>NW_005054425.1:1712519-1724867 GCF_000277835.1 Geospiza fortis | reverse complement strand
ATATCATTCTACTCAAACTCTTGTGGCTTGTAACTCTTCACACAAAGTTGGTAATTGTTTCCATGGGTTAAAATCCAAGGCACAGGTGTCTTTGACTCTGTGCCAAGGTCTCTGAGCCCCCTGCCAGGGTCTCGAATCACCCAGGGCAGCCAGAGGAATGTCCTGGGTCCTGACAGGATGGGACCCACCAAGATCATCCAGTGCAACCCCTGCCCTGCCCAGACACCCCAACAATCCCACCCTGGGCACCCCTGAGAGCATTGTCCAAACACTCCTGGAGCCCTGGCAGCCTCGGGGCTGTGCCCATTCCCTGGGGAGCACAACCTGGGGTTCCAGATTTGATTATTAGTTCAGGTTTACAAGATATAAATTTTGTAGTAAAAAAGGAAAATGTTTGTAGCCATGATATTTTATGAAAAATCCTTTCCTTAGGATTTTTCCCTCCTGAGAAGCTGAGAGGCCTCAGGAACAAAATGTAACCAATGGTTATCTGCTGCTGTGGAATGCAACAGGTGCATCTGTGATTGGTCTCATGTGGTTGTTTCTAATTAATGGCCAATCACAGTCAGCTGGCTCGGACTCTCTGTCTGAGACACAAGCCTTTGTTACCATTCTTTCTTTTTCTATTCTTAGCCAGCCTTCTGATGAAATCCTTTCTTCTATTCTTTTAGTATAGTTTTAATATAATATATATCATAAAATAACAAATCAAGCCTTCTGAAACATGGAGTCAGATCCTCATCCCTTCCCTCATCCTCAGATCCCTGTGAACACGGTCACAAATGTTGATTGATTGCATAGGGGGTTGTACTGTGTTCAGTAATTTGATGTTTACAAAAATATTTTATGGATGTCTGAAGTTGCAGGTGCTACCATTCTTGTGGAGGAATGTACCAGCAGAGCTTTTTCTATTTAAATTGAGAGAAGCATGGTTTCATTTCACTTAAAATGTGCTCCTTTGCCCATTATAGCTTGGAGCTGTGGATTCTAACCTTTTAAACATTAAAAAAAAAAAAGCAAACCAAATCTTTGACTGTGACTAAGTGTAGGTGGAGCACCTGAGCTGGTGAAAGTCAGATAATCTCTCACTGATATCCACAATTAGCAGAGCTGTTGCAATCAAGACCTAGAAATACAGAGACATTAATATTAAACACAGGCAGCTCAAGAACCCAGCAGTCAAGATGGAGAATAATTTTCTGCACTAACACATTTTGTTTTTAATTTTTGCATTTAAAAGTTTGTCATTTAATAAATACAGATATATTTGAAACTCAGGCACTAACACATTTTTTAAATTTTATTTTTGCATTTAAAAGTGTGTAATTTAATAAATACAGATGTATTTGAAACTCCAGTCATATCCTTAGTTTATGACAAGTGTGTGGCAGACAGGACTCTTCCACTTACAGAGATGTTGAGCTGGAGTGGAGAAAAGATTTAATGGAACAAATGTGAAAGAATAAGAAGCAATAAAAGGGCTTCTCTTTTGCCCGTTGGGTGGTATGAAAATTCCAGCAATGACATCCATCCTGGCTCTGAGGGAGCAGTGAAATATCCTTTATTTAGGAATTTTTGCCGTAGAGTTACAAAATAGAGGAGAAACCTCGCTGGAAAATGTTTCTCCTGCCTGGCTCAGCTGTGATCTGCTGGGGAGTGAGCAGGGCCAGCTGCAGGCACAGGTGAGTGTGGCACTGCAGCATCTCCCCTCACGCTGCAGGGCTCAGGGGCAGCAGCTTTCCTCTGCAATTGTGCAAGATTCCCAATATTTCCTGTCTCTGCATCAGGAGAAAACCAGAAAACCATTGGGGCCAAAGAGCTTTTTGGTGAAGCAAAGGGTGGAAGAAATATCTTGGTAGAGAATAGCCAATATTATGGTAGAGATTTAATTTTAATTTTTTAAAATTTTACTTTCAATTTAGTTTTTGTGGTTTTTGTTTTTGCTTTTTAATTTTATTTTAATTTTTTTTTTCTTTCTTTTTGTTGTAGAAGCCTAATTCTGCACTGAGGTGAAAGCCAGCTGGAACTTACACCTGCTGGCTTAGCTCTTCCTCAGTTCTTTCTCTTCTCTGGCCAAGCCAGGGTGTCTGACCAGCCCAATACAAGGTGTCATTCCCAAACAGGTGGAAACTTCAACCAGAGTAAAAGCTGCTGAGAAATTCATGAATCATATCCCGTTCTGCAAGTCAAATTCTTAACTGTGTCTCACTACTGTTGGTTCAATTATAAATTACTTTAAAATAGTACTTAAAATGTGTTATTTTCCATACCAGCCATAAGAGAAACTTTGTGCTGAGAAGGCTCTATAAACATATGGCAATGTTTGCATATATAGATTTTGTTTTCCTTCAGATGAAGTTATCTCTTCATTTCAAAGCTTAGTGGAAAGATTTTTGGATTTATCATGATCAGGTCTACAACTGTCAGCCCTCTGCTACGGGTACAGCATAAGGACTCAAGTTGTTTAAGCACTAAATTAAAGTTTTACTTTCCATTTAGCTGTCATTTTCCTCCTCCCTCTTTAATCTTATCTTTAAAATGACAGTTTAAATATTTGCTTAGCAGTGCCGTGTTTATCCTGTTGAGATAATCTACTTATGTGAAAGGGAGAAAGCTGAGATGACCAAGAAATCTGTTAGGAGAAGGAGGCCTCCGAGAGAGCTGGACTTTGCATAAGGACTGAGTGGGCAAGGGGGAACAGCTTTAAGCTGAAAGATGGTAGATTTAAATTGAATATTAGTAAGAAATTCCTCTCTGTGAGGGTGCTGAGGCCCTGGCACAGGTGCCCAGAGCAGCTGTGGCTGCCCCTGGATCCCTGGAGGTGCCCAAGGCCAGGCTGGACAGGGCTGGGAGCAGCCTGGGGCAGTGGAAGGTGTCCCCCATGGTGGGATGGAATGAGAAGGGCTTGAAGGTCCCTTCCAAGTCAAACCATTCTACAACAAATAAAAATTATAATATAAATAATAATTTAAATTATAATATAAATTATAATATAAATATCAATAATATAAATATAAATATAGCACAGGTGGCACAACATTTGCTGCGTCCTCAGCGGGCGCCGCTGGCGCCACAGGTGCCGCCGTGTTCACAGCCATGAATAAATGAAAAGACACAGCGCAGAATCAGGCTGCAAATTTTTTAATCTACTTGTCAAGAGTTATTTGAAGGATTAATTACATTCAGCTATCGGCTGGCTCTCTGTTCTGGCCTGTGTGATCACAAATTGCATTTGGCAGAACAACGGGGTGGTTTAATGCGTGTGAACTGCGTGTGTCGCGTTCAGGGTGCTGGAAGGGTTGTGGTGCGTGACAATCCACCACTCCATGGCCTTCCAGACCTGAAGGAGGGTGGAATGGGACTTTTCACAGGGGCATGGAGTGACAGGACAAGGAGGAATGGGTTCATACTGAGAGACAGGAGGTTTAGATGGGATATTAGGAAGGAATTGTTCCCTGTGGGGATGGGGAGGCCCTGCCACAGGGTGCCCAGAGAACCTCTGGCTGCCCCGGGATCCCTGGCAGTGCCCAAGGCCAGGCTGGATGGGGTTTGGAGCAGCCTGGGGCAGTGGAAGTGTCGCTGCCATGGCAGGGGGGGGAACAGAATGATCTCCTGTGGGAAATGAATTTGTAGAGAACTCTCAAAGCCTGACAGAAGGCTCACATGGAATAGCACAGACATTGCTGAGAGAGAAATGGAACTAGAAACAAGTTTCAAAGGATGACATTGCTAATGAGACTGGATACTTTGAAGAAATAGAACTCTGAAAGATGCATTGTAGTGGGACCCACAAGGGATAATTTTAGATGATTGGCTTCAAGGCATTTGCAGAATAGTGTGGTAAAAGCTGATAAACCAAGAAACACTTATAATGTATTGTAATTAGGAAATAATTGGCTTCTGATTGTGATGGTGTGAATTATAACATCTGTATTGTCTCACCCTTCTCATGAGACTGAAAATAGAATAAAGACTTTTAAAACGCCTCTCAGTTGCCCATCTCTGGGTCAGAAAAGGGATTAATCCAACAGTCTCCCAGGTCTCTTCCAACCCAAACTCTTCTGGGGCTCTAGTTTATGTTTTTCAGCTGGCCAGAGCTGAGGAGGGAGAAGAAGAAAGGGAAGCACAAGAGCTCAGCTCCCTAAGAAAGGTTTAGAGGGTGAGGAAGACCATCCCAATGAGGTTCAGAGTGGACCCCCTTGCTTTCTAACCTGCACACAAAGCCTGGATTCAGCTAGGTCTAATCTTAGCCTCAGATTAGACAATGGTTTATGTTTAATGGAATTATCTATACAAAATTTATAATAGTACTGAACAGCTACAAGGATTTTTTTTATTAATTCAGCATGGCATCAGTCACTTACTGAGGATCTCTTGGAACTAAGAAATCTCTCCTGGGCATGGAAGGACCTCTGATTTTCAGGTAAGGGATCTGAAGCCTTGAGTGGTGCTCCAGTTCAAGGGGAGAGTCACTGGTATGCAGCCCAGCTGCCACTCAGGGACAGCTCAGATTTGGCTTATCCTGGTGGCAATATTTATTAGAGTGAAGTAGTTGGCTGCTAGTCAATAGTTTAGAGAAGATAGATGTCTTTGTTTTAGCTCTGTTATCTCCTTATGTACTTTAGTTATTTTCCACTTTGGGGCTTTGAAACCACCTTTAAAAATATTTTTGCTTCACTTCCTTGTGCCTAAGCCAGGAGCATTCCAGCTCACAAATCCACCACAGGGCGTGGGGCCCGTTGCTCCATAGCTGGCCTGATCCAAAGTGCAGCTGAGGGTCAGGTGTATCCATAAGAGGCACCACAGCAATTCTTATAAAACTGCCTTGGGGCCTCAGGTGCCATCTCTCTCTGTCACTGGTTATGTTCCTGTATTTGCAACATTTTTTTTGAATAGACAGGAGAGTTTTCTTCTAAGGACAAAATTCAGTGTCAGCACATGACTGGTTGTTACAAATGGAGATGAGAGCTGAGACAAGTCCTGCCTTTGACTCAGATTTCTGGCAGTAGCTCTGTTTGAGGTGGCCTGCACCCCAAATGTCTCTCATTTGCAAGTTCTCAAGAATGGCCAATTAGGTCTATTACAAAATGAATTATTTATTGAATAGACACAAGATTAACAGACTTAGGACTTTTAACAGACTGCTTACTACACAAGATGAAACAAAACCAACTGCTAGTAGATGAAAAGGTACCTATATTACTGCCACAGTTACAGTCAATGTAACTTAGCATGGAATTGGTGATGGAGTACACATAAGGTCCTTTCAACTCAATTCCTGGGAAAATATCTGCAGAATTTGTGCCCAAACTCTGGGGAGAAGTCCTTCACATTCCCAAGGTGTGTGTAGGAGATCTCTGCCTCCATGAAAGTTTGTGCAGCTTTTATAGTTTGTAAAGTGAAGTGTCTGTCAGTCGGAAATTCCAGCTCATATCCCCACACCTTGTTCTCAAGGACAGTTGTTTGTTGTCTGTTGGGGAAGATGAAACAGGAAAGCCTTATAAATATGATTGCCTCGCAAAAGATTGTGAGAATATAGAAACTATAAGGGAGATTGAAATGAAAGCAAGCCTTGAGATCCCTCAGTTACTGAACAACTGGAAAACAATGGTGTGGCCAGCTGAAGGTGATCCCCTTTTGATGGAACAACACCCTCTGCTTGCAGACAGCTCCAAGGGTCAGAGCAGACCCTGCCAGCTTGGCAGAAGGGGCCAAAGAGGAGTTTTTAGGGTTTAAAATGTAACACAGTGTGGTAATGTAATGATTCCTATAGGCTGTATGTAAATGCTGTAGGATTTGTATCTTGTACTAGATTGGTTAGTGAAAATTAGAATATTCAACACAGAAGAAGATTTATGGTATTGTAATGGGAACCTCACTCTCCTTACCCTTTTACTCCCTTACCCTCTCATCCTCTCTCCCCCTCTCTTCTCTCAGGCCTGCTCTGAGCTGTGGCTGGCAGCTCCCAGCAGGGCCCCGCACCCAGGCCCTTTGCAATAACCCACAAATTCCCAGCCCTGGCTGCAGAGATCTCTCATCTCCATCCATTCCCACTGTCCTGCCCCCTGGCACTCCAGCAGTTGTCCACTGGGAGCTCCATCCCTGGTGCCAGAGAGAGAGAGAGAGCTCACCAGCCAGAGACAGCTCAGCAGCCAGGCAGGCCAGCCTGGTTATCTCATCACCCATGTGATGGGAGGACAATGCTGATGGACAGAACAGATCAGCTCTTCTGTGGTGGGGCAAAGTCCTGCCACAAGTCCAGTCCTGCCTGGTGTCCAAGCAGCAGCTGGAGCTACTACTAAGCAGAAGTGACAGCTCTCAGTGGCTTTAGGCAAAGAACTTGGGCTCCCACCTGGCTTTTTGGTCCTTTCCTCAGTTATGTGGGACTCTGGTGCACACATGAGATGTTTTGTTGGATGGACCATCAGAAATTCCAGCTGGGTCTGTTCCAGCTGCTGTGGTTGTGTTTGGTAAAGCCTGGTGCTCTCACTTTCTCACACAGGTGTGGTGGTGTTCACAGGGGTCCCAGGATGAGGGAAGAGATGAGGATCTGACTCCATGTTTCAGAAGGCTTGATTTATTATGTTATGATATATATTACATTAAAACTATACTAAAAGAATAGAAGAAAGGATTTCATCAGAAGGCTTGCAAGCAAAGGAGAAAGAATGGAATGAATAACAAAAGTTTGTGACTGACCAGAGTCCGAGACAGCTGGACTGTGATTGGTCATTAATTAGAAACAACCACATGAGACCAATCACAGATGCACCTGTTGCATTCCACAGCAGCAGATAACCATTGTTTACATTTTGTTCCTGAGGCCTCTCAGCTTCTCATGAGAAAAGATCCTAAGGAAAGGATTTTTCATAAAATGTGCCTGTGACACCCAGGTGTATGAGCAGGAGGCCTGGAGCTGGGTGAAGGGAGCTCCTCTCTTGCAGCCTCCCCGCACATCTCCTGTGCTTCCCATCAGGCATTTTTGGCTTTCCTTACAGCAGCTCCATGTGACCTTAGTGGGTGCTGAGGGTACCAGGGGCTTTGCCCTCCATCACCACAATCCCTTTTAGAGCAGGTTACAGTAACTTGTAAAGGAAACGGAGCCAACAGAGGTCTTTGTGGTTCCCTTTTCTTGGAGAACAAATGATGTGGGAACCCAGCACATCCCTCTGGCTGTCCAGGACGGCCAGGACCCTGCCAGGGGGCTCAGAGACCCTGGCACAGAGCCCAGAACACCTGGGGGTTTGATTATGACCCATGGAGCAAATTACCAACCTTGTATGAAGATCAGCAAACCACAACAGTTTAGGTAGAATAATATTGAAGTTATCACAGGGTGGAAAAGTAGATTTTGGGGTTTTTGGTATGGAGGTTCAGGAGGCAAGATGGACGAATCTGGGCATGTCCAGCCTTTCTCCTTCTTCTTCTTGGCCTCCATCTTCTGCTGTGATGTTGGCATTTACAGATTGGTTTAGAGCAGAAGCTCACTGTCTAACACAGGTGATAGGTATTGGGAAGTAATTGTAAACATTGTACATGTAGTTTTTAGTATAAAGACATAACACTGCCCTGGGGGCAGGCAGAGTGCCTGGAACTGTCCTGATGGACGGACCTTGGCAGGGCAGTAGAAAGAATTTCACAGATAAGATACAATAAACAACCTTGAGACCAAGAAATGAAGAGCCCTGACTCCTTCTTGGAGCACCAGGCTGGGAAAAGAGACTTTCCAACTTTTCTCAGGGTCACTCTGAGCAGCGAGAGATCCCAACAAAATGGGATCTTGCATGCAATGCAGGTCTGAGCAGGTATTGCCCAGGCTATAAACCAGAAGGGAAAACCCTCTCAATGCAACTGCGTGTAAGCTGGGAGGAGGAAAAGGAGAAGAAACGAGATGTTAAGGATGTTTTGTTGCTGCAGGAAACAAGATGAATGCAATGGCACTATTTGTGCATCCACTCTCTCTGGTAATTATTTCAGCACTATGATCAGACCCAGCTTGGCAGAAGTTAGAAGTCCTGGAGATAATAAATTTCCCAGAGTCTGGGAGCATAGTGGGAACAATTGGGTAGAGGAAACAAGCTCAAGTTAATATTTCTGTCCAGCAAAGGCAACAGCAATAAACATTTACAGATAACAGAAACTGATAGGAAAGGTATGGTTATTCTAACCAGAAAATCACCTCTGAGTTAGTCCCTGGGCAACAAAAATCTGTCTTTCACACACAAAGCTGTAAGAAACTGGGCTTTACACATTCCAGGGTGTGTGGTTCCATTACTGTAAGGTGAACAGGCCCCAGCTCATGGCCTCAGGGGCAGCCTCCCTTCCTGTGCCAGCCCAGGGAACAGTGCCTGGTGACACTGGTGCTGCTGAGGCTGAACTGCAATAACCCCCAGAGTTCAGACATGAACTGCAGCATCCTTCCAATCACAAATTTGAAATGTTTATTAAAACCTTATAAAAATACAACAGAAGACTGAATAGAGAAAATATTACAGTGCGGGGAGCAGAGGATTTTTCCCACCATGTGCTCACCCACACCATGGAGGATTCACCTCTTAACCCTTTAGCCCTTCCCAAAGTTCTGTCCATCTGTTCCATCCTTCTTCGCTGTCCAGTGATGGAGATCACTTCCTCAAATCCTGACTGGGGGAGATCAGCTGTTGCCATGGTAACAATCCCACCCTCCCAAATGTCCCAAACCCAGGGCACCCCCTGATAACAACACAAGAGGGGTGTAAAACATAACTATGAACCTATAAAACTTCTTTTAACATATTTACATGATATTGGCATTTTAATTGTGAGAGTCAACCATCACATTACTCATCTATCACATAATCCAAACCATCCTGTAACTGCATAAGAATCTATGATTTCTGCAAGCGTCCTTTGCTTGTTTATAGGTAACTTACTAGTTAGGTGTGAGGGTGTTTTAGGGTGCCTAGGATGAGGGAAGAGATGAGAATCTTGACTCTATGTTTCAGAAGATTATGTTATGTTATGTTATGTTATGTTATGTTATGTTATGTTATGTTATGTTATGTTATGTTATATTATATTACATTATATTATGTTATATTATATTATGTTATATTATATTATATTATGTTATATTATATTATGTTATGTTATGTTATATTATGTTATATTATATTATGTTATATTATATTATGAAAATGCTATACTAAAACTACACTAAAGAAAGAGAAAGGAGACATCAGAAGGCTAGACAAGAATGAATAATAAAAACCTGTGACTGACCAGAGTCCCGACACAGCTGGACCATGATTGGTCATCAAGTAAAAACAATTCACATGGAACCAATCAAAGATGCACCTGTTGGTGAGCAAGCTCCAAACCACATTCCAAGCAATCAGATCATTATTGTTTACATTTCGTTTCTAAGGCATCTCAGCTTCTCAGGAGAAAAATCCTGGCAAAGGGATTTTTCAGAAAATATGTCAGTGACAGGTGGGGGGTGAGATGAACCATCTCACCTTCGGGCAGAGCTCCCAGCACTGCCTTTTGCAAACCACAATGGGGATGTGCAGATGCACAGTTGCCACCCTGGGCACCCCAATTGTGAAAGCAGAGGCAGCGCAGCTGTGAGGTCAGAGCAGCTGCCTGCCCAGCCCTGTGGCACAGGGACAGAACCCAGAGGGGCTGTGTGGCTGTCACACGGGGCACACAGAGCTGAGCCCAGGGGGGCAGGGAGGAGAAGAGCTCACCAGAAAAACCATTGGAGTCTTCCAAAGCACCGGCAGAGGTGTCTGGAGCTCAGCAGCCGCACCATGAGCTGGTATGAAGCGGGCTGCTCCTGCCCAGGGTGTCAGGCTGGAGCAGCAGGATGGATGTGGTTGTCACTGGCGTTGGAGCAGCATGGGGAAGCTGACAGGTTTTCTGAAGACCAGCCCTGTAATGTGAAGTCCCCTTTCTGTGGGGATGGAAGAAGAGACTCGAGAGACAGGCATAACTTTTCTCTGGTTTCTTTTCCAAGGGATGTTCTTCAGGCTTATTTGGCAGGTGCCTTCGCCTCCCTGGGCAGAAATTTTCTGAGCCATTCTCATGCCATCCTCACAGAGTGCACACTCCATATTTCTGCTGTGGGCAGGGGGCAGGGTGGGAATGTCTGAGGGGCAGTGCAAGCAGAGGGGAGAGCAGAGGGTGTCCCTCATCAGCAGCCCAGGGCTCTCACTGGGATGATGAAGCTTGAGCACGGCTTGTGCTGTGGGCAGTCTCAGGCAGAGCCAAAAGCAAAGCCCCCTGGCAGTGTCACGGGCACACCAGAGCCTGAGCCTCCAGCTTTGGCTGCAGAAGGACAACCTGCTGTGGAGCCAAGCACTCGGGGAACAGCCAAGCATCTGCAGGGGAAGGGTTTTCCCAGCTCTGGCAAGAGACTGCAGGTGTGGGAGAGCTCTGGGACCGAAGTCAGGCAAAGCTCCTGTGCTTCCTTGTGGTTATTAATTGTTGTGGTGTTGTGGTGGTCTCCAGGATGAAGTGAGAGATGAGAATTGACTCCAAGTTCTTAGAAGGCCGATATATTCTATTCTATTCTATTCTATTCTATTCTATTCTATTCCATTCCATTCCATTCCATTCCATTACATTATTATACTCTAAAACTACACTAAAAAAGATAAAGGAGACATCAGAAGGCTAGACAAGAATGAATAACAAAAACCTGTGACCGACCAGTCCCAACACAGCTGGACTGAGATTTGTCATTAACCAAAAGCAATCCACATGGAACCAATCAAAGATGTACTTGTTGGTAAGCAACCTCCAAACCACATTCTAAGCAATCAGATAATTATTGTTTACATTTAATTTCTGAAGCTTCTCAGGAGAAAAATCCTGGCAAAGGGATTGTTCATAAAATATAACAATAAATCTTCCTTGCTGTTAAGGAAGGAAGGAAGGGTAATTGACAGCCCCAGGACTCCCTCTCTTTCAGGCAAAAGATGCTGCAGCTGAAGAAGAGCTTTAAAGTCTTCATCTTGTTGCTCGCAGTGGCTCTTGGTGAGTTTTCATGGGCAAACAACTGAGAGTGACAGCCTGGCTGTGCCGGGTCCCAGCTTTCCTTCAGGGCCATCATGTGTGGAAGCTCCTGCGGCCCAAGTGCTTCCTGAGGGTGCCCTTGACTGAAATGAGGGGATACAGGGAGTGGAATTGGGGCCACAAGCGCTGCAGACCATGCTCCATGTCCCCTGAAGCCTCTCAGGCAGAGGCACATCCTCTCTCTGCACCCTCACTCCTCACCGGCTGCTGACCCCCAGGGCAGCAGGGAGCAGACAACGGGCCCTGGGGCTGGCTGCAAACCCCACTCCAGCGCCTGGTGATGTGAATTGTAGGTGGCTTCTGTGGGACTGCCCTGCCAGAATGGTCACCATGGACAAAGGAACTGCTGGAGGTTAGTGACTGCTGTGGGACAGGCACATCCTGCAGGGGAGGTGTTGCTGATGGTGGATAAATCTGAGGTTCTTCTGCTTCTACACAGCATGACCCAAAGAAGAAGCATATGGTGTAGTCTGCTCTGGGAAGCCATGGTGGCTCTGGCAGTAGATGTTCTAATCAAGATTTTGGTGGCTCTGGCAGTAAATGTTCTAATTGCGATTTTGGTGGCTCTGGTAGGAAATGTTCTAATTGCGATTTTGGTGGCTCTGGTAGGAAATGTTCTAATCGAGATTTTGGTGGCTCTGGCACTAGATGTTCTAATTGAGATTTTGGCGGCTCTGGCTGTGGATGTTCTAATCGAGAATTTTCTCTTTCAGAAGATGCAAAGTGTATTTCCATCAGGACTGAAAGCTTTCTGGTAAGAGAGATTTCCCAAACTGGAACTGTGCCTGTGCAGAATGTCAGGTGACCTTGTGCTACCTGTGCTCGGTCTCCAAACAGCAAAGGCTCCTGTACCTCTGTCCTGCCTTTGCCTTTTGCTCAGCTTGGGCTGGAAAGAAGCACTGGCAAAGCAGGGAAAGCCCATGTGTCTGTTCACTGAGCTCAGGTGCTCCACAAAAGGAATGGGCTGCTTTGGCAAGATCTGCTTTTCTGTTCCTGCAGGAATTCACACACTTTGATTGAAACCCAAAAGCTGCAGAATCTGCTGGAAGAGGTCACTCAGCTGAGGGTGGAGATCAGTAGTTTGAAGGTGATCTGCCATTTCGGGGAAACAGAACAGAAAGGGCCATTTTGGGGCTGGGCAGAGCCCCTAAGAAAGCTCTCCTTGGTATTGTTGGTGGGGTCAGAACATTATGGCCACAGACCCTGTTCCTCAACCCTTGTGACTATCAGCAGCACGGTTTGCCAGCTCTGTGGGCATGGTTGGCCATGCACAGCTGGCACTGAGCTCTG
>NW_005054425.1:1692625-1712480 GCF_000277835.1 Geospiza fortis | reverse complement strand
CACGGCTTTCCCAGGAACTGAGCCAGATAGCTTTGGAACCCTGCGTCAGGACAGACTGGGCCCTCAAGAGCTCTGGTAAGGACACAAGCAGCCTGGTCTCCCTGCCCTGTGCTTGTCTGTGCCCTGCCCACAGCCTCCACAGGGATGTTCTGGGGGGATGGCACAGAAATGACAACATTCCTGTGTGGATGGAGGGGCTCTCTTCCTCTCCTCTGCACCTGGAGAAGGAACGCCTGGTTTGTGCTTTGCTTCCTCCCAGCACTCTTCACCCTGTGGGAGAGGCAGTGGCTGCTGTCATTGCCCCCCAGGGCAGGGTGATGCAGGCAGGACAGGTGGACATGGAGCTGCCCAGGGGCACCAGAAATGGTGTCTGAGCACCAAGCCACACCAGTGTGTAGCTGCTTGCAGCCATTTGCCCCCCCTCCCTTACAGGAGCCACCATTGACACACAAAGAACTTCCCAGACCTATGACTGCAGAGAGAGTTGTCTCTGCAGGATTTTACGCTTCTTCTGGACTGCCAGCCCTCCTGATACTATTCTGCAGGTATCTTAGCAGAAATCACCAGTTATCTTCCCTCCTGTGAGTTTGGGAACCATTCCTGGGGGCTCTCCCCTCAGCCCAATGGTACTGATGAAGCCCACAGCAGATTGGATTCCTGAAACCAAAGCTGGAGCACAGGGCTGGGCTTGCTGAGAAGCAGTGGTTCCTCTCCAGAGGGGAGTGGAGCCAAACTGAGCTCTACTGCTGCATTCGGCCCACAGTCCTTGGCCACAGCTGCTGAAAGGATTTCTTTCTACCTGGTGACCCTGTCTCCACTGTCAACCCTAAGAAGCGCTTTCCAGGGTGGGAGGTGGGATGCCCTAGAGAGTCCCTGGGCAGAAGTTTTCTGCTTGTCCCTGAGCAGGATGGTTTCATAACCAGTATTCTCTGTTCTGCCATGGTGAGCCCACTTTGGCAGGCAGGGAAGTCCTTCTGCTTCTGTCCATTTCCTCGCAGCCCCTTATTTCCAAGCTGAAACAGAGCCCACAGACATGTCAGCCCCAATGCTTCGAGCTACAGGGGCAGTTGTGTTGGCCCACACATCACTGCTCTTGCATTCTGTTGCAGCCAAATGTTTTCCCAGGAAACTGCTGGGCTTTCAAAGGGCATCAGGGCCAGGTTGTCATCAAGCTGCCAGCACGAGTCTACCTGACTGCCATCACACTGCAGCACATCTCCAAAGATGCCTCTCCAAGTGGGACTATCATCAGTGCCCCCAAAGACATTGCTGTCTTTGTAAGTCTGCTGGGCACTTCTGCTGGGGGTCTGGCCCGAGTGGGAGCTCAGGGCAAGGTCTTGCTTGCTTTTGTGCCTCCTCTGAGCTTTGTGACCTGCACTCCCCTGAGCACTGCTGTGCTCAGTGCAGCACTTCCAGGGCTCAAGAGTCTGGGGATTTCTGCTGGTCACAGTGACCCCGAGATGTGTACAAGTCTCTTTTCCCGGCCCGGCAGTTGAAGAAGGAGTTAGGATTCTTCTGTTCTCATTCTCAAGCTTGTTTATTATTTCTTACCTGTAACATCCTTTCTCTGGCCTGCTGAGGTCTGTCCAGCAGGTCAGACAGAGGCACACTGACCGCCCTTGGAGGGGATGTTGTCTTTTATACTAAAAACTACCTGTACATTATTTACAGTAACTTTCCAATACCTATCACCTATGTTAGACAGTGAGTTTCTACCTTAAACCAATCCAAAAGTGCCAACATCATAGTTGGAGGCAAAAGAAGAAGGAGAAAGGCTGGACACACCCAGATTCCTCCATCTTGCCTCCTGAACTCCCATTCTAAAAACCCCAAAAATCTATTTTTCATCCCATGACAAACTAACTATTATTCTACTTAAAATCTCTTGACTTGTAATTCTTCATATAAAGGTGGTAATTTGCTCCATGGGTTAAAATCAAAGTCTCAGGTGTCTTGGGCTCTGTGCCAAGGTCTCTGAGCCCCCTGGCAGGGGCTTGAGCCATCCAGGACAGCCAGAGGGATGTCCTGAGTTCTGACACAAGAGGCCCATTCTTCTCAAGATTCCTTCTGGCCAAGCACCTAGGAGTTCTTGACTAAAATGCAAGTCAGAGACTGAGCTCTACCCTGAGAGCTTCCCTAACCAAGTGCCAGAGCCCTGGGAGAGGCTGACCCAACTCTGTACATGCCCTCTTTGTGGGGATGAGCCTGACTCACCCTCCTTGTGCTTTGCTCCCAAGGGAGTGGATGCAGAGAGAGAAGAGGAAACTCTCCTGGGGGTGTTCACCTACAATGTGGAAAAAAACCCCACGCAGACCTTCCCTCTGAAGGTATGCTCCACACGTGGGGGCCAGGTGCCAGGGAGCAAAACAGGTTTGCTTGCAAGTCTGTGGCTGGGAAGGTGAAAATGTTTCCTCCCTGGGCAGAAGGTCCCAGATTGCTGCTGAAGGAGACCTGGTGGGGCTTGGAGGGCAGAGCAGAACGTGGTTGTGGTGGCTGAAGGACAGGGTCAGGCCCATGGCAACACAGCTCCTGAGAGATCCCTGGCTGCAGGCACTGCCTTCAGAAAAGCCAGATGCACATACAGCCACACCACCCAAACAAACAGACCTTGTGCCATGGAGAAATGGGGACAAGTGGTGGCAAAAACCATCAGGCATCACGGCTGTTCCACTGTGTGCCCTGCTGACAAGCTGGACAGCGTCACCCCAGCACAGAACACCCCTTCTCTCCCATTGCTCTCAGTGTGCCAGGAGGAAGGCAGGCAGAGGGCATGGCAGGGGCTCAGTGGGGTGACACAGCAGTGGGGTGACACAGCAGGGGGGTGACACACAGTGGGGTGACACACAGTTGGGGTGACACACAGCAGTGGGGTGACACACAGTGGAGTAACACACAGTTGGGGTGACACAGCAGTGGGGTGACAGTTGGGGTGTCACACAGTAGTGGGGTGGCACACAGCAGTGGGGTGACACACAGTGGAGTAACACACAGTTGGGGAGACACAGCAGTGGGGTGACACAGCAGGGGGGTGACACACAGTGGGGTAGCACACAGTGGGGTGACACATCGGCCCCATGCGCAGGAGCACGTCCCCAGCCCCTCTGCCAGCACAGAGCAAGGGACAGAAGGAAAGGAGGAGCAGCCCCACTGGGGCAGCATGCAGAGGATGCCAGGTGCCTTCCCCTGCCCCCAGCCTCCCCAGCAGCCCTAGCAGCAGCTTCAGATCTCTATTGCTTCTCCCAGCTTCTTTCAGGAGCTTGTTCCTGAGCAGAAACAGGGCTGGCAGGGTGACACTGATTTCACTGTTGATTTTAACACCCTCCTTTTGCCTCTTCACAGAACATGCTGCTCCCCAGAGCCTTTTCACGTGTCAAACTTCTTGTGAAGAGCAACTGGGGAAACCCGTGGTATACCTGCATTTACCGAGTGAAGGTTCATGGAAAGATGGAAAACCAGAAAGCCTCAACCCAGGGCCAAGATAAATAAGAAAACACAAAAGAAGAAGAAAGGGCAAGGGGAAGAAGGGAAATGGGGGGAATGATGTGGCATCCCAATGTTGATTTTAGACTATGCATGTGGGACTGTGTCAGGTGAGTTTTAGGTAAAATATCAGGAATTAGAATCATTTAATCCCCTCTGTTGAAAGGGACCCACAAGGATCATCAAGTCCAACTCCAGACCCTGCACAGGACAGCCCCAACAACCACCCCATGTGTCTGGCAGCTGGCTCTGTGCTGTGACCAGTTCTCTGGGAAGCCTGTTCCAGTGCCCAACCACCCTCTGAGTGAAGAACCATTTGGGTGAAGAACCTTCTGGGTGAATCAGAATCTGCTGAGTTAGAGGGGACCCACAAGGATCATCAGGAGTAAATCCTGCAACTCCTGGCCCTGCACAAGACCACTGCAACAACCACACCATGTGTCTGACAGCTGGCTTGGTGCTGTAGCCAATTTGCTGGGGAACCTGTCCCAGCATCTGACCACATTCTGGGTTCTGGTTCTTCACCCAGAAGGTTCTTCACTCAGAAGGAGAAGGTTCTTTACCCAGTGGTTCCTCACCTGTTTCTCCTGACAGTTACAGGCTCTTTGGGAGGTGTAGGCAGGACAGAAGAGTTGCAGGGGTCCCTTCCATGTCAGGGGTTCCATGATTCCATGATTCTATGATTCTATGATTCTGTGACCAGTTATTTCCAGCCCATCTCTTGGAAACCCCTGGCACAGTGCTGTATGTGTGCGTCCTATCCCAGAAGCAGAGTGGAAGCCACAAGTCCAGGGTTTAAGACAATGGCAGAATGCATGGAAACCTCCACTCCTTGCCCATGGATGTGCAGTGAGAGACTAATTTGTGCCAGAGCCTAGCACGATTGACTAAATCAAATAAAGCCATCGGTCCTGGGAATTGTACTTCAACTTTTGTTTGATGAGTAGAACTGTAAGCAGTAAATAAGGAAGCAAAAGATGGGGACTCCACCACCTCCATGGGCAGCTCCTTCCAAGGCCTGAGCACCTTTCCATGGAGAAATTCATGCTGATGTCCACCCCGAGCCTGCCCTTGATCTCCAGCCCTCCGTGATGAAGAAGGGGTTGGCAGCTTGGAAGAAGAGAAACAGGCTAAAAATTCCCAGAGGAAGACCAGGAGGGATTTCTGCTCTGACTGGAAGTTTTTAAGCCATGTAGATACCTCCTGTCCTACACGTGGGCCAGCAGGGAGGTGCTGGTGTCACTCAGCAGGAGTAGAGATGATGCCATCAGCAGATACAGTCACTGAATCATTAAAGGTGGAAAAATCCCCAAAGATCATCCAACCATTCCCCCAGCACTGCCAAGGCCATCTCTGACATGTCCCCAAGTGCCACATCCACATGGCTTTTAAATCCCTCCAGGGATGGGGACTCCGACACGTGACCACCTTTTCCATGAAGAAATTTTCCCAAATATCCAATCTAATCCTCCCCTGGCACAACTTGAGGCTGTTCCCTCTCCTCTGTGACACAACCCCTCGGCTGTCCCCTCCTGTCAGGAGCTGTGCAGAGCCACAAGGTCCCCCCTGAGCCTCCTTTTCTCCAGGCTGAGCCCCTTCCCAGCTCCCTCAGCTGCTCTTCATCAGACTTATGGCATGTGACTGTTACCTAGGAATTCTCTGCAATCCGCTTTGTAGCAACCTCGTGCTGGTTTATTGTCACTTAAGTTAATCCAGGACAGGGATTTAATTTTTTTGGTTGCCAAAAATTCAGTAAAATAAAAAAACTCCTTAACACCAATGTAGCATTAAAGAGCAGCATTCATTATTCAGCCAGATGCACAGGGGGATAGCTCCTCCCAAAGCTGTGCATGCTGAGCCCAGGAAAGTTTCTGTTTATATGCTGTATTTTTTACACATATTCATTGATTGTCCCAGACTAAACATACATATGATAATAACATGATACATATGATTATACATATGATTTTTATACATATATTTTTTCATACATACATATTATTTCCCCAAAATCATTAGCATATTTCCCCTTTATGCATTCATCCTTCTGTCCTGGGGGTCTCTCTGGTCCCTGGTTGTTGTGAACCCCAATGTTCCAGGTGACCTTGCTGAGCTGGCAGGACACTGAGGCTGGTGAATTTCCAGTTTCCTTACACAATGGGCATTGTGCAGTTTCCATAGGCCAGTCATTCTGGAACAAGCTTTGTGTTAGCTCACCAGGTGTAGGCCATTTATCATCTGGTAACAATTTTATTTATGGCATTATCTTCATCCTTCCCGTTAACCCACAGTCTCAATTAAAAAAGGCAGGACTTTTAATGTGAGGTAATTACATTCTTAGTACTCCCATAAAAAAGAAAAAAAAATCAACTGAGAGAAAAAATATTATTCCACATGACCAATTTTTGGAAGTAACTCACTCAGCTGAGCTTCAAGTCAGTTGCTGGGGAATCCCCTGGCAGCAAAAGCTCTAACAAGTGTCACTGTCACCTCCCTGATGAATCAGACAAGTAAAGCAATCCTACATGGAAGCACCAGTGACTACTAAGGAAGCCAACTTCAAACTAGGGCACAGAAAGAGCAGTGAACAGCTGAGCAGTGAACCCTGCTGCAACTACAAGCTATTCAGGTGTTACATTTCCACAAAGAATTCCCACTGTTCTTTAAATAATGTAGGAAAGCTATTGCTGTGAATGTTAGGCTCTTTTTTTTTCATTTTAATTCTTATCTGACAGTTGAATCTCAAGTCACAAAGTTGTGCAAAACTGTGTTTAAAAAGTTCAACCTTCTATACAAAGTGGGTCTTGGAAACAAATTCTGGACTATGCAAGGGTAAATAAAATAACAAATGCATATTTCACAGTTATTTACAAATTTTGTAATACCTGTCACTCATTCCAGAACCATTTACTCAAGTGAAAAGCCAAGCACTGAAATTTTACACTAAACAAACTGTCTCCAGGAAACACATTCTAAAAGCATGTCAGTAAAGGAGATCCCTTGCCCAGAAACAATAAAAATATGCCTGGAATAAACCACAGTTGTCACTGAAAATGCGGGAAAAACAAAATTCTCCAACAACATTTTTAGTGTTATAGAATCAATTCATTATTTCATTCTGGCCAGGATGATGTTCTGACCAGGATGTGCAACAGAAATCATTTCATCCACGTAGCCTGGGTTGTGCAGAGAAAATCCATGACACATGAATTTTACCAGATTTTTCACAAATTTTATACAGTCAAAACCCATTGGTTCAAAGTTCATTGGTTCCAACTTACACAGTTTGTAGTATTTGGTTTCTTATTTGTTACGGATCTCTTTGATGCTAATTAGGTCCTCATTCTTATCTATCTCTTATCTATCTTTTCTCAGACCAGGTGTCTCTGACCATGCCAGGAGTGATGTTTGGAGTTGATGGTTGTTAAGACAATTTCTTGATGTTGGTTACCTTTTGTGTATCTTCTGTGCTACCCCCAGCCTGCAGAGATGTTAAGCTCATCAGGCCTGGAGTGGCGAATCAGTCCTTTGAAACTAAACTTCAATTCGTTTCCATTTGGGCAAAGGCAAACAAAACCCCTGACTAAAGTTGTACAAAATATTTTAAACTTGGTATAATTTCCAACAAGAGGGACCCCCATAAGCTCCTTACTGAGCTAGAGGGTTGTAGAAGCATGGACTCCTTTCTTCCCTGGAATTCATGGCAAATGTGAAGCCTTTGCACAATTTCCTCCAACTTAGGTGTGATGGCAGTTGATATAATAATACATAAAGAAACCAGTGAAATGATTTCTCCTGCCAATGTCCTCTACGACTGCTAGAGAACAAAAAAGAACCTCTTCTATTCAACACCTCATCCACAATCCCCTCCCAAAATACTCTGTTAACCCTCAATCCTTCCTTCTTCAAAGCTGTATGGCATTGTTAGCATAAAAGGATAAAGAGCTTGCTTTGGAGCTAGAGGAGGAAATAAACCATAGAGGACCCTTTCAAGGCTTGAGAAGCCTGAAAATACGTAGAGGAATGTAATTCCTGCACCCTGAGTTTGTCAGCCAATGGTAGTTTAGCTGCCAAGCCCCACACAGCTAGTCCCTCACTCCCCTGCCAGAAGAATCAGGGAGAGAATGAGAAGGGTTAAAGCTGGAAAATTTGTGGGTTGAGATACAGTTTAATATGGAAAGCAAAAGCCACATGTGCAAACAAATCAAACTCGGGAATTCACTCCCTGTTTCCCATGGGCAGGCAGGTTCAGCCTGCAGGTTCCCATGGGTTGAGCCATCCCATGGAGAGCAGGGTTCCAGGACACGAAGCAGTGACTTGGGAAGACAAACACCATCACTCCAAACATCCCTCCCCTCCTTCCTTCTGCCCCCACTTTATGTACTGAGCATGATGTCACATGGCCTGGACATGCCTTTGGTCACTTTGGGTCATCTGTCCTAGCTGTGTCTCCTCCCAGCTCCCCACACACCCCCAGCCCCCTTGCCAGCCTGGCAGTATGAAAAGCAGAAAAGGCCTTGGCTCTGTGTGAGCACTGCTCAGCAATAACAAAAACATCTCCATTATCATCCCTGCATTCAGCACAAATCCAAAATACAGCCCCATGCCAGCCACTGGGAGGGAAATCACCTCAGCCACACCCAGCACGGTCATCTTTTGCTATTTCTTCATCAGACACAACAATATGAGAGACTCCTGCTACTCAGCTGTGCCATATCTTCTTAGCTTTATGTCTTTGATAACCATTGCCTCTTCTTATTTTTACATTTTCTTATCCTTATTTTCACATTTTCTTATCCTTATTTTCTTGAGCTTTTTGATGCATACAGTAGGAGAAAGAAAACTGATGTCAAAGGCAGCCAATGTAGTGGTAGTGACAATCTTGAGGTAGTGACCACTTGAGGTAGTGACAATCTTGAGGTAGTGACCAATGAAGTTAATGTCCAGTGATCAGCCACGGCTTGTAATATACCATCCATGCAAACAAAAACATAATAAATCATATTTCTTTCTGCTGTATGTAGTTTATTGTTCAGAAATATTTTACAAGGGATAGTAGGAAGATGAATTAAGAACATAAAGTTGGTTACCTCTTCTTCACCTCCTTCACAGGAGGTTCTATTCAAGGACATTTTTCATGGTTGATTCTTAACTCATTGCCATTCCCAGTAAATTCTTTTTATCTCAGCCTGGGATTGGAGAAGGTGAGGGGAGCAGCTTGTAGATTTTTAATGGGAGTACTAAATTGGGGAATATTATTCCTAGACCATGCTGGGGGATGCAGCCAAGACAGCTGACCCCCACTGACCACAGCATATCCCAGATCATGTGTAGTGTCCTGCTCGAAGTATAAACCTGAGGGGAGAAGAAAGAAGGAGGAGGACGTTTGGAGTGATGGAGTTTGTCTTCCTGAACCACTGCTAATGTGGTGGAGCCTGGTTTCCTGGAGGTGGCTGAACATCTCCCCACTGATGAGAAGGAGTGCGTTTCCTCTTTATTTTGCTTTTTCTTGCATGTGTGGCTTTTTATTTCCCCATTAATCTGCCTGTATCTCAACCCAAAAGCTTTTTAACTTTTACGTTTCCCATCCCACCAGGGTGGGAGACACGGAATGACTTATCAGACTGCTGGTGTTAAACCATGACACTTCACACAGGGGAACTAGAGCCGTGATGTTTGGAATAATATCCAACCAAGGATTGCTGGGGTGTCTGGGGAAAACATATGCCCCTGCCATGAAGGACCAGTGAAATAGGTACTGGCACCTTCCAGGAATTTTGGAGTTGCTTTGGAGTTTGTTTTGGAGTTTGGCCCACTTCCTTATTGGCTTGTTACTGTAAAGACTGCCCATACTTCCCAGATATGCTTGCTCAACCAGCTGATCCTCTCCCTGGGAGCACGAATAAAAGGCTGGCATTGCCGGCAGTCCTGGCAGACAGGCAGTTCAAGCTGCTTTGGCACATCTCGCTGTGGTCTGCAAGATGAGAAAGTCAATGCTCTTCCTTGGCTTTCTTCTTGTTTTCCTTAGCCTGGCTCTGCCAGGCACCCAGGGAAAAATAATTCCCAGATGTGAGATGGTGAAGATCCTACGTCGGAATGGCTTTCAGGGCTTTGAGGGCACTACTGTTGCTGACTGTGAGTATAATGAGCTGCCACAGCACCTCTCTGCCTCTACCACCTTTGTCCCTCTCTTCTTTTTGATCTTCCAGCAGTACTATTCTGTCCCCCCATTTCTCTGACTTCATCTCTTCCTCATCCCCTTCCTTGCTCCCTTCTATAGTTCACACAGCAAATACCAATCTAGACCTTTGTTCTTCCAAGAATTTACCCATCCAATTCTCAAGATTATGATATCACCACTTTAATTACTTCTCCAGCACTTAATTCATCCTGGATACTTTCATATCTTTCCTCTTTTTTACATTCAGCATTCCTTAATGTTCTGCTCTGGGATCTCTCTTCCTCCTGCAGGGATGTGCCTGGTGAAATATGAGAGTGGCTACAACACAAAAGCATACAATAACAATGGTCCAAGCAGGGACTATGGCATCTTCCAGATCAACAGCAAGTACTGGTGCAATGATGGCAGGACCCCTGGCTCCAAGAATGCCTGCCACATCAGTTGCTCAAGTAAGTGGTAGCGCAGAACAAAGAACCTTTCTTTGTTCATTCCATGAAAGCACCTGCTGTGTCCATGACACCTGCCAACAGCTGCTCTGGGCATTTCTGTCTGTCCTTCCTCCATCCATCTTCTCAGTGTCCCACCTACCCTTCCTTCCTGATGGACACCTCTCGTTCTGCCAGTCTGTCCCTGCCCTTCCTCTGCCCTGCTTTCCTCCACACTGATCTTTTCTCCCTCCTCTACAGAACTGCAAGATGATAATATTGAGGATGACATTCAGTGTGCCAAGAAGATTGCCCGGGAGGCTCATGGCCTCAGCCCCTGGTAAGGATATCTGCAGCGGACACTGGGGCAGAGTGGGCAGAGCAGATCAAAGTCAGTCCTGCTATTGACTGAGGGAGGCAGGGGGATCAGTGGGTGGGAAGCTGGATTTGGTGCAGTTTAGCACAGTCCTTTTCCTAAAGCTGAAAGGAGAAGATAGGAATCCTGCCTCGCAGCATCTGCTCTAATTCCCTAAATTTCCCTCCTCTCCCAGAGCTCTCCTTTTTGTTCTCTTCTCCTTCCCCCAGCTCGCTTAGATTCAGCTCTTAATAATTCTCATTTATTAGTAGATTGAGCTCATAATAATTCTCATTTATTAGTAACTTTCAGAAGGGATGACTGAGAGTCTTCTTCCAAGATTCTCAAAGACTAACCAACTCTGTTTTCATAACCAATTCAATCATAATCTAACTCCTCAAATTACAGAATGTATTTGTTTTTTCAGGTATGGCTGGAAAAACCATTGCCGGGGCAGAGACCTGAGTTCCTTTGTCAGGGGTTGCTAAATCGCTGCACAGGTGTTGATTGTTTCCTCGGGACCACCAGAGATGGAGAATGACAACGTTTGGAGAGGAGGCCAGGGAAATGCATGGGTGTGGGGAATTAAAAGCAGTATATTATTAAGATAGAGTGGGTACTGGCTAGTGCTAACTCTGAAGGCCTTCAGTCTGATGCAATGCAAACAGAGAACTTACAGTTCACAGCTTAATAAAAACAGGTGTTGCAACAAGCCACTACAGATGGAGTTTCAGCCTCGATTTATTTGCACAATTGTGACTCAAGATTTTGTTGCCCTAACAGGGCTTTGCAACATTTAGGGTTCCTCTCTTCTTTTTTTTTCTTTCTCTGTTCGCCTTCACCTCTCCCTTCCTCCTCTCCTCCTTCCCCTTAATTTTTTTGCCTATTCTTATTGGAGTGTCTGTAGTGAGGAAATACAAAAATTTCATGAACATTGTGTAAGATGTGCAGATTTATGTTGCTTTATGACCAAGACAGTCACTGATTAAGACAGATCATTGACAGAGAGAGAAAACTATGCTGAAACATGACATTGCTCCTTAAATTTATCTGAGCATCTGCCCCTGGCTGGTATGAGGGACAGGGCACTGAAACATTTGGGCATCTGGCCTGAGGGAATACAGCATTTCTTATCACTCTTTGAGGAAGTCAATCAAACACAGCCTAGAGTGCAGGCAGCACTCTGTGAGGAAATGATGGGTTGGAAAGGCTGTTAGGGAAGGGAAATGTTTTGCTGTTTAGTTTACAAGTCCTTTTTCCAATTGAAAGCTGGATTCAGAAACAGTGCATGAATGAAAGGTGCTAACACTGAAAAAACATGTTTACTGCTTCATGTGCTTTCTGCTGCTGCTAGGGGAGCCATGACTTCTTTGGTGCTTATGAAATAAAGGGATGCTTAAACTCGTGTCTTGTGTGAATGTATAAACCAACCATTAAAGGCATGTTTGCTTAGATGGCTGCATCTTAAAAAAAAAAGCTCAAAGTAAGCCTTGCCTGAAGTCCCTCTTCCCCTTTTCCCCAATGTTGGAGGTTAGGATTTTTCCTTTTTATTTCCTTTCTCTCATGGAATTTTTCTCCCATTTGTTGCCTAAGAGATGGGAGCACAGATTGTCCTGGGGAAACTCTCAAACCGAGACAAAGATATTAGAGAAACAAAAGATGTGGACAAAGAGGCCAGGGAAGGGGTGCAGTTTGCAGTCTCTTAGCTGGGGGGTTTCTCTTGGGAAGGGCAGAGATGCTGTGAGATTTTGGCTGGGGGATCAGGGTGAAGCTCAGCTCTCTCCTGCTCTCTCTTGGGATCACAGTTGGAGACAGGTGAGGTTTTGGTGCTGGACTGTTGCTGCCCAGAGGATTTGCTGCCTCTGTGCAAATTTTGTCCTGCACTGCTTCTCCTTACCGTGGGTGAGACTTTGTTTTCAAGAACTGGGACCTTTCCAACACCCAGCCTCACTGGGAACAGGACCTCAACCCCATCTCCCTTAGTGTGATATGTGTTATCCAATAATTCATGCTAAAGGAAATTAAAACCACAGCATTTTGTGTACAAAGCCAATGTCGGGCAACAAGCAGTAACAGGCTACGTGATAAGAATGGACATTATCCAATTACACGAAACCACCCAAACCCATGGAGAAGAAGGTGAAGAAGAAGGAGCAGCCTCTGTCCTAAAACCTCCATCTTGCTTTATCTATATTACTATAATCCAAGACCTTAAACTCTAATTTTCCCACCCTGTGATATCACACACTTCTATTCAAACTCCACACCCACAATCCCAGTTCTGTCATTCCATTTTGGAAGCTTCTCCACAGCCTCAGGTCAATGCAGTGTTCTCTTGGGGGTCAGTGCCTGTCAGCACAGAAAGTCTGAAATTCTCAGCATCCAGGGTTCCAGCAGCAGGAGTCTTCAGTGACCAACCAAGACGGATAACAAAGGATAACAAAGGATAACTGCTAACAGTTATCCCTGTTAGCCTTGGTAAATCATTTACCTGAGTTCTAACTTGAGTAGAATGGTACCATTGTTCCCAACCTGGGTTATGGCCAGGATGAAAACTTAGAATTGATAGGAAAGATGTGATAGGAAAGAGAATTTAGACATTACTTTATCCTGGCCAAGATGTGCAACAGAAATTATTTCATCCACACGTGCCTGGGTTGTGCAGTGAAATTCATGCTTCTTTAGCAGATTTTCACCTATTTATACATACAAAGCCCCAAAGAAATCCTCGCTCATTGGTCTTAAATGACACAATTCTTAGTATTTGATCTCCTATTGGTTGTTGATCTCTTTGCCTTAAATGCTGATTTGTTCTTCATTCTTTTGTTCCTTTATCAATCCCCCATCCCTGACACCCCTCAAGGTGCAATCCCTCCCCTTTGAGAATCACATCATTTGAGGGATGTGACATATTTCACTGAACCTAAGGGGAATTTTCACTGAACCTAAGGGGAATTTTCACTGAACCTAAGGGGAATTTTTGGCAGGTTTCTCTGCACAGATCAGTACAGATGTACACATCTCTGAATGTGTGTGACTTGATTCTGCTATGAATGCTTTTATCATGGGTCTTTTACTAAGTCACTGTTAAAATGTAGCAAATGCTATTGAATGTTTAATTGTTAAATCAGTCCATGATTGACTGCTGCTAAACCCTTTTTCACCATTATCTTTTTTGTACACTGACTCTTTTGCATCCTCAGTAAATGTAAAATCTCCTCCATGTAAATAATCCTAAATGGATTCCAGTCTCTTTTTCCTATGCATACTTCAGCCACGTAGCCAGCAACAGGCTGAACATCATAATTCACCTCCCTTAAGTTGCACTTTCATAAATTTGTATTAAAATCTGATTTTTGATGGTACCTTTGAGTGCTCAAACCATTCACTGGTGACACCAGTGGGCAGACACAACTATACACACGTGTATGCATGTACAGACACATGGACATACCCATGTGAGAAAGGATACTCACTTCCAAAACATTTAAAAGGTTTATTAAGACCTTATCAAAAATACAACAGAAGACTGGATAGAGAAAATATTACAGCACTGGGATCAAAGGATTTTTTCCCATCATGTGCTCACCCACACAATGGAGGATTCACCTTTTAACTCTTTAGCCACTCCCAAAGTTCTGTCCATCTGTTCCATCCTTCTTTGCTGTCCAGTGATGGAGATCACCTCCATAAATCTTGATTGGAAGTCAGCTGTTGCCATAGTAACGAGCCAACCCTCCCAAATGTCCCAAACCCAGGTCACTCCCTGATAACAACACAAGGGGGGGGGGGTGTAAAACATAACTATAAAACTTCTTTTAACATATTTACATAATATTTGCCTTTAATTGTGAGAGTCACCCATGGCATTCCTCACCTATTACACCCCCATCCCAGCCCACCTCTCTGGGACCCTCCCCAGGCCGTGCTGGTGCCGTGATGGAGCGGGAGAAGAATGTGCAGGCCCAGAAGTGTGTGAGGAAGAGGAGAGCGGCCGTGAGGGGGTTCCATGAAGAAGGAGTGTCTCGCTGCTGGGCAGGTAGGGAGCAGCTCTGACGGGCAGAGCGCTGTCCCATGGGTGCTGGAGCTGTGCTGGGTTGGGTTTGGTGCCCTGTGCCAATTAGAAATTAGAAAACCTGACAGAAAGCTCACACAGTGTGCACCTGTATGCAAACCTTGAGATGAGAAATGCTGACTGAGAAATGCCATGGAATAGGACAGACATTGCTGAGAGAGAAATGGAACTAGAAACAAGTTTCAAGGGATGGCCTTACAAACAAGACTGGATAATTTGGAGAAACAGAACTATGAAAGATGCATTGTAGTGGGACCCACAAGGGATAATTTTAGATGATTGGCTTTAAGGCATTTGCAGAATAGTGTGGCAAAAGCTGATAAACCAAGAAACGCTTATAATGAATTGTAATTAGGAAATAATTGGCTTCTGATTGTGATGGTGTGAATTATAACATCTGTATTGTCTCACCCTTCTCATGAGACTGAAAATAGAATAAAAGCTTTTAAAACGCCTCTCAGTTACCCCATCTGTGGGTCAGAAAAGGGGTTCATCCGACACGTGCCAACAGCTCCCGGCGGGGCTCAGGGCGGCTCAGGGCTCTGCGAGCCCAGGGAGCTGCGGGGATGCCCTGCCCAGCCCGGCCGCCCTTCCTTTGGGTTCCCAGGGTGTCCCAGGCACATGTTCGTCCTGCAGATCCCCGCTAGATGGGCCCCGCGGCCTTGCGGTCCCTGCACAGGCCCCTCTGCGCCGGCAGCAGGGGAATAGGGCTCCTGGCTTGCATTTGGGGTTTAGGAGAAAATGACGGCTGAGTGAGAAGAGGGATCTGCCTCACATGGAAACAGGGCTGGACCCCGCAGCAGAAATGATTTCACTCTGATTTGCACGGCAGAGTGCTGTAGAAGGAGGCAGATTACTGATTTAACCCTAGTGGAAGCTGCTCTTGGCAGGGCCAGGTTCGGATAAAACGGCAGGTGGATTAGGATGAGATAATCTTTACAGATTGTTTAGGCAGAGCTTTTTAGCTCCTGTCCAATTGGCTATCCTTAAGTTTGAGGAGAAGTCCCCAAAGTCTTGTGAGGTGTCTTTTTACCTAATTGATGAAACAAACTTCTTGGCTTTTTTCCTTTTAAAAGAGACAAAAGATAGGTCTGTCACTTGGTCAACGAAAGGCTTGGCAGGGCTTGGCAGAACACAATCCAGCCTAGTGATGCCTCAGGTTTTAGATTTTCTATTTTTCAGATTCTATTCTGCTTTAGTGTGTAAGTCTAGGCTTCATATTAGGGGATGGTGAGCTATCCTCACAGAGCAGGGAGACAAAACAATTCCTTCTCTAGCTGGGGACCCAAGGACAGCTGATGCAGATCTCAGGCCCAAGAGCATAAACAATGTGGAATGAAGAGAGAAAAACAAGAAGGATGGGACTTTGTGGGCTGGAGCTGTAACTGGACAATTAACTCCAACATGCAAATGGAGCAGAATTTATAAAAGTGAGAGACCCCACGACCTGTCATCCATTTTGTGGCCACTTTGGGTTGTGCTGTCCAAGGTGGATCAATTTGAGACCTCTTAATAAATCTCTACTTTATTCTTTAGGGATTCTCTATTCCAGGTCAGCCTTCACAAGGCATCACCAGGCTGGTTGGGTTCCTGCATCCCCAGACATCCTCCACACCCTGCATGCAGGATTTACTTTGGTAAGGCTGAGCAAGTGGTTGTTTAAGTGACCAGTGCCAGCCAAGGGTTTCCTCTGTGCCTCCAGAAAAGCAAGCCTATAGGAATGTGCCTTTTGTTTACAGAGTGACAAAACTATCTTTTGTCTCTTTAAAAAGGAAAAAAAGTCTAGAAGTTTGTTTCTTCAATTAGGTAGAAAGACACCTCACAAGACTTTGGGGACTTCACCTCAAACTTAAGGATAGCCAATTGGACAGGAGCTAAAAAATCCCACCTAAACAATCTACCAGAAGAAGAAGACAACAAAGGAACTAATCACTTTTGTGAGGTGTTTTACCAGGAGCAAGAACTTCTTGCACCTGTCTTGGTTTTTCTCTATAAAGAGTTTTGTTATTTTGCTTTTTATTTAAACTTTTCTATATCGAACACTGCCACAGAAGCCATCCTGCTGATTTTATGCCTTCTAAGGTAGCTGAGCTATCTTGAGTGTGATATAGATCTCCAAGAGCTTATGAGACCTGGCTTGAGGAGACCATGTATCACAAGCCTGAGCACTTTTTGGGCTCACCATGATTCCCTGGAGCTCTGAGATTGGGGTGTCCTAAGTGAAATGGACCCAGCCTCGAAGGCCCTACAGCCCCAGTATCCCATGGTCCAGGTGTGCACAGGTGAAATCCTGCAGAGGAGGGGCTGATGGGATGAGGGGGGAAACTGTCCCTGGGAGCTGGCCAGAGCTGGCTTCTCCATCTCACCCTGCAGGATGTGATTCAGCAAATGCACATTGCCCCGGGCAGCCCGGCTGCTTCCCGGTGCGGGTGGGGACCTGGGGACAGAACCGACCTGGGGACAGAGCTGGCCGGGGACAGGGTGCACATGGGGACCTGGGGACAGAACTGGCCCGGGACACAG
The DNA here is from genome assembly GCF_000277835.1 of Geospiza fortis. Classification (NCBI taxonomy): domain Eukaryota; kingdom Metazoa; phylum Chordata; class Aves; order Passeriformes; family Thraupidae; genus Geospiza; species Geospiza fortis. The sequence continues at coordinate 1,695,441 of NW_005054425.1, read as the reverse complement.
TGCAGGTGGGGACTTGGGGGCAGAAGCGACCTGGGGACAGAGCTGACCTGGGGACATGGTGCAGGTGGGGACCTGGGGACAGAGCTGGCCCGGGACATGGTGGGGACCTGGGACAGAGCTGAGCTAGGACACGGTGCAGGTGGGGACTTGGGGGCAGAAGCGACCTGGGGACAGAGCTGACCTGGGGACAGAGCTGACACGGTGCAGATGGGGACCTGGGGACACAGCTGATCAGGGACACAGTGCAGGTGGGGACCTGGGCACAGAGCTGACCGGGGGACAGAGCTGACCTGGGACACAGTGCAGGTGGGGACCTGGGCACAGAGCTGACCGGGGGACAGAGCTGACCTGGGACACAGTGCAGGTGGGGACCTGGGGACAGAGCTGGCCTGGGACACGGGTGCTGCTCTGTCGGAGACAGTAGCCAGCCCGGACAACCTGTCCCACCCCCAGCCCAGCCCGTGGCACGCCAAGCACTCGCCCAACTCCCCATGTGCTGGGTAAAGAGGGAACAGCTGCAGGGGCCCTCAGGAGCTGGGACAGCACCCAGAGCCAGGCTGGGATCTAAATTTAAACTCATGCTTTGTGTGTTTGTACATGCGAGTGCAGGCTCCAGCCCCCACTCCCCCAGCACCTCCCCTGCTGCGCGGAGGGGACAGAGCCAGAGGAGCTCCAGCTGGCTGGGACCTGGGGAAGGGGGGCTCCACTGCAGGGCAGGAGGGGAACAGACAGCTAGGGGAGCAACACCATGGAGCCCTCTTCTCCCCAGGGTGATGTGAAGAAGAGGCAGCAGAAGGAGAAGTCCAAGAAGCCGGTACCACCGATAGCTCCTCGACCACCCAGGGCTCTGTTCTGCCTCACCCTGGAGAACCCCCTGAGGAAGGCCTGCATCAGCATCGTGGAGTGGAAGTATCCTGTGGCTGCAGGGGCTGGCAGCAGTGTGTGTGTGCCTGTGAGCGTGGTGGGCTGCTGGGAAGAGCTGACAGCCTGTTTCAGCTTGTGCTGTCTCATCAGGCAGCGAGGCACCCAGGGAGCCCTGCAGGGTGCATGGCAAAGGCTGGCTGGGGAAAGCTGGGCTGAGGAGTGGGTCAGGCCTTTGGTGGGGTGGGACAGGGATAGCCTGGGCCAAGGGACTGGGGGGAGTGAATGTGTTGTGTGCGTTGTGTGTGTTGTGTGCTGGGGAGCAATGGAGGACAGACTGCTGAGAGGGGAGGGGGTTTGGTGTGGCAGGAGGGGGCACAGTGCCCATCCAGGGGTGGGGATGGGGTCAGGCTGGGGACAATGTGATACTCTGGACGTTTGGGGGTGGTAGCAAGACCCTGGTGAGTTGTTTGGGATGGCTCTTTGTGTGTATCACAATCTGATCCCACAGCTGTGCTCTGCCCTGGTGGGGGGCCTCCCCCAAATCCTTGCTGACACCATTGTCCTCTCAGCCCCCCTTCCCATCCCTCCCTGGTAGTGCTGTCGCAGGTGAAGGCTTTTTCTGGGTGATACTGTTCAGAGGGATTCAGATAGTTCTTTGTGCCTTTGGCTTAGCGTTGTAGTTTGGGTGTTGCTTTTTGACCTTTTCACTGGGGCACTGCAGCTCAGAAATACCAAGATGTCATGTTTCTGCCATGCATCCAGGAACTAGCACTTTGTTCACCCATGTTTTATGTAAAGGAAGAGAGTGGGAGATGAAATTTTTCACTTTGATTTCAGCAAAACATTTGGGCTGTAGCAAAAACGATGGACTGGGCAACAGAATTGAGTTCTTCCACCACATCTTTTCTCATTTTAGTTGCTGAACTTCATCTCAGTACTCCTGGCCTTGGCAAGATGATCCCATCCCTGGCCAGGCTTCACTCTGGGAGCTGGCTTGGTCACCTTAGGCTGGCTGTGTTGCTGTGGGGACACCAAAACCATGCCCAGAGATGCTGCTTTGTCCAAAGCCCTGTTGGCAGGCATGAGGGCATGCTCACAGCTCTGGTGCTGCTGGAGGTTGAGACCTCATTCCTTTACTGCAAGGGGACTCTCTGTCCTCCAGGAGTGGGAGCAGGGCCAAAGTTGGGCAGTTCTCATTTTCTGTGTCTCTGGCAAGAGAAATGATGGTTCTGTGGGCACAGCAGGGAACTGTGCCTGTGTCCTAAACGGGCACTGAGAAAGGAGGAAACTTGTGCGTGTGCCTGAGTGGAGGGGAGGTGTGGCAGGGGAGGTGTGGCATTCACATGCTCTGAACAGAGAGAAACATCATTCTCTCAGAGGATTTTTCCTGGAGAAACGCAGAGAGAAAAAGAGAAAACAATTCTTATCTCTATTCTCTGCTCCTGTTGCTTTTACACATGTAAAATGTGTTAAGAAAATAGTTTACCTAAAGAGAATTAGTAATTAAATTCTACTAAAGATTATTTTTTTCCTTAACCAATTAAAAAAACCCACTGTTCCTGACTGTCTAGAGACAGTAATGAGATTTTCTTTAAAATATATCTTTTATATAGTATAATATAGTATAAAATCTCTTTAATATAATATAGAATAATATAATATATTCTTAATAAAACAATTATTCAACCTTCTAAATCAATTATAGGGAGGAGCAGAAAAAAGGACTTACATCTTTCAGCATGCTCAAATACATTCTTCCTGCTGGGCCAGCACGTGCCAGAGCAAGTGCACAGCACTTCCTCAGTGCTCTGGAGGGGGACTGTCACCGTGATATTTTCCAAAAAATCCCTTTTCCAGGATTTCTTCTCCTGGGAAGATGGGAAGCCTCAGCTTCTCCATGTTTTGCTCCTCTGGAATGTGGTCTGGAGATTGTTTATCCAAATGTGTGAATT
>NW_005054425.1:1691253-1692536 GCF_000277835.1 Geospiza fortis | reverse complement strand
GTATAATATAATATAATATAATACAATACAATACAATACAATACAATACAATACAATACAATACAATACAATACAATATAATACAATTATCCTATTAATATTATAATATAATATCATATCATGATAAATCAGCCTCCTGAGAACATGGAGTCAAATTCTTGTCTCTCACCTTGTCCTGGGGACGTCACAACACCACAGGGATGAGTGGGTGCCCCCTAGCAGGGTGGCATGTGCAGGTGGCTCTGACCTGTGCAGGACAAACGATCCAGGGAATCAGGTTTCTGCAGTGCCTGCCTGTATTTATACCCAGCTGCACCTGGCTGCCCTCACTCAGGGATCAGGGTATGTGACAGGGTCGGGTCGTTCCAGTTCCTCTGGGTTATTATGGTCTGCAGGGCCATGCAGGCTGCCAAGGGGAGATTAGCTGTGGCCCTCTCGAGTGAGGGTACCTGGGTGTGGTATTTTCTGGGACCCTCGTTGTTGGAAGGAATGATGAATCTGATTCCATGTTCTTAGAAGGCTAATTTATTGTTTTATGACACTATAGTATATAAAAGAATACTAAACTAAGCTACACTAAAGAATACAGAAAGGATACAGCCAGAAGGCTAAAAGATAATAATGAAAAACTTGTGACTCTCTCTTCAGAGTCCAACACAGCTTGGCCCCAATTGGCCAATGAGTCAAAACAATTCGCAGCAGAAACCAATGAAACAATCACCTGTTGGATAAACAATCTCCATCCACATTCCAAAGCAGCAAAACACAGGAGAAGCAAATGAGATAATATTGTTTTCCTTTTTCTCCGAGGCTTCTCAGCTTCCCAGGAGAGAAATCCTGGGGAAAAGGATTTTTCCAGAAAATCTGACTGCCACACTTGGGCTGTTGGTTCTGTGTGGCAGTATGTGATCCTGTTCCTAGACACATCACTGCTGTGTGGCTGCTGCTGTCAGAACACAAAGCTGAGCCACAGGGGTGGGCTGGGGTCTTTTTAAAGAAGCTGAAGGGTGGGGAGCATCACTCCACTCAGCTCAGGGTGGGTGAAAGGCTGACTTCAGGCAGAGGGTGTTTTGTGCTGAAATTTGCTCACAACTCAAGAAATATGTTCATTAGAACAAGGAAATTGAATGTTCTGCAGCTTACTGGGTGTTGTGTGCAAGACAGTCCAACAGCCTGATGGTTGTTGGGACGTGTCTCACTTTGTGACACCACCCTGGCATTTCAGGCCATTCTGTAGCCAGGAGAACTTCAAGGCAGATGGATGAGGATTCTGGGGACCCTGG
>NW_005054425.1:1687828-1691192 GCF_000277835.1 Geospiza fortis | reverse complement strand
TGTGTGGTCAGAGCATGCTGGACAGAAGGAAGACAGATTGCAGGACAAGGAGATGAGGAGGATGCTGAGGCTCTGTGTCAGTGGCAGGAGGCAGAGACACTGTCCCCAGTTATCCACATGTCTGGTTTTTGGTTCAATCTGCCCCACTGCATTTCTGCCTCATAACTGTGCCAGAATCGCAGGCAGCAAGTGGATTTCAGCTCCAGTTACAGGAGCTCCAGTGGAGGTCACCCTTCAAGGAGGGCTTGTCTTACCCTGCCCAAGCAGGCAGGGAGGCTCCAGGCCCTGGGCTCTGCCTCATTACCTGGACACAAAGGGGAGCAGCTTTCCCAGCTAAGTTCAGTTTTTAAAGTGTCATCAGGTTGATGGATAGAAAGGTTCAGAAAAGGAAACAAAGCCTGTGATGAGCCCAGGACACACTGACAGCACTCAGGCTGCTGTGGATAGCATGGTGCCCCTTGCTCTGTCATACTGGGCTGGACAGTGGTGTGGCCACCAGAGCCCACGGCAGCCCTCAAGGGAGAATGATGGGGGAAACAGAGAGTGGGGATCCCTGGAGGGAGAGCCTGGCTGCAAATGAAGCCTTGGAGACAGAGTTTAAGCTCTTTAGAGGCTTCAGGAAGGTGAGAGCTGAAGCTTGTCCAACAGGTTTCAAGGCCCAGCAAAGCAGTGACAGCAGCAGGAGCCTAGGAGTGACCCAGTGCCTGAACCAGGATCTTCATGGGGAACAGTAAAGTCACCCCTGTCATTCTGAGGTGTTATAGGGCCCAAACAGCACAATTTCTACCTTGAAGGGGTGGGACAGCCCTCAGGCTGTGCTCAGTCCTGGGGACAGTCACAGCAGTACTGCCTGTCCTGGGTCACCAAGGCTGTGAGGACACCTGGGGGTGTTCTGCCAGAGGAACCCTGGGATTAGCTGCCCTGCCCCCAGACACCTTCAGCCCTGTGAGACCAGAGCAGCAGGAGTCTCCCTCATGGATGCCAAGGGCAGAGGGAGCCAGGGCCTGCCTGCTCTGGGGGGAATGCTTGGGTTCATGTCATAGCTGAGACAGAGACAACACAAAGCAACACTCCATTTTCAGAAGGCTTCAAACTGTTTTTATTCTAGCATGCATGCTTGTTATACATTCTTACAAAAGCCATAAATTTACTCATTGGTCATGAGAGACAAAGTGCTGATTGCAATAGGCAGTTGCAGATTTCTCTTATTTATCCTTCTTTCTTGGTTTCTATGGTAGAAAATTCTTTCAGGGGTAAACATGGATCCTCAAACTTCTCTATGGCTCACAGAAGTCACTGTAAAACCTCTTCCAGAGGTTCAGTGCCTACATTCTGCAAAAGGCTCCTGGCCCTTCAGGGTGGTTCACTGAAGGATGAGGAGGGGAAGCTGCCAGCTTTCCCATCCCTTTGTCCTGTGACAAAGCTGACCCCAGTGTCCTGGCCCTGCAGCCCTGAGGATGTGCTGAGGCTGAGCTCTGGCTGCTCTCTCTGTGCTCTGCCCCCATGGGGGGGCTGGTTCTCCACACCAGGCAGGCATCACCTTCAATACTTGTTTTTGGTTTGCTGAAGGCTGTGTGTTTGGTAAACAGTCAGGCCTTGATGGGTTTGCCTAGTTCCTTTTACAGGTTTTAATCTTTCTTAATGGGCACTCCTCTGTTGGGTTAACAAGATATTTCATACTCTGCTTGTTTGATTTGTCGTATATTGGTGATTTGTTAATAATGTATGGATGCAAGCTTGTGTTGTAGAGGGATGACCCTGGTTACTCATTCTAGCATTAATTCCCCTATTTAGATATAGGTTAGCCTGTTAATGGGGAGGGAGACATAAAGTTCTTATATTTTTGTAGTGTAGAGCTTTAATGCACTCTTTGTTGATGGCTGCTTGAGGGCCCACAGTATAATTGGGAAATCAACATTTATCCACTCATAGAGATTGTATTCTTTTTTAAAGGAGCTGTACCCCCTTTAAATAGCCCTAAATAGGACAGGACAGGGGTGGGGTTATTTTGCTTTTTCTTTCCAGTCTGCACTCCTTAACACTTCCTCTTAGACCCTTCGAGATCATCATCCTCCTCACCATCTTTGCCAACTGTGTTGCTCTGGCCATCTACCTGCCCATGCCCGAGGATGACACCAACATTGCCAACTCCAGCCTGGTAAGGAGCACCTGGAGCCCTTCCTGCAGTCCTGAGGGTTCTCTGGGGCTGGTGGCTTGGGGTGACACAGCTGCAAGGTGGCTCAGGCTGCTCTGGAGCCATCTGCTGCCCCAGGGGGAGTCAGGCAGTGCTGGTCCAGCTAAAGCTGCTGCAGTCAATGGGAGGCAGGGGTGGGAAGATTTGACTGCAAAATGGGTTTTCAGAGGGGCTGAAAGCATCTCTGGGTAGAGATCAAAGGCAGCAGGTTGTGTGTGGAGTAGACATGAAGGAAGAATTGATGCCAATGAAGGAAAAAATCTCCTCTGATTTTTTTTATCACACTTTCAAAAAGAAACATCCTGTTCCAGAAAGGCTCAAATGGTTTCTTGCAGCATTTTGGAATAAATTCTTCTGACTTTTCCTTTCAAAACTCTATTTTAATTTTGTTATATTTTATTTAAGAGGGGAAAAACCTGTTTCTATATGGCAGAAAGATTACTCCTTTCCAATCATTATTCCATATTCTTCCACAGTTGCTCCAGTTTTCCTGGAATATGATGTTTTGATGTGTCCCAGATCAACAGTTTACACTATTTTTAGATTGCCACACCTTTCTACTCTTCAGATCCCCACTGTGATTCAATCCACATTGATTTCCATTGAGAGACTGATTATAATGACAGAATCCAAACAGCTAAATCTCCTTTTTAATGAAATGGGGTTCCAGGACTCCTCAGAGAGGAGGGTTAGATCCTGGGGTGTTCCTTCAGCCTCCTGGCTGGTCTGACCAGCCCCCCTGACCCCTTGGGCTGATTTGGGGTTCTTCCCTGGCTGGGGGGCACAGCAGGCTTTGGGAGGTGCTGTTACCTCAGGGGAGAGGAAAAGGGGCAAAGCAAGGCTGGGGCAGGCTGACCATGGGGACAGAGGGGGTGGAAATTCCCTCTGGGAGAGGGCTTGGGATGTGGCTGAGCCCTGTGGGGCAGAGCTGGGGGAAGCCCAGGTGTGTGTGGGGATAAGGGGTGAAGTGGCCCTGGGCTCCCAGGGCTCCCAGAGGGGCTGATGCTGCCCCAGGAGCTTTCCCATGAGCAAGGACCAAGTGATGTAAATTCATTGCATAAATGAAATTCCATCTATTTATATTTTTTGTCCATTGGATTACTTATGCTATACCCTGCTGGGGGGTGTTTCAGCCTGTTGCCACAGCAATCGGTGTGAAGAGCCAGGTAG
>NW_005054425.1:1677664-1687804 GCF_000277835.1 Geospiza fortis | reverse complement strand
CTTGCTGTCCCTTTGTCACCACGTTCTGGTGGCTTTGTAGGGGCAAAGCCAGCTGAGAATTTAGCCAGACACCATCACCTGGGGCATCAGGCTGTGCTCAGCACAGGCCTGCTGCTGGAACCCTGGATGCTGAGAATTTCAGACTTTCTGTGCTGACAGGCACTGACCCCCAGGAGAACACTGCATTGACCTGAGGCTGTGGAGAAGCTTCCAAAATGGAATGACAGAACTGGGATTGTGGGTGTGGAGTTTGAATAGAAGTGTGTGATATCACAGGGTGGGAAAATTAGAGTTTAAGATCTTGGAATATAGTTATTAAGATAAAGCAAGATGGAAGTTTTAGGGCAGAGGCTGCTCCTTCTTCATCTTCTTCTCCATGGGTTTGGGTGGTTTTGTGTAATTGGATAAAAAAGTCCACATTGTGGGCACGGGTAGTAGGTTATTGGGTTAAAAATAAAAATAATTTAGGTGTAATTTCTTAATTGGACAGTTTATCCTTAAAAGGCCTTGTAGAGAGAGACAGGGCTCCGTTTTTAGTTTGTTAGAGTGAAGAGCTGTAGAACTCAGGGTTTGTGAGACTGTGACAGAGATAAGAACTGATAAACATCTGAATCCCAACAAGAAATACCATCTCAGGCATTTAATCCTGACCTTGGCAGAGAAAAGAAGCAAGGAATCCACAGCCTGCAGGTAGAGAAGAAAAGCTTGTTGGAGGTATTTTCCTGCAGCAGAGAGGTGCTGTGATGTGTTTAACCTCTCCCTGTCCCTTTTCTGTCTCTTCATTGCCCAATCCTCTCTGGAGAAGGTTGAGTTAATCAAAATACATTGAAATTATTGAGAAGGCAAAATGTATGAGGGGAAACTGAGTCAGGGCAGTGAGGATGTTGCCAAAGGTTTGTGTGTGGGAATTGGAAAACCAGAAACTTCCACAGACACTGAAGGGTTTGATTTGCAGCCTTGGGAGAAGCTTGGATTGATGTAAAAATACAATACACAGGCATTAAGCAGAAAAATAATAAAATTTATGAAACAATGAAATTTATAGAAAAATCATAAAATTTATGAAACTGTGAAATTTATATAAACTATAAAATTTATAGAAACTATGTTTCTATAGTTGTAAGTAAGAATATGCCTTAAGTAAGTGAGAAACTGTATTGATAAGATGGTGAAGAGTTTATAGTGTAGTAATCTTATAGTATGGAGTAGGTTGGGAGTTTAGAAGTTCTAACAGAAGCATCTGTGTACAGGTGAGACGGAAGCCATTGGATAAAAGTATCCACAGTGTACCAGAATTAAGTAAAGGTGACAGGTTAGAAAAGCAAAGTAAACCCTGTAACAACTGTCCATTGGTTTAGAAAGATCTATATTGCCCTGTAACAAAGAACTTGTGACTACCCTTGAGCCATGGCCGAGTGCTTGCTCCTCTAAAATCTCACAGCCTCTCAGACTGATGTTTATGTGAGCAATAAATCATTCTTAGCCCCAGAAGAGTCCCATCCCTCCATTAAAAGCAGTGACAGTGATACTGGGGAGGCAGGGCTGAGGTTCCCTCTGGTCAGGGCTCAGTGCTGAGGGTGTGCAGGGCCTGCCCAGCCCCAGCCTCCTCAGGACAGCCCAGAGCAGGGACAGCCACTCTAAAAACTTTAAAGCTGAGAGCTCCACAAGTGGTGCCTTTCTGGGCTCCCTAAAAACAGAGGCTGGACAAAATTAAGAGAATAAATAGCAGATATATTTATTGAAGGGCATTCAGGTACGTTTTGGGCAGACGAAGCCCCCCAGGGGCTACACCCAAAATGCACTCACGAGTTTCACAATTTTATAAGTTTGGTCTATTTGCACATTGGGGTTAATCTGCCAATTACAGCTTCAGGTGATGAAGTCATTTACCCCAAGTTTGCTCCCCTCAACTCACTTTTGTTTAATTTCTTGGGGTCTGAGGCAGTGAGGTGTCCTTGATTGCCAGGCCTGGAGAGGAATTGTTGTGTCTGCCCAAAATGGGAAAAACACTCTATAAGGAGTTTGGGGTTATACACCAAAAAATTACAGGATTACAAATATATGAAAAACATAAAAGCTAAAATCCTAAGGCATCACAAGGAGAATCTCAGGAGGAGAGGATTCCTAGGAGAGCTCTGCTGCCACTGCCTTGCTGCAGGACTGGAAAACTGCAGAGCAGCCACACTCTGAGTTTCCAGCCAGGGAAGAGCTGCAGTCAGAGTCTACACTAGGTAAACTTAGAATTAGTCTCCTGAAAGCTTGGTTAATCAGAACTCATTTATGGGGGGTTGAAAAAATGAAATCCCATAAAAATGAAAATAATGAAATAACCATAACCATTGAAAACAATGAAATAACCATATATTTTCTAACATTCCATTTTGCTCTGTCCTGGAAGAAGTACAGTTGTTTCATTTTAACACATTTCATTATTACTCTTTCTATATTAGATTTCTTTTGATCCAGAAGGATTTTTTAAATCCTGTTTGTATCTGATTTTGTCTTTTTCTAATGGAATCACAACATTTTCTTCAACCCTGATGAAATTATTTTGACTTTTCAACTTGTTCAATAATTCACAGCATTTATTTTCACTCTTACTTGAGTTTCCAGAGTTTCAAATCCCACTGTTTTTCACTGGAAACCTTACTCCAGGAGCAAGCAGCTTCAGAATTCAGATTATTCACAGGGATTCACCCAAGAAAATACAGATGGCTCTGTGTGACCTGGCTGCCCGACCTCTGTTTGTGAGCAGTGAAGAAATAAATTTAGAGTACAGTTCATCTGCCAGGGCAGCTGAGCCACTTCTGCAGTTCCAGTGGGTGGTGTTTGACATGCTGCACACACTGAAATACCTGGTTTTCATAGAGACATGGAATTGTAACATGGTTTGGTGAGGAGGCTCATTCTCCCCCTGCCATGGCAGGGACACCTTCCACTGCCCCAGGTGGCTCCAAACCCCATCCAGACTGGCCTTGGGCACTGCCAGGGATCCAGGGGCAGCCACTCTGTGCCAGGGCCTCAGCACCCTCACAGGGAAGGATTTTTTCCTAAAATCGAATCTAAACCCACTACATTTCATTATTTCAAAGAGGTATTTCATATCTCTTTTATTATTCGGTGTTTCAGAGGATTTTCTTTGGCTGGGAGCACACAGGAGGGAGCAGGAGCAGTGGCCAGGCCCCAAATTCTGCTCCCCCTCACTCAGGTGTGAATCCTTCAGCTGCCCCTTCAGTGTGAGGATGCTCAGTGCTGGTGCTGAGCCCCGGGACCCTCGGGGAGCCCAGAGCCAGCCCTGGGCTCAGAGGACACCACAGCCCTGGGCACAGCAGTTCCCCCTGCCAGGGGAGCCCAGGAGCAGCCCTGACCTGAGCGGGCTGAGCTGGGGGACAGCCAGCTCTGAGATATTGCAGATTTTTGCATTTATTATGCAATGGTTTGGCTTGGAAGGGACCTTCAAGCCCTTCTCATTCCATCCCACCATGGGGGACACCTTCCACTGCCCCAGGTTGGTCCCAGCCCTGTCCAGCCTGGCCTTGGGCACCTCCAGGGATCCAGGGGCAGCCACAGCTGCTCTGGGCACCTGTGCCAGGGCCTCAGCACCCTCACAGGGAACACTTTTTTCCTAATATTTAAGTGTACTCTCTGTCAATTTTCAATTTAAAGTTTTTCCCCATCAGTGGGACTCAATGGTGACAGCTTAGAGGGAGGCCACCCTGTCAGACCACCCAAAATCAGCTGTCCTGAGCCCTATGGGTTTTGTAGGAATTTCAGGTAGGACATGGGGCCTAGGGAGTGGAGGACAGAGCTGGAGCTCAATCTGTCAAGAAGACAACCTAAGTAGCACAGGTGTGCTACTTATTTAAATATTTAATTTCAGTAGCCCTGTATGCAGGCACGCTGCTGGTGTCACACATTGAGGTATTTTTGGGGTCTCCCGTGGCAGGAAGGAAATGATGAATCTGACTCCGTGTTCTTAGAAGGCTAATTTATTATTTTATGTACTTATATAAAAGAATGCTATACTAAAACTATACTAAAGAATAGAGAAAGGATACTTACAGAAGGTTTAACAAGATACTAATTAAAATTTGTGACTGCTTCCAGAGTCTTGACACAGCCTGACCCTGATTGGTCATTAAGTAAAACCAATTCACATGAAACCAATCAAACATGCACCTGTTGGATAAACAATTTCCAACCACATTCCAAAGCAGCAAAACACAGGAGAAACATTCAGATAGTTATTGTTTTCATTTTTCTCTGAGGCTTCTCAGCTTCCCAGAAGAAGAAATCCTGGAGAAGGGATTTTTCCAGAAAATATGACAGTGGCACACATAATGGCTTTAGGGATTTTAGGTAGCACAAATGTGTGATGGCAAGCAGTATGCTTCTGAAAACCCCATTCTGGGTTGCATCTCAGCCCTGGAGTTAGGGAATTCCTGTGTTTCCCAAGCCTGGACAAAGCCTCAGGTACAATTCAGTGACAGCAATGTGGGTGTGTGATGCAGTTGTAGGGAGTCCCAGCTGTAATTACCTGTAATTACCTGTGAGTCCTGTGTGATGGCTGTCACCCAGGGCTGTGCCACCTCAGGAGCACTGGAGCAGTTGCTTTTGGGCAGCTGACTGGTGTCCCACAGTCCCTGAGCAGGGTTTGCTGCTCACTGCTGGTTTTCAGGAGCTATTGGGCTCTGTGCCTGGAGGTTGGCATGGAGGAGAGTCGTGACTGCATGTGGCTTTCCTAGAGTTGAGGTCACCCTGGATCTCCTGGAGTCTTCCAGGAGCTGTGACAATGGGTAACACTCCTGCATGTCTGCATGCACAGACTCAATAAAACTGCAGAAACTGCTGCTGCTCTGGTACTGGCACCTGGAGGGGTGCACATGCAGCTGTGTGAGCTACCCCTGCCTCCCTGTCTTGGTTTGAACAGCCAGGTGTCTGCTAAGGAGGGCAGGAACCTCCCTTGAAATGGCAAATGTAAACTACTCCCCTCTGAATTATTGTAATTTTGAAATTAAAAGGCTCTCAGGCAAAGGTATGGATAGGAATAACAGTTCTTTACTAGGAAAATTAATAAATACACATGCAATAGCACAAAAAAGGAAACAAATCACTGCCAGAGTCAGAGCAGGAGCTGCCCCCTGTGTGTCAGGGGGTGGCACAGCCCCATCCCATGGGGGCTCAGCCCTCCTGCAGTGCCAGCTGTGCTGCTGCTGGAGCAGGGATCCTGCACAAGGGGGGAGTTTTCCTCTGCAGCTCCAGGGCTGCTGCAGATGGGCCTGGGCTCCCTCTGGCAATGCAGGGCAGCAGAAAGCTGCTCCTCTGGCAATGCAGTGGGCAAAGGCTGCTGTGCTGCTCCAGGCTCAGATTGGATCCAGGAAGGAATGCTTGGCTCCTCCCCTGGGCGCAGCATCTCCCCATGGGATGCTGGAATTGGATCAGCCCTGCAGGGACACTCAGTGGCCATGGACAGCAGAGATCTCCTGGAGGGAGGGTTGGCTGTGGGAGAGATAAAGAAAACTGCCCAATGAACAGCAGAGAACTGCCCCAGCTCTGACAGATGGGGATAGAATTCACACCCCCAGCCACATCTTGCAGCCTAAGACAGGGGCTTGTAAGAAAGGTGAAGACAAAGTTTTTAACAGGGTCTGTTGCAGTAGGACTGAGGGTGATGGTTTTAAACTGAAGGAGGGTAGATTTAGATTAATTATAAGAAAAATTTTTTATACATTGATGGGGTTGAGGTCCTGGCATGGGTTGCCCAGAGAAGCTGGGAATTTGCTGTTATGTCCCTCCCAGGCTGGGAGACGGTGGCTGAGGGTAGGGGGCTGCCTGCTGCCTCTTCCTTGGCCCAGGTTTGAACCTTGCTGCTCCTCACTGGCTGCACCTGATACCTGTCGCAGACATCTTTTATAGAAAATCTTTTCTTTAAAATTTTTCTTCTTGAGAAGCTGAGAGGCCTCAGGAACAAAATGTAAACAATGATTATCTGCTGCTGTGGAATGCAACAGGTAGATCTGTGATTAGTCTCATAGAGTTGTTTCTAATTAATGGCCAATCACAGTCAGCTGGCTTGGACTCTCTGTCCAAGACAGAAGCTTTTGTTATTATCCTTTCTTATTCTATTCTTAACTAGCCTTCCGATGAAACCTTTTCTTCTATTCTTTTAGTATAGTTTTAATGAAATATATATAATAAAATAATAAATCAAGCCTTATGAAACATGGAGTCAGATCCTCGTCTCTTCCCCAGCCCGAAAACCCCTGTGAACACGGTCACAGATACCCTTGAAGCAGCACTGTTCATCTGCTGTGGGCTTCCCAAAGGGTCCTCTGAGGAACAGCAATTTACCTTTTGATTCTGGGCATGGGGTTTTCAGAGGAAAATCCCTTCTAGTGAGAGACTAAGTCTGTTCTGCTGGAAAATCAGGGCATGGAATTGACTTTTGCAGTGCTGGATCCTGACATCAGCCTCAGCAGCTGCATCCCACTCCAGGCTGCACCCTGACACTCACCAGCCCCAGCAGCTGCAGTGCTGCTGGAGCTTGCAGTGGGCTTTTCTGGTTTTGCTCTGCAGCTGGGGAGACACCTCACCACACCAGTGGCTGCTGGCATGGCTCTGCAGCCCCTCCATGCCTGAAATGATCCTCATGGCAGTTGTGTTTGCATGGGATTGCAAGGACAGGCTTTGGGGGACAGTCTGGAGGGCATTTGTCCCCTCAGGGTGGGAGGTGAGCAGTGTTGAGTTGCTGTAGCTAAAACCTTGAAGACAGAGGCAATGCCAGCATCTCTGCTCTTACCCTAGCTGCCCTCAGATCCAACAAGGAATGGCATTGTGTGGGGGACAGTCATGTGGGGACACAGCACAGTCACTGCTTTTGGAGATGTTAACCGAGCCAGCAAAGCTTCTCTCTTGAGCTCTAGCCCTGGCTTTGTAAAAGGAGAGGATTTTCCATTTGGCAGGGCATGGGGACCCCTCAGAGCACTACAATATTCCCCAGTGAAGATCCACTCCCATTTGTGTCTCAGAGAGAGGTTTCTGCCTTTCTGAGGGCGATTCCCTGGAGATCCTGAGCAGTGATGCTCCTTGTCCTTCAGGGGGTATAAGCTGAGGAGAGGGACCAGGAAACACCAGAAATATCAATATCCCTGTCCACCTGGCTGCTTCAGGAGGCTTTTAGTCTGGAAGGGACATTCTCAACAAGGGCAGTGATGGCAGTGACAGGCAGAGCCAGCTGGGCACAGGCAGCTCTTGGCTGTGCCCCAGGGACAGATGAGCTGCCCTGGCCCAGCAGCTGCAGGGCTGTGCCAAGGCCCTGCCGTGGGGTGCCAGCTCCTGCCTGGGAGGGGGTGCAGCCCCTCTGCCCAGTGAGCCCCAGGCCCATTTCCAGCTGGTCACTGTGCAATGCAAAGCTGTGTTTCGAGTCAGGTACTTACAGGCAATGTGTGTATTTGTGACTGTGAGATGTGTGGAAACCGACCATGGGACAGTTATAAAGATGAATTCTAATAATAACTGAGGAAAGTAAAGCATGGAAGAAGGCCTTTGAACCTATCCTTTGTTTGCAATTAACCTTAGTTGATATAGGAGCATTTGAATTAAAGCTTTAAGGATGCTGCTCTTTGACAGGAACTTTCTGCTTGTAGCTAAGCCTTAAAGAGTTCTGCAATAATTACCTTTTGAAGTATAATTTTAGAATATTGCTTGTATCCTTGAAACTATAGCTTTGGAATATCTATAAAGGAAATATGCTTATCTCAAGCCTTAATAAAGCAGAGAAAAGCAGCTTGAGAAAGGAAGATGAACATCAACTCAAGGATTAATAGTTTCGACCAAGGGAAGCTGGACATCACTGTTATTAGATTTATAGTCCTTGCAATTAAAAGGTGGACCCACATCTGGGGAGCTGGACCTCACCAGATGGGATTCTTCTTCCTTCTTTCAGAAACCAGACCACCACCATCTGGGGATACTCCTTTTGGGATACATCCTGAGAAAAACTAAATCACAATAGGTATAGAATTGTGACAGAAGTAAAAATTGGAATAGCAACTGCTGAGAAAGCTGATGAGTACCCCTATAAATACCTGTGAACCTCAACTATCGGTGTGCAGTTGGAGGGAAAACTTCCCCCACTGTACCCAGCGCTGTGTTGCTCATACTTTACCATATTAATTAATAGATGGATTGCTGCTTGAATATTGGCCTAGGCAAGCTTCTTACTTATAACATCACTTTGCCAGGCAAATGTCTGGCATTAAGCAGGAGTCCTTGAGCCCTGGCAGCTTCCTTATCATCCCAGGCAAAAGGGGAGCCATGGTACAGCTGGTTTGTCCTATAGTGACTCTGGGGACTCCAGGACAGACCCAGTGAGCCCTCAGCTGGAGAGGATGAAAGAAGCAACGGGGAAGAAAAACCCCGTTGGTGTCAGTGCTGCCTGAAGGAGGAAGGCTCTGGGGGGAAGGAGAGGGTGAGCAGCAGGAGGAGAGCCAGAGAGGAGCAGTGCCCTGGGCCAGGCACCTTCAGGTGGATTTGCTGGAGCAGTTTGGAGCAACCAAAGCCTCAGGGTCCTGGCAAGGGCCATTAAAGGGCTGGGGGATCATGCTGCAGGTCAGAGAGTGGCAGTGGTGGCTCAGCATGCCGCCCTTGTCCCCAGGGTCCCCTTGGTGTGTGTAGGGGTGGCAGCAGGGGCTGGTCCAGAGTCACTGGTGAGGATGACAGGATGAGGATGTCACCAGGGGAGGTGACAGTCTGTTCTAATGGAGCATTCTGTCCTGCTTGCCTTTGCAATGCCCAGGAGAAGATTGAATATGCCTTCCTCATCTTCTTTGCCATCGAGGCCATGCTGAAGATCATTGCCTACGGCTTCCTTTTCCACACGGACGCCTATCTCCGGAACGGCTGGAACGTCCTCGACTTTTCCATTGTGACTCTAGGGTAAGGAAATGTGGCAAGGCTGCTGCTGTTCAGCTGGTGCCAGGCCTCTTCCACAGCCAGTTTTTGTGGTCATTGCAATGTGTTTGGGGACACCTCCTCAACTAAGTTCATGGGCTCCCTGTTCCTGCTCTGACATCCCCTGGGATCCTCTCTGTTAGGAAAATTAATCTACAAACACCAGAGGTTTATGTCCAAAAAGGAGACAGAGGAGTCCTTTCTGGCTTTATTCCAATAAAGGGAGAGGCCATGGGGCATTCCCCTGGGGTCTCTCAAATTTTTGGAGGACACAGCCTCTTTTTTATCTTAATTTCCTGGCTGCATTTCCCTTCTCTCTTTCCCCATTTCTGAGGTACTTGAGAGGTACAAACTTCCCAAAACACCTGATACCAAAGATTTCCCAAAGATTCCCCTCAAATGGATAACCCTCCCTTTTAATTTTTAATTCTTACGGAATTTAGGGGTTTTTCTTCCCCATTGCTTCTTTCATCTCTCAATGTCTAATTTCATTTATCAGCAAACCAAAAGTAAAAGCAAATATCTTTTTCCATTCATCAATCAGTGGAATCCTTCCCATTGTTTCTTCTATCTTCCAGTGCTGGTGTTATCTAGCAGCAGACCACCAGCTTGTTTGCAAAGACAAATCCAATATTCCTCTCACTCTCTAATTTCTTCCTGTCTTGACTCCTCCATGCCTCATAGGTCTCCTTGCCCTGGGGAAAGGGGGTGGTGTGGGGTCCTGCAGGGTTTGCACATGGGATGGAGCTCCCTGGCTGTCAGCAGTGGAGCTGGCCTTGCCAAGAGCTGGCTCTGGGCGAGGCTGAGCACAGCTGGCAGTCCTGACCTTGCTTTGCTGCCTGCAGAGCTCTGAACCCTTACCTCCGATTTCTCACTCTCCATCCTCACACCCTTCTCTTTTACCTTGTCCTTCCTCCTTCTCCTCCTCCCTCCCCTCCCTGTGCCCTGGCTCTTTCAGGCTCATCACCATGACCCTGGAGCAGGTCAATGTGAAGCAGGCAGGGCCCTCGGGGGGAAAAGGCGGCTTCGACGTGAAGGCGCTGCGAGCGTTCCGCGTGCTGAGACCCCTGCGCCTGGTGTCCGGAGTGCCAAGTGCGTGCCAGTCCCTGCTGCCATCCAGGGCTGGGGCTGGATGGACCCTCTGGGCCTGGCCAGGCTGGGGAGACATGGGACAGGCTCCTTGGTGTG
>NW_005054425.1:1662028-1677331 GCF_000277835.1 Geospiza fortis | reverse complement strand
TATCATATCATATCATATCATATCATATCATATCATATCATATCATATCATATTATATTATATTATATTATATTATATTATATTATATTATATTATATCAAAAATCCTATACTAAAACTATACTAAAGAAAGGAGAAAGGAGACATCAGAAAGCTAGAAAGGAATGAATAATAAAATCTTGTGACTGACCAGAGTCCCAACACAGCTGGACCTGTGGTTGATCATCAAGTAAAAAAAATTCACATGGAACCAATCAAAGATGCACCTGTTGGTAAACCATCTCCAGACCCCATTCCACAGCCATCAGGTGATTATTGTTTATATTTTGTTTCCGAGGCCTCAGCTTCTCAGGAGAAAAATCCTGGTGAAAGGGTTTTCATAAAATGTGTCAGTGACAGTTGTCAGCCCTGGGGAGCTGCAGGGTGGCACACACCTGGCTGCCTCCATGGCTCAGCGGCACAACCTTTGGGTGGCCAGGATCTTGCTCTGGTTTCTCAGAGCAGAGATCATCTTCTGTAACTCATTAATACAGCCACGATGAGAGCAGCAGAACAAAGGGAGGGGCATGAAGGAGCCTTCAGCACTGCCTGGCTCTATTGTGCCCTTCCACATGCTTTCCTGGTGGGTAGAGTGAAATAGGGATCTCCTCAAGCCAGGTCTCATGAGCTCTTGGAGATCTATACCACACCCAAGATAGCTCAGCTACCTTAGAAGGCATAAAATCAGCTGTATGGCTTCTGTGGGAGTGTTGGAAACAAAAAAGCTTTAATAAAAGGCAAAATAACAAAACTCTTTAGAGAGAAAAATCGAGCCAGGTGCAAGAGGTTCTTGCTCCTGGTAAAACACCTCACAAAAGCTATTAGTTTATTTCTTCTTGTCTTTTTCTAGTAAATTGCTCAGGCAGGACTTTTTGTCTCCTGTCCAGTTGGCTATCCTTAAGTTTGAGGTGAAGTCTCCAATGTCCTATGAGGTGTCTTTTTCACTAATTGAAGAAAGAAACTTCTGGGCTTTTTTCCTTCTTAAGGAGACAAAGGATAGGTTTGTCACTCTGTCAACAAGGGGCACATTCCTACATAGAAGAAAGGATTTCCTCCTTCAGAGATCTGAGTCCTGCCCGTGCTCCTCTTCCCTTGGCAAGGGGCATTTCAAAGGCTGCTTGTTGGTGGGCTGGCAGGGATACAGGGTGAACCCAGCACTGTTTAGGAAGTGGTTGACCTCCTCTCCCTTCATCTTTGTGCAGGCCTTCAGGTTGTCCTGAACTCCATCATCAAGGCCATGGTGCCCCTGCTGCACATCGCCCTGCTGGTGCTCTTCATGATCATCATCTACGCCATCGTGGGCCAGGAGCTCTTCAAGGGCAGGATGCACAAGACCTGCTACTACCTCGGGACAGGTGGAGCTGTGCTGGGGAGGGCAGCAGAGCTGTCTCTGTGTGATGCTGTGAGACCTCAGGGACTCTGTGTTTGGCAGAAAGTGGGGTCTGGCCAGCATCAGGACTGGGAGTGTGGCTGAGGGGTGTTTGAAAGAGCACCCAGCTGGCTGTGAGGGGTGCTGAAAGGGGCCCTTTAACTGGTTTGAGCTGTGCAAGAAAAAAGCCTGGAAAATTTATGTTCTTTCCCCTCTCTCATTCTTCATCCCTTTTTTATTTTTTGGTTTTGCACGCTTAAAAACACTGATGTGTGAGTTACTTTTTGTGTTAGTGTCCATGGCTTTCTGAGGTTTCAGCCCAACTCCCAACACATCAATCTTTTTCCTGAGGCACAAGCAGCTGTGAGCAAGCCTAGCCCTAGAGCACATGGGCTGTGGTGCCTTCTGCCTGCACACACAGCAGCTGGAGCTGAGCAGTCTCAGGTTTGTTGTTGCTGAAATGGCTCCCAAGGTATTAAAAGGTCTTTTTTCTTAGCCCCGTGCTCAAAGAAGAAGTTGGGATTCCTAGGCTCTGGTTTTCAAGGCTGTTTATTTTCTCTTATCTATTACATTGTATTTCAGACCTGCTGAGATCTGTCCAGCAGGTCGGGTTGTGGCACACTGACCACCCTTGGGGTGGTGTTAGCTTTTTATACTAAAAACTACATGTACTTTATTTACAATAATTTCCCCATACCTATCACTTATGTTAGACAGTCTGTCTCTATCTTAAACCAATCTAAAAGTGTCAAAATCACAGCAGAAGATGGAGGACAAGAAGAAGAAGGAGAAAAACAGGACACGCCCAGATTCCTCCATCTTGCTTCTTGAACCCCCATTCTAAAAACTTCAAAATTCTACTTTTTCACCCTGTGATAAATTCACTATCATTCTATTCAAACCTTTGTGGCTTGTAAATCTTCACACAAAGTTGTGTGGGTTAAAATGGGTTAAAATCGAAGGCACAGGTGTTTTTGACTCTGTGCCAAGGTCTCTGAGCCCCTTGCCAGGGTCTCGAGCCATCCAGAGCAGCCAGAGGAATGTCCTGGGTCCCGACAAGCAGGGAGCGGTTTGGAGGAGGAGAAAATGTGGGCTGCTGTGTTCGGCCTGACCTGCAGCTCACCCCATGGCTTTGCTCCCCAGATGTGATTGCCACGGTGGGCTCAGAGAAGCCAGCCCCGTGCACCAGCTCGGGCCACGGGCGGCACTGCAGCATTAATGGCAGCGAGGGCCGCGGCGGCTGGGCTGGGCCCAACCACGGCATCACCCACTTCGACAACTTCGGCTTTGCCATGCTCACCGTCTACGCATCACCATGGAGGGCTGGACTGAGGTCCTCTACTGGGTATGTGTGGGCTTGGAAACACGGGGTCTGCTAAGGAGGGCAGGAGCCTCCCCTGAAATGGAAAATGTAAACTCCCCTCCCTCCAAATTGTTATAATTTGGAAATTAAAATGCTCTCAGGCAAAGATATAGAAACAGGAATTACAGTTCTTTACTAAGAAAATTAAAATCCAAATGCAACAGTAAAAACAGAAAAAACAACACTGCCAGAGTCAGACCATGCCCTGCCCCCCTGTGTGTCAGGGGGTGGCACAGCCCCATCCCATGGGGGCTCAGCCCTCCTGCAGTGCCAGCTGTGCTGCTGCTGGATCAGGGATCCTGCACAAGGGGGGAGTTTTCCTCTGCAGCTCCAGGGCTGCTGCAGATGGGCCTGGGCTCCCTCTGGCAATGCAGGGCAGCAGAAAGCTGCTCCTCTGGCAATGCAGGGGGCAAAGGCTGCTGTGCTGCTCCAGGCTCAGATTGGATCCAGGTAGGAATGCTTGGCTCCTCCCCTGGGCGCAGCATCTCCCCATGGGATGCTGGAATTGGATCAGCCCTGCAGGGACACTCAGTGGCCATGGACAGCAGAGATCTCCTGGAGGGAGGATTGGCTGTGGGAGAGATCAAGAAAACTGCCCCATGAACAGCAGAGAACTGCCCCCCCTCTGACAGATGGTGATAGAATTCACACCCCCATTTACAGCCTATGACAACAGGAGATTGCTCCCACTCCCACCCTGTGAAGGGGTATGGACCAGGCACAGCAATCACTGGTGGATGCTTCTCCAGCAAAAACCATGTTTTGTAGTCCTTGGGAGACAGTCATGCTGAAGCTTAAGCTGGGGGCTGATGTTTAAATCTGCCCCCAAAATGTTTGGGTCTGGATGTAAACCAGACACAGTTCTAGGCAGCCTGGGCTTGGAGCCAGGTTCATGTGCCACCATCCCAAGTACTCTTTTGGAGGGGGCAAAGATAGTATTTCACCTGTATCTCTCCTTGCCAGGTAAATGATGCAATGGGGAATGAATGGCCCTGGATCTACTTTGTCAGCCTTATCTTGCTTGGCTCCTTCTTTGTGCTCAACCTGGTGCTGGGGGTGCTCAGTGGGTAAGTGCCATCCTATCCTTTCTGCCAGCAGAGGAGTTTTAACAGGTTTCAACTATACAAGAAAAAAGCCTGGAAAAATTCTGTTCTTTTCCCTCTCTCATTCTTCACCTTTTTTTTTTTTTTTTTTTTTTTGGGAGGGGGGGTGTTTGTTTGTTTGTTTGTTTTGCATGTTTAGAAACACTGATCTGTGAGTTACTTTTCGTGTTAGTGTCCATGGCTTTCTGAGGTTTTAGCCCAACTCTCAACGCATCAGTCTTTGCCGTGAGGCACAAGCAGAGCACGTGGGCTGTGGTGTCTCCTGCCTGCACACAGAGCAGATGGAGCTGAGCAGGGGCAAGCACACCATGGCTGTGGGTCTGGGCACTCCTCACCTCCAGCCCCTCCTGCTGTGAGCACACTCAGTTTTCTCACGGCCAGCCTAAGGAGAACATCTCTGATGAGTGCAAGGCATCCAAGAGAAGGATTGTTAGTCTAATTACTCCTTCAGCAGTCTTGTCCAAGTACACCAAGGAGCTGTCATCAGTCTGTTGTGACAATCTAGGCCAAATTCAATTAGTGTTAATTCCCCCAGTAGTACAGTTAAACCTGAGATGTTACACTCAACCTACCATGCATTGCTGTGGGACTGCTACCATCCCAGTTTTGTTGCTGGGAAATATGTGTTGTCCTGAGGAGTGAGGGGGGCTTTTCTCCTCAGATCTGTGTACGGTCAGGGTCTTTTTTATATGTTTCAGTCCTTGTTTGTGCAAGTGGGTCACACTCATCATCTCTATTAGTTCACAGGGTTAGTTATACCCTAATTACTTGGATTTGTTAGGCCTCTTTTATGACAAGAACCATGCCACTGTAACATTAAAACAATTTGGGTGTTACCAGAACTAAAACAAGTTTCAAAGCTCAAGATAAACCACAGGAACCTGATGCTTGCCTAGAGTTGGCTGTAGCTGCAGGACAGGCTGGACTATAGTCATCTGATCATGGAGTAAGTTGCTGGCATGGTAAGCATTCTGAAATATTTTTGGAAATACAACTAAATTATGTTTGAGATCAGGAAAATTATTGTTATAGTGTCTGAGACCTGTTACTAACACATGGCAACACCAGCATGGCTGGGCAGCAGGTCTACAGTCCTGCCAGACCACAGAGGAGAAAAGAAATTAATCGAAAGAGAGCAGAAGAGTGGGCAAGGACAATGACAGACCTGTCCTCTCCATGTTACCATGACAAAAGTGTCCTGTTTACCTGCCCTGTCATGAGCTCACCTTCTCCATATGGAGAGCGTTTTCCCCCTCAGGTGGGTGAGACCCCACTCTGATGGGGAATTGTCCTGGCCAGGTGTCAGTTGGCCTGTCCAGCTGTAGCACCAGCAGAGAGAAGGCCCTAAAGGCAGCAGTGGTGGGGAAGGAGCCCTGCCTGCCATGAGGCATCAAATGATGGGTCTCCATGACCTTGCCAAGAAGGAGAAAAGTCCCTGGAGCAGTGTAGGGGCAGTGCTGGTGTGTCTTGGTTTGAAAAGCCAGGTGTCTGCTAAGGAGGGCAGGAGCTTCCCCTGAAATGGAAAATGTAAACCCCCTCCCTCCAAATTATTATAATTTTGAAATTAAGGGGCTCTCAGGTAAAGATATGGGAATAGGAATAACAGTTTTTACTAGGAAAATTAAAAATACAAATGCCATAGTACAAAACAAACCAGTGCCAGAGCCAGAGCAGGCCCTGACCCCCTGTGTGTCAGGGGGTGGCACAGCCCCATCCCATGGGGGCTCAGCCCTCCTGCAGTGCCAGCTGTGCTGCTGCTGGAGCAGGGATCCTGCACAAGGGGGGAGTTTTCCTCTGCAGCTCCAGGGCTGCTGCAGATGGGCCTGGGCTCCCTCTGGCAATGCAGGGCAGCAGAAAGCTGCTCCTCTGGCAATGCAGGGGGCAAAGGCTGCTGTGCTGCTCCAGGCTCAGATTGGATCCAGGAAGGAATGCTTGGCTCCTCCCCTGGGCGCAGCATCTCCCCATGGGATGCTGGAATTGGATCAGCCCTGCAGGGACACTCAGTGGCCATGGACAGCAGAGATCTCCGGGAGGGAGGGTTGGCTGTGGGAGAGATAAAGAAAACTGCCCAATGAACAGCAGAGAACTGCCCCACAGATAGGAATAGAACACACACACCCATTTCCAACCTAAGACATGGTACAGGGTATTTCAGGGCTTTCCAAGGCCTGGCATGGCACAGAGCTGTGGCTCCTGAGAGTTCCTGAGCTCCTCAGGCCATCCCCTGAGTCTCTGCTGCCTGCCTTGTCCCAGCGAGTTCACCAAGGAGCGCGAGAAGGCCAAGTCACGCGGAACGTTCCAGAAGCTGCGGGAGAAGCAGCAGCTGGAGGAGGATCTGAAGGGCTACATGGACTGGATCACCCACGCAGAGGTCATGGACAGTGATCGGGCCAGGGGAGAAGGTACCAGCTCTGCTTGCTCACACACCCTCAGTCTGAGGGTTGGGTTCCTAGTGCTGACCACTTAGAGAGGCAAGGTGGGAGTCTGTGAAGAAGTCACAAAGACTCATTTTGCCTGAAAACCCATGAAACAAAATGCTTTGACTTCTGATGGACAGTTTCCTTCCTATTTTTTTTTACATTTCCTGAATAATTTGGTTGAATCTGACCCAAACTAGCAATAATTCATCTCTGATGGTAAATCCATTTCAACCACAGTGTTTAAAATTTGCAGACCACAACCAAGGGCTGAGTCTTCTCCAAGGCAAGAGGGGCTGAAAAGGCCATGAGGAGCGTGTGCCCTTGGTGTGCAGGGATACAGTCAGGGCCACAAGCTCTCACTAGCAGATGCATTAATTTCTTGCCATCACCTGAGGGTTGGGTTCCTACTGCTGACCACATAGAGAGGCAAGGTGGGAGTCTTTGAAGAAGTCACAAAGACTCATTTTGCCTGAAAACCCATGAAAAAACAAAATGCTTTGACTTCTGCAGGACAGTTTTGTTCCTATTTTTTTTTTACATTTCCTGAATAATTTGGTTGAATCTGACCCAAACTAGCAATAATTCATCTCTGATGGTAAATCCATTTCAACCACAGTGCTTAATACTTGCAGACTATTGTAAAAGCAGGCAACCTGTTGTTGAAGGGAAGAATGATGCATCTGACTCAGTGTTCTCAGAAGGCTAATTTATTACTTGATTATACTATATTATATTAAAGAATACTATACTATACTAAAGAATACAGAAAAGATACTTACTGAATGCTAAAAAGGTAATAATGAAAACTTGTGACTCTTTCCAGAGTCTTGACACAGCTTGGCCCTGATTGGACAAAGAGTGAAAACAACTCACACCAGAATCCAATGAAACAATCACCTGTGGGTAAACAATCCCCAAACACATTCTACATAAGCAAAACACAGGAGAAGCAAATGAGATAAGAATTGTTTTCCTTTTCTCTGAGGCTTCTCGCTGCCTTTCAGCTTCCCAGGAGAAAAATCCTGGGCTAAGGAATTTTTTCAGAGAATGTGAATGCCACAGCAGACCACAAGCAAGGCCTGAGTCCCCTTTGGCAAGAGGGGCTGAAAAGGCCATGAGGAGCGTGTGCCCTTGGTGTGCAGGGATACAGTCAGGGCCACAAGCTCTCTCACTAGCAGATGCATTAATTTCTTGCCATCACTTGACAATTTCTAGGGATTAAAAGTGGCCCAGGGAAGGAGGTGGATGTACAGGCATCTAGCCAAAAGCTCAGCAAAGTTCTGCCTTTGGAGTTCTACCCCAGAGCCACAGGGTTTGCTGTGCCACCCTGCCTGGTGAAAGCACTTTTGATGCCTCAAGCTGAGTGATGCATGTGTGCAAAGAGCCTTGGGAAACAGTGGGACAGATAAAACACTTCTTTCAGAGCTGTGGCCGTGTTCTGTTCAGCCTTTGCTCAGATCCCAACTGGCCCCAGTTTTTCCATGCTGAGGTCCTGGCTGCTGTCCCTCTCTGGGCTGCTGCTGCTCCTCCTGCAGGGCAGGAGTTTCTCATGTCTCATGCTTGGTTTGCACCTCACCCTCAAAGCCTTCTGCCCAAACTTTGGTTGCTGACCGCCTGGGATGGCACTGCTTGGTGGGGATTATTCACTTCTGAATAATCCCACTGCTGACTCCCTGGGATTATTCACATTGCTTGGTGGGGATTATTCACTTCTGACAGGGAAGCTCTTCCTGGTGTACTTCTGGAAGAGGTTCCCTCCCACATGTTCTTCCCAAGGGCTCCAAGGAAAGCCTGTGATGTCATTCCCTCTAGGTATGATGCCATCGGATGAAGGAGGGTCAGAGACAGAGAGCTTGTATGAAATTGAGGGCATGAACAAGTGGATTCTCTTCTTGTAAGTATACTCTGAACCATCTGCTTGCATGTGGGCTTCCACTGTCTCTCACCAGCTGGGCCAGGCTTTCCTGGTCAGCCCCCAGTTTTCGGCAGGGACTGGTGCTTGGGGAGAGATGCAAACATTGGGGTAGCAAACAGGGAATTTGGCTATGGTACTGGCAAAAAGCTCCTCAAGGTGGACAATGTCTTTGCTGTGGGACCAGGCTCCCAGCATCCTCCCATGGCCTGTGCAGCACAGTGTGTAATTTAGGACACCAGAATTGCAATTTTCTCAATTTCAGTGTAATTTGCAATTACACTGTGCCTGCAAGCCCCCTGTGAGAGGGGCTGGAGCCAAAACTGAGCCAGGAGGGTGAATGAGCTGCAGTGCCTGAGTGACTGCACCAAGTTCCAGGGGCAGGTTATGGTCCTCATCCCTTTCCAGGGAGGGAGCAGGGGTGGCTTTGCCCTGCAGGCACAGCCCAAGGGTCTGGGTCTGGCCCATTGCCATCTCTGCTGATCCTTTGCCATCTCTCCAGCCGTCAGTGGAGGCGTTGGAACCGAATGTTTCGTAGGAAGTGCAGGGATGTGGTGAAGTCCAAGTTCTTCTACTGGCTTGTCATCCTGCTGGTGGCACTGAACACCCTGTCCATCGCCTCTGAGCACCACTTCCAGCCAGAGTGGCTGACACGGGTGCAAGGTGAGCAAAGAGCCTGAGAGAGAAGGAGGGCCCAGGACACCGTGGTGCCCCAGAGAGCTGTGTGAGCTCCTGCTGTGGGTGCACAGCCACACTGGCATGGCACAGAGGCTCTCAGGCACACTCAGAGCCCGCACTGAGCGTGTGTGTGTGATCCTTGCTGTCATACAGCTCACACTGACCACGCTCTGTACTCTCAGGGACACGATCCTGCATGGTGAACGCACACAGAGTGTGTCCATTGGCATCTCTGCACACATGGCATGCACTCATGCCATGCAGCCACATGCATTTGTGCATGCAGCCCCACTGACTGCGCCGCCACACACCCACACACACCCAGAGGCACATGGAGCACAGGTGTGCGCACACACACACACACACACAGAGCTCAGCCCCACGTGTAAACACACACACACTGAGAGGCACATGGAGCACAGGTGAACACACACACAGCCACCTAGAGGCACACAGAGCACAGGTTTGCACACACAGCTCGCACTCAGAGGCACACAGAGCACAGGTGTGCACACACACACACAGAGAGCTTAGCCCCATGTACACACAGCTCACACTCAGAGGTACAAGGAGCACAGGTGTGCACACACACACACACACACACAGAGCTTAGCCCCATGTACACACAGCTCACACTCAGAGGTACAAGGAGCACAGGTGTGCACACACACACACACACAGAGCTCAGCCCCATGTACACACACAGCTCACACCCAAAGGAACATGATGCACAGGTGTGCACACACACACTGAGAAGCACACAGAGCACTGGTGGGCACAGACACAGAGCTCAGCCCCGTGCACACACTCACACACACCCCCAAAAGCACACAGAGCACAGGTGTGCACACACACACAGAGCTCAGCCCCATGCACACACTCACACACACACACACACAGAGGCACATGGAGCACAGGTGTGCACACACACACCCCTCTTACTCAGAGGCACACAGAGCATGGGTGTGCACACACACAGAGCTCAGTCCCACATACACACAGCTCACACCCAGAGACACACGTAGCACAGGTGTGCACACACACAGAGCAAAGCCCGATGTACACACACACGCAGAGGCATGTGAAGCAGGTGTGCACACACACAGCTCACACCCAGAGGCACACAGAGCACAGGTGTGCACACACAGAGCTCAGCCCCACATACCCATGCACAGCCCATGTGCCCACCCTGCATGGACTCGTGTGTGTTGCGGTGGGCCATTTGTCCCGTGGGGGAAAACTTGGGCTCTCAATATGAGAGAACAGCAAGCTTCGTTTATTGATTATCGCATCAGACCTTTATACAGTAATTAATAAGCTAATGCATATTCTGTAACTTAAGCCATCTATTGATTATTCTGCACATGTCAGTTCCACCCCGTGCTTACATTCCTTAAGAATTAAACTTTCTTTTTCTCAGGCTGTTTTTAACCACCGTATCTGTGAACAAGGACACAGTGTCCTTGCTACATCCATAGCCTCAGATTAGCTGAGTTCGGTACTTTTCAAGCTCTTAATGCACCTGTAGTATGTCTATGTGACTCTGGTCATGTAACTATTCCTCAACACGTGTGCACTGTACAAATGTGTGCTCACACACACAAGCATGCAGCTGCACACCACCCTCTCATCTTCCTCCCCATGTGGTCCCCAAAACACAGCAGCTCAAGGGCTCAGTGTGCCAGAGAAGGGTGAGCAGCTCTGCCCTCCTTCCCTGGCTGCCCAGCCGTGCTGGGGTTGAGGTCCCTGCTCTGACAGGCTCATCTCCCCCCCAGACAATGCCAACCGTTTGCTGCTGGCTCTGTTTGTGGCCGAGATGCTGCTGAAGATGTACGCGCTGGGGCTGCGCCAGTACTTCATGTCCCTCTTCAACCGCTTCGACTGCTTCGTGGTGTGCTCGGGCATCCTGGAGCTCATCCTGGTGGAGCTGGGCACCCTGTCCCCCCTGGGCATCTCCGTGCTGCGCTGCATCCGCCTCCTCCGCATCTTCAAGATCACCAGGTCGGGGAGGGAGCTGGGTGGGTGGGGCTGAGCTCTGTGTGTGTGCACACCTGTGCTCCATGTGCCTCAGTGTGAGCTCTGTGTGTGTATGTGTGTGCACACCTGTGCTCCATGTGCCTCTGAGTGTGAGCTCTGTCTGTGTGTGTGCACACCTGTGCTCTGTGTGCCTCTGAGTGTGAGCTCTGTGTGTGTGTGCACACCTGTGCTCCATGTGCCTCCGAGTGTGAGCTCTGTGTGTGTGTGTGCACAGCTGTGCTCTGTGTCCCTCTGACTGTGAGCTCTGTGTGTGTGTGTGTGCACACCTGTGTTCTGTGTCCCTCTGTGTGTGTGTATGTGGGGCTGAGCTCTGTGTGTATGTGTGTGCACACTTGTGCTTGGTGTGCTTCTGAGTGTGAGCTCTGTGTGTGTGTGTGCACACCTGTGCTCCGTGTGCCTGTGGGGTGTGTGTGAGTGTGCGCATGAGTGTGTGGAGCACGCTGGCTGCTGCAGCTCAGGGTGCCCGGGCGTCCCTCACAGTTCTGGGGCACCCCTGTCCCCAGGGGAGGCTGCAGTGAGCAGAGCTGGGAGCTGCTGGACAGAGGGACAAGGCCAGGCTGGGGTTTGTGTCCAGGTTTGACTGGGAGGAGAGAGTGGGACAGAGCTGAGGCCCCACTCTAGCTCTGGGTTCTAGGATCTTGTGGGTGGGGCTGCTGTGTATTGTTTTGTATTTGCTGGGAAATGTCCTGACGAAGGCAGGAATGATGAATCTGACTCCATGTTCTCAGAAGGCTAATTTATTACTTTATAATACTATACTATATTAAAGAATACTATACTATACTAAAGAACACAGAAAGGATAGTTATTAAAATGCTAGAAAGATAATAATAAAAACTCCTGACTCTTTCCAGAGTCTTGACACATCTTGGCCCTGATTGGCCAAAGAGTGAAAACAACTCACACCAGAATCCAATGGAACAATCAACTGTGGGTAAACAATCTCCAAACACATTCCCACATGAGCAAAACACAGGAGAAGCAAATGAGATAAAAATTGTTTTCCTTTTTCTCTGAGACTTCTCAGCTTCCCAGGACAAAAATCCTGGGCGAAAGGATTTTTTCAGAGAATGTGAGTGCCACAGCTGTGGGCCAGGACTCCTCACTCTTCTTTGTGGCCCCAGCCCAGTGTGTGTTCAGCCCTCTTCCCCATCCTGCTTGCTGGTGCTCTGTGCAGGCAGCAATGTCATCTTGCTTGTCACACCATGTCTGCAGCTTCATTTCTGCCTCCTGGAGCGTGCCTGGAGCAGTCCCAGAGCCCAGCCTGGGTCCAGAGTCCCCCTTTTTGGGCTGCTGGTACATCACCTTGGTGTGTTTGGCTGGGTTCCTTGTGCCTGCCTGGTCCTGCCCACAGCCTTCCCCACTCTTTACCTCCCACATGCCTGTGTCTCTGCTCTTCCCAGGTACTGGACATCTTTGAGCAACCTGGTGGCCTCTCTGCTGAACTCAGTCCGCTCCATTGCCTCTCTGCTGCTCCTCCTCTTCCTCTTCATCATAGTTTTTGCCCTGCTGGGCATGCAGCTCTTTGGGGGCAAGTTTGATTTCGAGGACATGAAAGTGCGGCGCAGCACGTTTGACAACTTTCCCCAGGCCCTCATCAGTGTCTTCCAGGTTTGGGGCAGTGGGAAGGGCAGCAGGGGCTGGGGGTGTCCCCTGGGCTGGGGCTGTCCAGGCAGGAGTTGGGGCTCAGAGGGATGTGGGTTTGTGGGGGTTTGAGACGGGAACAGGGAAATGCAGCTGGAGTCGTGAGCAGTAGTTCAGGTTCAGGGCTGAGCAGACAGGAGGATTTGACCATGGAGCCAGAAGAGTGGGATCAGTCTGTGGATTCTGTCATGCTCTGCTGGGGATGCTCTTAAGTCTTTATTACTGCTCTGCTCCCAGATCCTGACCGGAGAGGACTGGAATTCAATCATGTATGATGGGATCATGGCCTATGGGGGCCCGTCCTTTCCTGGCATGCTGGTCTGCATCTACTTCATCATCCTCTTTGTCTGTGGGAACTGTATCCTCTGCCTGCAAAGCCAGGCCCAGGCCCCCTAGCATCAACTGCACAGGGCTGGGCAGGGAGCAAGAAGGGGCTTCCCTCAGAAGCCCCATGATGTCACTGATTCCCTCAGTGTTTGCCTGAAGCTTTTTGGTTGTGAAGAGCAGTGGAATAAACCACAGGCTTCAAGGCTGGCACTGCTGGTGGCTGAAGGCTGGGGACTGGAGGAAAGCACATCTGGAGCAGGTCTGGATGCCTGGCAGGCAGAGATTCAGCCAGAGAGGGCAGCCAGCTCAGAGCTCAGTGCTCACAAGGGATGGATGCTGGTTAGGCATCACCAGCCAGGGTTAGCACAAGCTCCAGGAAGGTTTCTAAGGCACTCTGGAGACCATGGATGGCTCCAGACAGGAACCATTTCCATGTCCTTAGCACTGTGTCCCCAGATATCCTCCTCAATGTGTTCCTGGCCATTGCAGTTGATAACCTGGCCGAGGCTGAGAGCCTGACCTTGGCCCAGAAGGCCAAAGCAGAGGAGCGCAAACGGCGGAAGATGTCCAGGTGAGTGCTGCCATCCCTGCCCCTGGGAGCTCCCAAACGACCTGTTTGGCTCTGAGGGGACAAAATAAGCTTTCCCATGGCCCCTGCCCAGACTTCAGTTCCTGCTCTGCCCTCCTCTCTGCTTAGAGGTTACCCAGAGAAGTCTGAAGAGGACAAGCAGATGCTGGCAAAGAAGCTGGAGCAGAAAGCAAAGGGAGAAGGGATTCCCACGACAGCCAAGGTGAGTTCTGGTGGAGGTGAGCCTTGGAGGGCTCCTGGGGGTAGCCCTGGCTCCTCCTCCCACCAGCCAGGAGAGACAAAGGCTTGGAGCCAGTCTGGGTCTGGCCTCTTGTCCAGAATCACTCCTTGCTGTAGCATGCACTGGTGATGGGTGCTCTCAGTGATGGGGCTCTCTGGGGGCAGGCAGGACATGCTGAAACAGCTCCATTGCTGGGGATCCTTCTCCTCCAGTTCATTTCCTTGGCCACAGCCAGTGGCTGAGATGGTCTGGTGCACACCAGTGTGGGGTGGAGCAAAGCAAGTCAGCAGCATCCCAGATCTCCCTTACGTCCACACCAGCACCCCCATGTGCAAACCCCTCGGTTCAGCTGTGCTGGCTGTGCTGAGCTGCCTCTGAGGAGCATCTGGCCAGCAGCAACTTTCCTTTCCACATCCCAGAGATGCTCTTAGAAGCTCACTCAGGAGTTGCTCTCTATCTTATTCCCCCCTGGCCTATTTGCATGGCTCCAGCACACATTCCTGTTTCCCACCCTCTTTGCTTCAATTGCAGCATCCCCTCACCAGGTTCCAGCCTGGGCCAGCACTCCATGCTGCTGTATGGGCCCAAGGCAGAGATGCTGCTTGTCCCACGTGGCTTCCAAGATGAGGGGGTCTGGCCAGCTGGCACGTGCAGCTGCACATCCTCCTCTCTGTCTCTCCTTGTTTCAGTTGAAAGTGGATGAATTTGAATCCAATGTCAACGAGATCAAAGACCCCTACCCTTCTGCAGACTTCCCAGGTAAGATTTGTCCCTGGCAGGGCAGCAGGAGGGCTGAGGAGGCACTGCAGAGGGATGGTGTGTGAGGAGCAAAGGATGCAGTGAACTTTCACCAGCCTTGGGGTGCTGAGGTCCCTCTGGCTTGCATGCCATGGGATCAGAACATTGCCCATAAGGTCATATTCCCTCTCCCTCTCTGGATGATTCTTTTCTTTTCCCTTTTCATGGTCACCCTACAGGTGATGATGAGGAAGATGAGCCTGAAATCCCCCTGAGTCCTCGGCCCCGTCCCCTTGCAGAGCTACAGCTGAAGGAGAAGGCCGTGCCCATGCCTGAAGCCAGCTCATTCTTCATCTTCAGCCCAACCAACAAGTAGGCACTGCCCCTTGTCCCTGCTCAGGCATGGCCCAGGTGTCTCTGGCAGCAGCTGTTCACAGCAGAGTCTTGTTGGAGCATGACAACCAATTCTGAAGGGAACCAGCTCATGGGGAAAAGCCATGAGCTGTGTGGAAGGACTAGAACAGTCATCCTTCCATGCCCAGGGCCTTCCTGTCCTCAGGGTTTGGCCATAGCCCTCTGCCAGGCTGCCATGCCCCTGCCTGGTGCCCCTTGCAGCACCCCATGGCATTTCTGTCCCTGGCAGGTTTCGGGTGCTGTGCCACAGAACTGTTAATGCCACCTGGTTCACCAACTTCATCCTGCTCTTCATCCTGCTCAGCAGCATTTCCCTGGCAGCCGAGGATCCCATCCGGGCTGAGTCCTTCCGCAACAAGGTGCCCACAGAGATGTGGGGGTTTGGCATGGGTGGGGGAGTATTGGAATAATTACCAGTATTGTGTATGGGGTGTGCCTGAGCGTGTCTGGC
>NW_005054425.1:1657222-1661545 GCF_000277835.1 Geospiza fortis | reverse complement strand
AGAGGGGCAGGGAAGGGGCAGGGAGCCACCAAGCAGGGACAGGAGGGGAGGGACAAAGGGACAAAGGACACCTGGATGGCCCAATGCCCCCCAGGGGTAGAGGGCATCCTTTGAATCTGCCCAATCACTCAGTGCCCTTCTGGAATGCCAGGACTGACAGACAGTGCTGGGAGGGGAAAGGAGAGGTGACTGACACACCTGGGAGGGAATTATCAGGTTCTGAGGTAAACCCTGAAATCACAACGCAACAGGGGAGACCTCATGGAGACCCCCAGCTCTCCAGTCAGCAGATGCTGTTCCTAGGCTGGGATGCCAACCCTGCCTCTGGGAGGGCAGTGCACTCTGGCAGGAGATGCTGGATGTGCTTCCCATTCAGGGTGCAGCTGGGACAAGGTTTTACTGCTCCATGTCTCAGTTTACTTCTGGGGGAAAAGATCCACCTGACAGGGTGTGCAGGATTAATTTGGTTTGAAACTGTGGTGGTTTACTGGGGAAGGAGACATCCTGTGAGGCAGCAGACTGGGTCTCTGGTGTGTGCAGTGCCCTTGAATGCTGCTGGCATGCAGCCATGGGAGCCACAGCTCCTGTCCTTCAGGGCACCAGTGGGTCTGGCAGGGCCTGGGGGGTCTCACATGACACAGCTTCCCAGGGCACTTGGGGTTTTGGGGGATCAGATGCTTTCAGGTGGAACTCACCTGGCAAGGGAGAGCTTTGTCCCAGCTGCAGGTTGGATCATGCACTGGAGAAAATCAGCAAAGCTGGAGAGAGTTCAGGAGTCTTGGTACTGGGTTTAGAGACTGTTGAGCTAGATGGCCTCCCCAGCCCATAGAGTGGACAGCTTCAGCATGTTTGAGCATACTGAAGCATTTCCTTTGTCACCAAGTCTCATCCTGTACTGGTGTCTCTGTCCCCAGATTCTTGGATACTTTGACATTGGTTTCACCTCTGTCTTCACAGTTGAAATCGTCTTGAAGGTGAGTCCATGGTCTAGCCATGAGCATGGCCTAGCACATAGGTCTGTGGGGATGTGACAGGTTAGTCAGAGAGAGAAACAGGTAACTTTGCCAGGCATCATTGTAGGAAAGTTGTGAGAATGCTCAGAGAAAGAATTAAAACAATTCTAATCCTAATCTCTACACCTAGTGTTTGTGAACATGTAGAATATTTATACATGGTGTTTATAAAAAAATATTTTACCAAAAAGTGTTATTTCTAACTAACCCATAGTATAAAGAGTGTTATTTATAAACCAATCAAGTTCTAAGTGAACAGTCCTACCTCTAAATATGTAAAGTTCCTAATAAATCTCACTTTATACCTTCTAATCATAAGAGTCAATGTCGCCTTTCTTCAACCATTCCTAACTCAACGGCGACAGGTCCAGACTTTTGTGCCCATGGGCACTCCCACTCCTCAGGTATCCATGCTCCTGAAGGTCTCAGTGAGGAGAAACCGCCAGGTCTAGACTTTTGTGGCCATGGACACTCTTAGGCATCAGTGCCAGCAGTTTCGCTCCCAACTCTACTAGTTCTCTTCTTACTAACCATCCTAGAGGTAGCAGTAGCAATAATCCAAGCCTATGTCTTTGTGCTCCTACTGAGCCTCTACCTACAAGAAAATATCTAACTCCCAATGGCACACCAAGCACATTCTTATCACATAGTAGGCCCTAGCCCCTGACCCATCCTAGGAGCAGCCGCTGCTCTCCTAACCACCTCAGGACTATGATGATGATGATATGAACATGATATGATTCCACTGCACTCCCACTCCTCAGGCATCCCTGCTCCTGAAGGTCTCAGTGAGGAGAAACTTCCAGCTGATCCTCCTGGAGAGTTCATTCACACTGTCTGGGTGGTGTGTGACCTGTCCCAGAGGCCATGTGTCCTCTCCAGTGAGCTCAGGCAGCTAAGCCACTGTGCTGTGACACGGGGACACATCAGCCATGGCACCAGCATTTTTATTCTGACATGTCTTTAAGAAAAAGAGACAAAGAGAAACCAGTGAAAATCTGTGGACAAAAGTCACATGTTGTTCCACTCCAAGGGTCTTTGCTATTCTCCTCTTTCATTTGCTGAGTGACTGGGAGAGTTTTGTCTCCAGCCAGTGCTGCACAGAGGATTTCCACCTGAAGCCAGCTTCCTGCCTGAGGTCTGAGCAGGACAGGGTGCCCAGGCCATGGAGCTGTGAGAAGTTCCTTGTGCCCATTCCATTGGAGGAACCATTCCCCTGAGCCCTGCCCAGCCTCTCTCCTAACTCCTTCTGCTCCCCAGATGACAACCTACGGTGCTTTCCTGCATAAAGGCTCCTTCTGCAGGAACTCCTTCAACATCCTTGACTTACTGGTGGTCGCTGTCTCCCTCATCTCCATGGGATTTGAGTAAGCACCTCATGTGCCACAGAGTGGGCACGGGGCTGTTCAGGCTGGTGGGGCAGCTGGGGATGGTGGGAGGAGGAGGAGCAGCCAGCCCAATGTGTCCATCATGTCATGTTTAGGGGACATGGGCATGGACAACTGGGAGCATGCCCATCATGTCATGTTTAGGGGACATGGACAACTGGGAGCATGCCCACAAACTGGTCAAGGAGGTCAAAGGACACTCCTTGTGTGTCAAATGTCTGTGGGTAGAAATTCAGTTTGGATCTCCTTCCTCCAGCTGCCAGTGTCACTTGGCCCTATGTAGAGTGGTGGCTGGTGACATCTGCGTGTCTGCCATCCCTTGTCCCTCGCTGCTGGCCCCAGCCTGCCCTCCTTGGCTGCTTGCTGGGGCTGTGCCAGCCTAGCCTGGGCAGGGAAGGGGCCCCAGCTCAGCTGTGCCTTCCTGCCCAGGTCCAGCACCATCTCTGTGGTGAAGATCCTGCGGGTGCTGAGGGTGCTGAGGCCTCTGCGAGCCATTAACAGGGCAAAGGGGCTGAAGGTGAGTGAGAGGCTGGGACAGGGGACCCATCCCATGGCAGTCCCACCTGGAGGTTGTGTGGCAGGCATCGTGCCCTATTCCCAATTCCCACCACCCATCTGTGGAAGGGGTCTGCCCGATCCCTCTGCTCTGGCAGGCTCCCACTCTTCCGGGACGGGGAGGGTGTGGGACACAGAGCAGGGGCTTGCCCCAGCTGTGGTCACATCTGCACTGTCCTCCCCCTCTGCAGCACGTGGTCCAGTGCGTGTTCGTGGCCATCAAGACCATTGGTAACATCGTGGTTGTCACGACCCTGCTGCAGTTCATGTTTGCCTGCATTGGAGTTCAGCTCTTCAAGGTGAGCTCAGCTGGGCAGGAGGGACCTTCTGCTCAAGCACATCCTGGCCAGGCTCTCCTGGCCATCACCCTGGGGATGGTGCCTGCAGTGCTGGGTCAGCACAGGCTGTGCTCTCCATGGTCTGAGAGGAGCCACGGAGGAGCCTGCAGTGAGAGGAGGGCAGGAAGCACCCAGGCTACTGTCAGGTCCAGACAGCACCTCTAAAGGGCTGCCTCACCTCCCTTTGTGCCTCAGTTTCTCCTTTCTAGGGCAGGAAGCTCTTCTGACTGATTTCCTCTGTGCTTTGGTTGTGAAGGGTTTCCTTTCTCACAGTGCTGCTCCTGCTCTCCGGGCCTTGGCTGCTCTAAGGCAGAGCTGGCCCTGGCTCAGCTCTGTTTTTTTCTGATAACTGAGCTTAAACTCTGAGCTGATGTGGGAAGAGCTTTCAGGACACCCAGCAGACTGAGCAGAGCTCTCAGCACACCTTAGCTTTTAGTTCATTTTCTGGGTACTGCTTTCTTCCCTATTTCCCAGATAGTTGACTCCCAGATAGGGTGAGCGAGGCAGGCCTCAGCTCAGGGCTGTGGAAGGTTTGTTCCCATCTCCAGGCAGTGTTTCCTGATCTCAGCCTGGGATTGACCCCGGGTCAGCCATGACTCTGGAAATGCCTTGTGAGCTGGTTTGTTTGGCAGGCACAGTGGGGAGGGCCAGAGTCTGCATCGAGGTGGTGAGGGGGGCACTGACCCGGGGCTGGGAAAATGTCAAAACTCCCCAGGGCTTCTAAAGTCAAAGCAACCCCATGGCTCTTCTGGTGTCTGTTGAATGCAGGGCAAGTTCTACAGGTGCACAGACCCATCCAAGCTGACAGAGAAGGAGTGCAGGTAAGAGCTCTCTGCAGCTCCCAGCTGGGCAGTGGCCAGGGCTGGGAGCTGGGGGGATGTGGTGGGGAATGCTTGTGTTCCTATGTGGGAACACTGTGTCCAAAAAGGGAACCTGAGGTGTCATCCTGTTCTCCCTGTCCCTGGGTATTGGAATAATACCAGTATAGCCAGATGGGACGTGCCTGAGCTTGTCTGGCCCTTGCTGCTG
>NW_005054425.1:1646941-1657150 GCF_000277835.1 Geospiza fortis | reverse complement strand
ATGGTGAAGGAAAGGAGTCGGTTCTGATGGAGGGTTTGGATCCAGAGCTTTATTCTGGCCCACAGGCCTCTGAATGCAGCACCAGCTCCAACAGAACTCCCTGAGCCCGTGGTTGCTGCTCCTTTGAACCCTGGGGAGAGGGGCAGGGAAGGGGCAGGGAGCCACCAAGCAGGGACAGGAGGAGAGGGACAAAGGGACAAAGGACACCTGGATGGCCCAATGCCCCCCAGGGGTAGAGGGCATCCTTTGGATCTGCCAGTCACTCTGTGCCCTTCTGGAATGCCAGGACTGACAGACAGTGCTGGGAGGGGAGAGGAGAGCTGACTGGCACACCTGGCAGGGAATGATCAGGGGAGGGACCCGAGGTGCTGAGGTAAACCCTGAAATCACAACCCAACAGCTGGGGTAAATCAGGAACAAGCACAGGGCTGTGCTCCCCTCCCAGGGACCAAGGAGGGCCAGGCCAGGGGGGCTGAGGGGCCCTGCCCGTGAGCTCTGTGTCCCCTCTGCTGCAGGGGTCAGTTCATCAACTACGTGGACGCAGACCCCACGCAGATCGAGGTCCAGAAGCGAGAGTGGCTGCACAGCGACTTCCACTTCAACAATGTCTTCTCAGCCATGATGTCTCTGTTCACTGTCTCCACCTTCGAGGGCTGGCCAGAGTGAGTCTGCTGGGGGAAGGTCTGTGCTGGGAGCAGGGCACTGCCATGGGGTCTTGGTTTGAACAGACAGGAGTCTGCTAAGGAGGGCAGGAGCCTCCCCTGAAATGGAAAATGTAAACCCTCTCCCTCCAAATTGTTGTACTTTGGAAATTAAAATGTTCCCAGGCAAAGATATGGGAGCAGGAATAACAGTTCTTTACTAGGAAAATTAAAATACAAATGCAATAGTACAAAAAAGAAAGCCACTGCCAGAGTCAGAATAGGAGCTGGCCCCCTGTGGAAACACAGGGTCTGCTAAGGAGGGCAGGAGCCTCCCCTGAAATGGAAAATGTAAACCCTCTCCCTCCAAATTGTTGTACTTTGGAAATTAAAATGTTCCCAGGCAAAGATATGGGAGCAGGAATAACAGTTCTTTACTAGGAAAATTAAAATACAAATGCAATAGTACAAAAAAGAAAACCACTGCCAGAGTCAGAATAGGAGCTGGCCCCCTGTGGAAACACAGGGTCTGCTAAGGAGGGCAGGAGCCTCCCCTGAAATGGAAAATGTAAACCCTCTCCCTCCAAATTGTTGTAATTTGGAAATTAAAATGTTCCCAGGCAAAGATATGGGAGCAGGAATAACAGTTCTTTACTAGGAAAATTAAAATACAAATGCAATAGTACAAACAAAAAAAATCACATTAGCCAGAGCCAGAGCAGGCCCTGCCCCCCTGTGTGTCAGGGGGTGGCACAGCCCCATCCCATGGGGGCTCAGCCCTCCTGCAGTGCCAGCTGTGCTGCTGCTGGAGCAGGGATCCTGCACAAGGGGGGAGTTTTCCTCTGCAGCTCCAGGGCTGCTGCAGATGGGCCTGGGCTCCCTCTGGCAATGCAGGGCAGCAGAAAGCTGCTCCTCTGGCAATGCAGTGGGCAAAGGCTGCTGTGCTGCTCCAGGCTCAGATTGGATCCAGGTAGGAATGCTTGGCTCCTCCCCTGGGCGGAGCATCTCCCCATGGGATGATGGAATTGGATCAGCCCTGCAGGGACACTCAGTGGCCATGGACAGCAGAGATCTCCTGGAGGGAGGATTGGCTGTGGGAGAGATAAAGAAAAAACTGCCCCATGAACAGGAGATAACTGCCCCAGCTCTGACAGATGGTGATAGAACACACACCCCCATTTCTCACCTGAGACACATGGGCCTTGGCCAGGGTAAAGAAAGAAGAGCTGTCCAGGGTGAGAAGCAAGGCCAGTGCCCCTGGCAGTGGCTGTGGAGCTGGCAAGGTTACCCAGGCAGTCCTGTCCCACCACTGTTGGATGTCCCCAAAGCTCTCTGTAACTTTCAAGAGGAGTCATGGTCTTTCCACCCCAATTAGGGTTTCTGTTGCCTCAATTTCCCTTCTGTAGGCTGCTGTACATGGCCATTGACACCAATGCTGAGGATGCAGGCCCTATCTACAACTACCGGGTGGAGATTGCAATGTTCTTCATCATCTACATCATCCTCATTGCCTTCTTCATGATGAACATCTTTGTGGGCTTTGTCATCGTCACCTTCCAGGAGCAAGGGGAGAATGAGTACAAGAACTGTGAGCTGGACAAGAACCAGGTAATGGGGCTGCTGGAACAGGGCAAGGAGGACCAGCCCTGGACCTGGCACTGCTGGGGCTGGCTGATTTGTGGTGACACTGCTGACACAGATGAGTTGAACCTGCCCCAGGCCTGTTTGCTGCTGGGGCAGGGCCAGCTGCACCCATGTCTAACACAAAACCAGCCTGAGGGAAGGGCAGAGGGAACCAGAAAAAAGGAATGGGCCTCCCTGGACAGGTGGGGTGCCCAGAGGGAGCTGGAGCAGAGGGCTGTGCCCAGCTCTGGGCTCCCCAGTACCAAAGCAACATGGATGTGCTGGAGTGAGTCCAGCAAAGGGCTGGATGAGATGATGGAGGGTCTGGAGCATCTAAGGAGGGTATGGGAGTCAAGTCTGGTGCTGAGAAGGCTCAGAGGAATCTGACCTATGGGTAAAAACACCAATGGAAAGGTACAGAGGAGACTGAGCCAGGCTCTTTTCAGTTGTGCCCAGTGACAGGAAAAATGTAATGGACACAAACTGAAGAAAGCAAGAAATTCCATTTAAACATGAAAAAACCCCCCCTTTTTTTATGGTGATGATGGCCAAGACTGGAACAGGTTGCCCAGAGAGGCTGTGATGCCTCCATCTTTGGAGCTTTTCAAAAGCCTGCTGTCCTGGGCAGCATGCTCCAGCTGGGCCTGCTTTGGGCAGCACACTGTGACTAGACCATCTCCAGAGGTACTTTCTGCTGCCAGCCCTTCTGTGATGCTGTCAGGCTGTCATTCTGGTGGGGGACAGCAAGGCTGAAAGCAGCAGAGGCACTGGCAGAGGATGTGGGACATGCTGGGGAGGACATTGGGGCAATCAATGTCATGCTCCTGCACTGAGGCAGCACGGGCAGCTTGAGCTGGGGGTGCCAGGGTGATGTGAACCACACAGAAACCCAGCAGAGATGGCCCTGGGCTGCTGGGGAGGGACAGGCCTGTGCAGCCATCTCAGTGCCCCCTTCAGCCCTGGTTCATGTGGTGTCTTCACAGAATTCACTTTATTAATTTACAATATATAAAAGAAACACACACACAGAACTCAGAATAAAAATTTTCTGAAAACATTCCTCCTCCCTTCCATCTTGCTGGGGCTTTCACCTCTTTTCTCTGCCCAAGGCTCTGGCCTACCTCACTCTGGCGACATGGCTTCCCCTCTCCCACCCCTCTCCACAGCTGGGCAGGGGAGCTCTGACCTCTCTCACCAACTGGAACTAAGGGAGTTTTCCTCTGGGAGTTCTTTGCTTTTAACTTTCTGTTTTCTCAGGGGTGTATCTATGCCTTCAGTGGCTACACCAGGTGCCAAATTTCAAATTTCAGTGCTGATTGGTTTGACCACAAACTCCCAAAAAACTCACTTCCTTTTCAAACTAAGACAGGGAGGGTGCTGTGTGTGCCCTGCAGTGGGCTCACAGCTGCCCTCCCTGTGTCCCTGTGTGTAGGAGCATCGGGGGGTAGGATGGTCGGGATGGATGGAGATGAGAGATCTCTGCAGCCAGGGCTGGGAACTTGGGGTTTATTGCAAAGGGCCTGGGTGCAGGGCCCTGCTGGGAGCTGCCAGCCACAGCTGGAGCAGGGCTGAGAGAAGAGAGGGGGAGAGAGGATGAGAGGGTAAGAGAGCAAAAGGGGTAAGAGAGTGAGGTTCCCGTTACAATACAATAAATCTTCTTCTGTGTTGAATATTCTAATTCTCACTAACCAATGTAGTACAAGATACAAATCCTATAGCATTTCCATCCAGCCTATAAGAATCATTACATTACCACACTGTGTTACATTTTAAACCCTAAAAACTCCTCTTTGGGCCCTTCTGCCAAGCTGGCAGGGTCTGCTCTGACCCTTGGAGCTGTCTGCAAGCAGAGGGTGTTATTCCATCAAAAGGGGATCACCTTCAGCTGGCCACACCATTGTTTTCCAGTTGTTCAGTGACTGAGGGATCTCAAAGCTTGCTTTCATTTCAATCTCACTTATAGTTTCCATATTCTCCAAATCTTTTGCCAGGCAATCATATTTATAAGGCTTTCCTGTTTCATCTTCCCCAACACCTGTATCCGTGTGTCCGTGTGTCCCTGTGTCTGTGTGTCCGTGTGTCCGTGTGTCCCCGTGTCCATGTGTCCCCAGCGGCAGTGTGTGCAGTATGCGCTCAAGGCTCGCCCGCTGCGCCGCTACATCCCCAAGAACCCCTACCAGTACCAGATCTGGTACGTGGTCACCTCCTCCTACTTCGAGTACCTCATGTTCTTCCTGATCCTGCTCAACACCATCTGCCTGGGCATGCAGGTGAGGGCACAGGGGTGTGGGAGGGGGTGCCCAGGCTGGCTCAGCCCTGCCATCCCCACGAGAGCCTCTGCACAGGGGTGTTTGTTGTGGTGTGATGTCTGGGTCAGGGCCTCTGGACCAAAATGGGGCTGGTGGGATGTGGGGAACCCACAGAAGGGGCTGCAGGGGGGAGATTTCCTTTGTGCTGAGCTGTGGGAGGGGGCTCTGCATCCAGCACACATCTCTGAGCTCACAGTGGAGGCTGGATCTGCCATCAGCTAATGGCTCCTTCTGCCTTATCCTCAGCATTACAACCAGTCTGCAGAAATGAACCACATCTCAGACATCCTCAACGTGGCCTTCACCATCCTCTTCACCCTGGAGATGATCCTCAAGCTCATGGCCTTCAAAGCCAAGGTGAGAGAAGAGCATGATCAGCATGGAAAGCAGGGCAGGCCAGGTGGTCCATTTATCCTGCTCTGGGCATCTCTTGAGTACAAGCACCCCCAGCCCTGCAGCTCCAGAGAATTTCTCCTTGCAAGACCCTTAAGGACCCCCATGCACAGGACCTTGGAGTTTCTGGGGGGATTACTGTTTGTCAGGGCTGCCCTTGCTGGCCAAATCCCACCCAGTCCAGTTGGACACTATTCCCATCTTCAGTGTCAAGGCCATAGTGGGGTCATAGCTCCACTGCAGCCATCCTGATCCACCCTCCCCTTCTCACTGCACTGCAAGACAGGCCCAAATAACCAAGCAGAGGGTGCAAAACTCTGAGCCCCATCCCTTCTTCTGAGGGGCAGAGTCACTGAAGAACCTTCTGGTTCCTCTGGGCTCCACCCTGTGTGTCCTCCTTGACTTATACCCTTGCATGTTCACTCTTCTTTGCCTCCTCTCTGACAGGGCTACTTTGGAGACCCCTGGAATGTCTTTGACTTC
Organism: Geospiza fortis; assembly: GCF_000277835.1. Classification (NCBI taxonomy): domain Eukaryota; kingdom Metazoa; phylum Chordata; class Aves; order Passeriformes; family Thraupidae; genus Geospiza; species Geospiza fortis. The sequence goes on along the minus strand of NW_005054425.1, from coordinate 1,651,701 downwards.
CTCATAGTGATTGGCAGCATCATTGATGTCATCCTCAGTGAGATTGATGTAAGTGTCCGGGGACAGGGGGCTGTGCCCACCCAGGGCTGCTCTGGCACCTGCCCTGGCACGGGGCAGCAGTGCTGGGTGTGCCCAGCCCTGCAGGGGATGGTGTCCTCTCCTCTCTCCCTGCTCTGCTTGGTTCTGAGGAGGGACAAGCAGGGATCAGCACATGGAGAGCACAGCTGTGGCCCTTTGAAATTTAGGTGTCCCCAACGGCCCAGCATGTCACATTGCCCCCTCCCCTCTGCTCTCCTGGATCTGTAGGCCCTGGAGTCCTGTGGAAAGCAGGCACTCAGGACCAACCCATCAGCAGCAGGCTGTGTGCCAGCCCCTGCCCCACTGCACAGGCACCCACACATCCAGCCTCAGGTCAATGCAGGTGCCACTAAAAGGGCTCCCACAGCTCCCTGTCCCCACAGAACGCTGCTGGCCCAGGGGAACCATCAGACCCATCAGATTTCCAGACATTGCTTTGTGTGTGTCCCTTTACACAGCAGCCCCTGCACACTGGTGGTGTGTGGGAGCTCCAGCCATCCCTGCAGGCTCTGGGATGGTGCCTCAGGCAGGGCCTGTTTGGGGAGGGCTCTGCTGGGAGCATTTCCAAAGCAGGCCCAGGAAGCCACCATGCTCCTGCCTTCCCTGGCACTGGCACATCCACCCTGTGCCTGGCCCTGGGAAGGCTCCTGTGCTGTGGAAGGTGTGTGCTTCCTTCAGCAGCCTGGTGGGGCTCCACAGGCAGCAGTGGAATGGGGAGATGATGGACTGACCTCTCCAGTGGCTTGGCAGTGTCTCCTGCCAGGGGCAGGGCTGGCTCTGGCACTGCTGCTGCCTCTGGCACCCTGCACAGGGTCACCCTCCCTGTTGTCTGTGCAGGAAGGTGAGGTTTCCAGAGACCCCTGAGAGCAGCCACCTTCTCTGTAGGGATTCCAGCCCTCACAGAGCTGGGATGAGCAAAACCCACCCACCTTCCTGTCCTGTGAGAGCCCTGTGCCCCTCTCTGCACAGCCCTGCCCATCAGTACACCCATCCTCTGCCCTCTGGGCTTCTCAGCCTTCACGATCCCCCAGATTTCCTGCCGGTGCCAACAGCTTCCATCTGTCATCAGCTCCTCCTCATCCTTGCCCAGCAGCTCTCTGCACCTTGGTTTCCCACTGCCTGTCCTTCCCAGCCTGCTCTCAGAACTCAGAATTTCAGGATCCCTGGACTCCACAGTGGGTTTCAGTCCCTCTGGAGCAAGAGAGCACTTGGCACACATACCCAAATCCTGCTGGCTTCAGGTGGGGATGCCCAGGAGAGAAGGTCCTGGTGCCCTGTCTGGTCTGCAGGGGCTGCCCTGGTGCTGTGCTCTGCGTGCTGCAGCAGGGCTGTGCAGAAGGCCAGGCAGGATCTGGGGAATGTTCTCTGTGCCCTGAGCCTCCCAGGTCCCTTCCCCTGTGTCCTTGAGGGTCCGTGGGGATGCCCAGGTCCCAGCACAGGCACCAGGAGGAGTCTCATGGTCTGTGTGGTTCCTTGCTCACCCAGGTGCTGCCTCTGGCTATCACCAGTCACATCAGCTTGTCCCTTAGCCTGAGGGATGCTGGGGCTCTGCCTGCCCTTCCCCTTCTCCCCAGTTCCATCTTACTCTCTGTTCTGTGTCTGTGTTCTCTCCTTGTGTCCCTCCCTGCCTCCCCTCTGCTGACTCTCTTGTTCTCTCTCTCCACAGACCATCCTGGCACCCAGTGGTGGCTTGTACTGCCTGGGTGGGGGCTGTGATGGCACTGTAGGTACCAGCTGTGTGTGCCTGCATCCCTCCCTGCCCCTGCCAGCCTTTGCATGTGCCCTGTGTGCCACCGAGGCCACCACAGCTGGCTCCTCCCTCTGGGCTGTGGCTCTGCCCTGGCCGAGGGGATTGGGGTGACACCCCCACACACAGACACCCCTTCCCACCCTGCACAGCCAGGGGACCCCACAGAGACACCTCTCTTCAGTCCTCCTTTGGTTAAAGTCCTGCTGTGACATTCCCAAAACTGCCCTTCCCTGCTCAAACAGCTCTCATTAACCCTTCCTGTGCCCGGTGCCCACCCTACACCTCACCCTACAAACACAGGACGTGCTGTGTGGGACTGAGGCTGTCTGTGGTGGCCCTGTGACCCTCAGGGCTCTCCCAGTCCATGTGGCATCATGCCTTCCTTCCTGCATGATCCCAGTGTGAGCGTGGGGCCTGGGGAGATGGGGAGAGGAGCCAGGGGCAGAAGTGCCAGCACACTCTGCAGTCTGACCCTGTGTGCAGGCAGGGGCACCACAGCTGGTGCCTGGCGGTGGGATCTCTTTGCCATTCCTCCCCCAGGACTGGAATCCCTGCCTTGAAGGCCTGGGGGCCCCAGCACTGTCTGTCTGTCCTTCAGGACCCTGATGACAACTCCCGCGTCTCCATCACGTTTTTCCGGCTCTTCCGGGTGATGCGGCTGGTGAAGCTGCTGAGCAGGGGGGAAGGTGTCAGGACCCTCCTGTGGACCTTCATCAAGTCCTTTCAGGTCTGTCAGCAGCTCTGCTCCCCTCCCAAACACACACATGCCCAGGGCTGGCAGCGCTGGCTGGTAGCATGAGCAGCCTGTCCTCACCAGGTGTGATATAGGGTCCCCTCCAGCCAGGTCTCATGAGCCATTGGAGATCTATACCACACCCAAGATAGCTCAGCTACCTTAGAGGGCATAAAATCAGCAGGATGGCTTCTGTGGTAGTGTTGGAAACAGAAAAGTTTTAATAAAAGGCAAAATAACAAAACTCTTTCCAGAGGAAAACTGAGCCAGGTGCAAGAGGTTCTTGCTCCTGGTAAAACACTTCACAAAAGTGATTAGTTTCTTTGTTCTTTTCTTTTTCTAGTAAATTGCTTAGGCAAAACTTTTTGTCTCCTGTCCAATTGGCTGTCCTTAAGTTTGAGGTGAAGTCCCCCAGGTCCTATGAGGTGTCTTTTTTGCTAATTGAGGAGAGAAACTTCTGGGCTTTTCTCCTTTTTAAGGAGACAAAGGATAGGTTTGTCACTCTGTCAGCAAGGGGCACATTCCTATACAGGCAGAGGAGAAAGCTCCAGTGCTCCTGCTGGCCTCAGGCTGGGCTGGGGGCCTGTGGTGTGCAGAACATGGCCCATGTGGGTGGGAAGGTGACAGCTCTGGGAGTCAGAGCTGGGCCAGGTGCTGGCAGTACCTGCTGGGCCTGTTTGTCCTGGTCCCAATGAACTGGGATCTGCACCAGGTGGGTACTCAGGGCATGCTGCAGCATCTGCTCACAGCCTGAGCTGGGCACTGCCCTCAGCCCTGGGCTGTGCTGAGCCCCTGGCCCAGCCACAGAGGGCACTGGGGGCTGGCACCAGCCACAGAGAAGGGGTCAGCAGGGGGGTGTGAGAGGAACAGGTGAGCTGTCCCCTCCTGCAGCACCTGCAGAGCCCAAGCCCTGTCCCTGGGCTGTGTCTCACCCAAGCCATGGTTCTTTTGTCACAGGCTCTGCCATACGTGGCCCTGCTGATTGTGATGCTTTTCTTCATCTATGCTGTGATTGGGATGCAGGTGAGGGGCACAGGGAGCAGGGGGTGGGAATTGATCTTCATCAGATGCTCTGAGCCTGATGGCACTGGGGAGGTGGGACAGGGAGGGACTGGTTCCTCTGTTAGGCTCTTTCTGGGACTTGGCACATGATGGGAGCTGTTTACCCTGGTCTGCAAGGGTGTTTGGCAGCCCAGCAGCCTCCTCCTGTCCCTGGGCTGCAGCCAGGGCAGCTGGGGCACATGGCACAGAGCACTTTGGGAGTCAGTGGCACAATGCAATGGCACAATGCAATGGCACAATGCAATGGCACAATGCAATGGCACAATCCATTGGCACAATCCTTTGGCACCAGTGCTTGTGCTGGTTCGGACCCTGTCTCCGTGGCCCAGATGAAGTGCAGCTGTAGTCAGGGGTGCTTTCAGCACTGGCAGGAACGTCCAAGTAGTTTCTAAGCCCCAGAGCACCACATCCAATCTCAGTCTCTTTTGGGGATGCCCACAGCCAAATAAACCAGAGGAAGTGGACTCAGGCACCAGAGGGTGTTTGGTGCCAAGGAAAGGATGGCACACTGCAGACCTGCCACTGTCATTTACAGATGTTTGGGAAGATTGCCATGGTGGATGGGACCCAGATCAACCGAAACAACAACTTCCAGACCTTTCCACAGGCTGTGCTGCTGCTCTTCAGGTCAGTCTTGTCCTGCCGTGTGAGCAGCTCCAGAAGGCTCTGAGCCTGTGGGAATGCCCAGCTTGGAGTGAGGGAGGACCAACATTTCAGTGCTGATTTCTTTTTTGTCCCACAGGAAGATCTCCTGCAGCAGTGGGAGCGTTTCAGGAGAGGCTTTGGGGTTTCTTGGTGTGGCTGCTGGAGAGAGGGGCATTTAGGGGTTGCTATTCTGAGTATTTCCTTCCCAGACTAGATTTTAATTTGTGAATTGTGAGGAAATCTCAGGAAGCAGGAGGTCAGCGCAAGGCTTTCCTTGACTCCAGACATTTCTGGAGCTTTCAGTGGCCCTATAGCAGCAAGCCCAGAATCCCGACTGCTCCTTTTTTTGTTCACAAACAGCCTTTTGCCAGTGATTCAGTCAAAACACCAATTACTAACATGAACCGCGGTGGCCTTCACCCAGCACTAGCTGTTCTTGGGTTGCACTGATACCTCATGCCTTTGCAAGATTGCAGATCTTCCTCCGCTCTT
>NW_005054425.1:1645764-1646931 GCF_000277835.1 Geospiza fortis | reverse complement strand
GAGTGCAGCTTCCATTCGTTTGCTCCAAGGGGCTGCCCATGTGCTTCTGATAACATGAACATTTTATGGGCAGTGTTACAAACCAAAGCTGCTCTTTAACTGGCATTCTGAGGCATTGTTTCACCAAAAGCAGCTGGTAGTTATTAGTTCTGCTCTCTGCCTAGTGTTGTGGTAAGGTGGGAATCTTATTCCTTTGATTTTTGGAAATTCCAGTATATTATGGCAGCGGAGGGTTTGGATTTCCTTACAACAGTTTGTGTGTGACCGTGTTCACAGGGGTCCGAGGATGAGGGAAGAGATGAGGATCTGACTCCATGTTTCAGAAGGCTGATTTATTATTTTATGATATATATTACATTAAAACTATACTAAAAGAATAGAAGAAAGGATTTCATCAGAAGGCTGGCTAAGAATAGAATAAGAAAGAGTGATAACAAAGGTTTGTGGCTCGGGCTCTGTGTCCAAGCCAGCTGGGCTGTGATTGGCCATTAATTACAAACAACCACATGAGACCAATCACAGATGCACCTGTTGCATTCCACAGCAGCAGATAACCATTGTTTACATTTTGTTCCTGAGGCCTCTCCGCTTCTCAGGAGGAAAAACCCTAAGGAAAGGATTTTTCATAAAAGTTGTCTGCGACATTTGTGTTTCCCATTCCCCTGTGTGCTGGGCTGGCCTGAGCTCTCCCTGTATGCCCAGGGACCAGCAGGTGTGCCCTGTCCCCAGGTGTGCCACGGGCGAGGCGTGGCAGGAGATCCTGCTGGACTGCAGCTACGGCCGGCGCTGCGACCCCGAGTCCGACTACGCCGAGGGGGAGGAGTACACCTGTGGCACTGGCTTTGCCTACTTCTACTTCATCAGCTTCTACATGCTCTGTGCCTTCCTGGTAAGCATCTTTCACAGTTCTGTTTCCTCAAAGTGTCTGGTCTTATTTGTAAGGCTTTGAAACTTGTTTCTAGTTCCATTTCTCTCTCAGCAATGTCTGTCCTATTCCATGGCATTTCTCAGCCAGCATTTCTTATCTCAAGGTTTGCATTTCTTATCTCAAGGTTTGCATACAGATGCACACTATGTGAGCCTTCTGTCAAGCTTTGAGATGTCTCTACAAACCCATTTCCCACAGTGTGCTGGCTCCCTTGGCACCCCTGTCCTGCCTGGGCAGCC
>NW_005054425.1:1629381-1645659 GCF_000277835.1 Geospiza fortis | reverse complement strand
AGATGTGCAGGATGTCTCTCTTTCAGCCCACACCGCTGAAGAACGAGTCTGGACTCTTCACTTTTCGGTCTTGAAGTTGTTTATTAATTCTTATCTATAAAATTTTCTTTCTGCCCAGCCGAGATCTGCTCAGCAGGGCAGCCACAGGCACTCTGACCGCCCCCGAGGCGGTGTTGTCTTTTTATACTACAAACTACATATAACATATTTACGTTAATTCCCAATACCTATCACCTGTGTTAGACAGTGAGCTTCTATTCTAAACCAATCCCAAAGTGCCGGCATTACAGCAGAAAATGGAGAACAAGGAGAAGAAGAAGAAGAAGAAGAAAGGCTGGACATGCCCAAGTTCCTCCATCTTGTCCCCACAACCCCCATACCAAAAATCCTAAAATCTACATTTTCACCCTGTGATAATTTTATTATTACACTATTCAAACCTCTGTGACTTTCAGGTCCTCATACAAAGCTGGTAATTTGTTCCAGGGGTCATAATCAAACCCGCAGGTGTTCTGGGCTGTGTGCCAGGGTCTCCGAGCCCCCCGGCGGGTCCTTGGCAACTCTGGACACCCGGAGGGATGTACTGAGTTCTGACACCCACCTACCCAGCCATGCTGTAAACTGACACTGCCCTCCTGCGGGACCCAGGATCCCTTTTAGTGTCTCCCCACAGCCTCTGTGTGCTGCCTTCCAGATGTGTTTGTGCTGGCCTCAGCAGGGGTGGAGAGGGACGAGATGCTGATGTCCTTGTCCTTTCACATCACCTGCTTGGGCAGGAGGCTCCTCTCTGCATGGGAACACCCTCACTCAGCATCATCTGACTGCAGGACAACCCAGAACACATCTGCCCTGTTTTTGTAGCTGCTCTCTCTCCCCTGGCTGGGTCCTTCCCATGCTTTCCTCTGTCCTCAGATCATTAACCTCTTTGTGGCTGTCATCATGGACAACTTTGACTACCTGACACGGGACTGGTCCATCCTGGGGCCCCATCACCTGGACGAGTTCAAGAGGATCTGGGCTGAGTACGACCCCGAGGCCAAGTGAGTGAGGGTGGCTGGGTGGGTGGGCAGCATGGAGGGGGTGTGTGGTGTTTTCTGGGGTCCCCCATTGAAGGGAAGAAATGATGAATCTGACTCCATGTTTTCAGAAGGCTAATTTATTATTTTATCACATTCTATTTTATTATATTATGACATTATATTATAGTATATTATGACATTCTATTCTATTCTATTACATTTATATGACATTATATTATATGACATATTATATTACATTATATGACATGACATTATATTACATGTCATTACATTACATTATATTACATTATAGAATGCTATACTAAAACTATACTAAAGAATATAGAGAGAATACAGACAGAAGGCTAAAAGATAACAACAAAAACTCATGACTGTCTCTTCAGAGTCCAACACAGCCTGACTGTGATTGGTCATTGAGTAAAAACAATTCACATGTTGGATAAACAATCCCCAACCACATTCCAAAGCAGCAAAACACAGAAGAAGCAAATGAGATAATATTGTTTTCCTTTTTCTCTGAGGCTTCTCAGCTTCCCAGGAGAAGAATCTTAGGCAAAGAGGATTTTTCAGAAAATATGGCAGTGACAGGGGTGTTCCATGGAGGGGACACATGCAGGCAGGGTGAGCTGTGGCACTGCCACCAGCCAGCTCCCAGCATCTCAGAGGTTGATGTGGACTTGCCAGAGTTGGTCCAGGTTTGATAAAAGCCATCAGGATATTTGGGACTTTCAGTCTGAGACTTTCAGTTCCCTCTCCATCCAGCTGTGGTGAGGCTGCCTGTGAGAACCCAGAACATCCCTCTGGCTGTCCAGGATGGCCAGGACCCTGCCAGGGGGCTCAGAGACCCTGGCACAGAGCCCAAAACACCTGTGGGTTTGATTATGACCCATGGAGCAAATTACCAACCTTGTATGAAGATCAGCAAGGCACAACAGTTTAGGTAAAATAATAGTGAAGTTATCACGGGGTGGAAAAGTAGATTTTGGGGTTTTGGGTATGGGGGTTCAGGAGGCAAGATGGTGGGATCTGGGTGTGTCCAGCCTTTCTCCTTCTTCTTCTTGGCCTCCGTCTTCTGCTGTGATGTTGGCACTTACAGATTGGTTTATAGTAGAAGTTCACTGTCTAACATAGGTGATAGGTATTGTGAAGTTATTGTAAATATTGTACACGTAGTTTTTAGTATAAAGACATAACACTGCTCTGGGGGCAGGCAGAGTGCCTGGAACTGTCCTGCTGGAGGGACCTCGGCAGGGCAGGAGAAAATTTTTTATAGATAAGGAACAATAAACAACCTTGAGACCAAGAACTGAGGAGTTCTGACTCCTTCTTCAAGTGCTGGGCTGGGAAAAGAGACTTTCCAACTTTTCTCGGGGTCACTCTGACAAGCTAAAGATCCCGATAGCTGCCAACCCTTCCCGTGTCACTGCACACCTTCACCTGCTCCCCAGGGCCACAGGGAGCAGCTGCTTTCCCCAGGAGGAGCAGAGGGAAGGGTGGGGATTTGCCCAGGCTCAGCCCCCAGAGCAGCTCCCCAAGGCACTGCCAGGCAGCTCTGCTGCCCCTCTGCTGTTTCCTCTGCAGGGGGAGGATCAAACACTTGGATGTGGTGACTCTGCTGAGGCGTATCAACCCTCCCCTGGGCTTTGGGAAGTTCTGCCCACACCGTGTGGCTTGTAAGGTAAGAGCCAAGGTGGTGTGTGAGCACGGGGACATGTAGGAATGTGCCCCCTGTGGACGGGGGACCAAGAGATTGTTGGCCATTTTGTGCCTTCTAATGAAAAGCTGCTGAACTCACAGTAGTGAGACTGTTTCACTGATAAGAAATAATGAACACCTGAGTCAGAACATGAACTATCATCTCAAGTGCCTTCTATCCAGACCCAGGGAAACCCACAGCTGGTACCCCCACAGTGTCCAATAACCAAATCACTTTCAGTAAACAATCTCCATAACACATTCCACATGTGCCAAACAACAGGAGCAGCAAATTCAGATAAGAATTATTTTCTCTTCTTGTCTGAACTTCTCACTGCCTTCCCCAGGAGAAATCCTGGGAGAGAGAATCATGTCTCTCTCTGCTCAGAGAATGTGAATGCCACAGCCCTGGGCAGGCCAGGCAGGGGGCCTGGGGCTGCCAGGCTGCTGTGGCCCTGCTGACAGGGTTGGTTTGCTGTGTGTGCAGCGCCTGGTGTGCATGAACATGCCCCTGAACAGCGACGGCACCGTCACCTTCAACGCCACCCTCTTTGCCCTGGTGAGGACAGCCCTCAAGATCAAGACAGAAGGTGAGCAGGGATCCTGGCTGCCTCTGCAGCCTGACAGAGAACCTTCCTTGTTTCCTTGAGAATTTCCCTTGTTTCACTTTCACATAGATTGAGTTTTGTTGATGTCCAGGACCAGTTGGATAACAACCATTCGTTAAATTCAAATAGAAGACATTCAGTGTCAACATTGAAGTGTTGCTCCTAACAGGAGAAAGTGCACATTGGGCTTGGAAAGGACAGAGTGATAGAACATGATGAAATTTTTCCACTGTGCATGAAAACCAGCCACATGGCACCTTTTAATGGAAATCTAATGATTTTAAACTAAAGGAGAGCTAAAAAGAGTGCTTCATTCCTCTAGCAGCTGAGTATTGGCAGTGAAGATGTCGAGATTCAGGAAAAAACCTGTGGTTTAAAACAGGTGGGAGGACAAATTGTGGTCACTGCATCTGTCCACAGCTGGTTTTTACAATTATCAATACCATAATATTACAACTGTCCTCTATTGTATAGGAACAGGTATGATGCAGTTCCTTCACTCAGAAAAGCCCACTTTCTATAACTGGGTGTGGGTTACCATTCCCCCACTGGCCAGGGCACTCAGGCATTTCTCTGTGGGGTCAGATCCTGTGGACAAACCCCCAGCCCTGCTGTTATTGCCCATCCCAGGGGGGGCAGAGCCCCTGGGTGCCTGCATGGGATGCTCAGCCCAGCCTGGAGGATGTTATCAGCTGATGGCCACGTGTTGCAGCCCTGAGGAGCGAACCAGTGCCACCAGTGCCACCCCCAAACAGCTCAGGAGTGGGGCTGCTCCAGCTCCCATCCTCTGAATTTAGCTTAGGAGAGGAGCTGCTGCCCTGCACAGAGCTGAGGTGGTTCCTGAAGATCAGGACTTTCCTGTGCTCACCTCCTGCTTCAAAGTGTGGCAGGGATGGGCTGGCTCTGCCCACAGCCTTCATTGCAGGGACTCCCAGGCCCCTGAATTTCTCTGTGCTGGGGAGGAGCTGCTTTCCTTCACCCCCTCCTTGCCAGCAGCAGAGTTTGCTGAGCTGTGCTGTGTGTCCCACCAGCTTGTTATGGGAATAAATCAGGCAGGACTCCATTTTCTTCATGGTGGAAAAAAAGCTCCTTCTTTATTCACATAACTGGTTTTAGACAGTTTTACAGACCTTGTGTGGGACTCCAATTGGTCAGGAGCTTTCTTGCAATTACTTTATTGGTTAGCAATAAGTTCTTATCCTGGATTGATTGGTCACTCAGACCCCCAGCACGTACATGCAGGAAAAGTTGTTTGTGAGAGATAGAAAAATTAAAACCATCTACCAGTATAAAACAGTTTATAGAGGTGCAAACTGTTTTTTACCCAGGAATAGAATGTTATGTTAATGAACTGCTCACACCAGGATTGCTCTCACATGGGAACTTGCAAAGGGCTAGCCTGACAAGGCCAGCCACTGATTTTAGGAGAGTAGCCTTGATTTTATGAAGCCTTTCTTTATGATTTTTACCTTACTGCAGCCCTTGTTTGTGTGCCTGTGCTGTGGCAGAGCCAAGGCCAGGCAGTGGTGGGCTCCTGGGATCAGTTCTTCCAGCAGTGCCATGGTGCTTCCCTCTGCCTGGGGTGGGAACCTGGCAGCCTGGGAGGAGCACAGGAGACCTTGGAGGTAAACTGGGATTTCAGGAATGGTGAATTCTGTGGGAGCACCAAAGGGGAGGTCAAAATCTGTGCTCTGGCTAAAATCAAAGCCTTGCTCTTACTAAGCTCACCTTTGTTGGGTGGGAGACAGAGGAGCTGTCACACCCTCCAGACTGGCCAGGTGTTCACAGGCTTTGTCTTCACTCCTGTTCACACCCCTGGGAATGAACTGCTCTGTCCTGCTGGCTTTCCTTGTAGGAGTGTGCTCTTTGTTGATGGAGGAACAAAATTATTCTTTGTTCTTTTAAAGAAGTTTAGAAGTTTTTTTTCTTCTATTAAGTGAAAAGACATTTCATAGGACTTAGGGGACTTCACCTTAATCTTAAGGACAGCTAACTGGATAGAAGCCAAAAAGTCTTGCTTGGGGAATTTAGTAGAAAAATAAGTGAATTGCTTTTATAAAGTGTTTTACTAGGAATAAGACTGTTTAGCTTTTGGCTCAGTTTTTTTGTTTGTTATTTTGCTTTTTATTAAACTTTTTTTTTGTTTTTAACACTGCAACAGAAGCTATTTTGTTGATTTTTATGCTTCTAAGGGTAGCTGAGTTATTTTGGGTGTGTTATAGGCCCCCAAGAGCTTATTAGACCTGGCTCGAGGAGGCTATTATAACATTTCCTCACAGGTAATTTTGAACAGGCCAATGAGGAGCTCAGAGCTATCATCAAAAAAATCTGGAAGCGAACGAGTATGAAGCTTTTGGATCAGGTCATCCCACCCATTGGAGGTATGTCCCCAGGTGTCCCTCCCAGAGGGGCACAGCCACTCCTGCTCAGGGTCCCACTGCTGCAGCCACGGGGATCCTGGAGGAGCAGAACCTTCATGTTGGTTTCACCATCATGTTGGTCTCCTCCCTCCAGATGATGAGGTGACAGTGGGCAAATTCTATGCCACTTTCCTGATCCAAGAGCACTTCAGGAAGTTCATGAAGCGCCAGGAGGAGTATTATGGGTACCGGCCCAAGAAGAACGCTGTGGAGATCCAGGTTGGTGTGTGGGTGCTACTAGAGGGGAAGTTCTCCCTGGACGAGGCTTCCCCCAGCCTGGGGGACTCAGAGAGCTGCAGGGAGCCTGTGCCTCATGTCTGGAGGTGAGGTGGCCCAGGTGAACCAGCACTGAGCTGGCCATGTGTCCCCAGCTCTGAGTGTGACCTTGGTATGCAGGGTGCAGGGGAGGGCTTTGACTCTCTGCTCCACTCACTCTGGTGTAGAGAGGGCTTGGCAGGATCTGGTGCCTCACCAAGGAGTTTTAACACCTGGAAAGTCCCAGACCATTGTCTGTGCCAAATGCTGCTCATCCCAGCCTGTTATCATTATATTGCAAAGGTTCTACTGTCATTATTTTGCAGGTGTTCCACATTGCTAGAGTTTCGTACCTCCTTGATGTTTCTCATTTGTTGTTATTATATTGCAAGAGTTCTATTGTCATTACACTGCAAGGGTTCCATATTGCTAGAGTTTCGTACCTCCTTGATGTTTCTTGTAGGCAGCTCCTCTAGGCACTGACTCTTCCTTCTTCTCACAGCAGCCGACTGACTCCAGTTCCCCTCAACAAACCAAACCACTCTTTTATAACACTCTTCTTATTATCAGCTATAACTCTGGCCTGTTAAAATCAGGCCTGCTCCTAATCTTTAATAATTGCAGAATTCACAGAATTCACAGAACGACTAGGTTATCCAGTAATCTTATCTTTAGGGGATAAGATTACTTTCTATACTACCTTTATTTACTTTATTCTATCCCCCTACACCAGCCCTCACCCACCTGCTCTGCTCCAGTCCCAGGGCCTTGTCCCTGCTCTCCCCTCAGCTCCATGTTTCTGGTGTTCTCTCAGCCTCACAGAGCACCAGGGGAGGGGGCTCCACGTGGCTGACCTTGAGTGGGACCCCTGCAGTCAGAGAAGCCTGCACAGCAGGCCCAGGGGGTGCTGGCAGATGGTTTCTGTGCCTGGCCAGAAGGCTGGGATGTCCCTAGGCTCTCCTGACTTCGTAGGGAGGAAATCACCTGTGGAGATAAAAGAGCAGGACCCAAAGGTGCAAAGCAAGGAAAGAGCCAGGTCCCAGATCAGGGAAGAGCCTCAGCCTGCCCTTGGCTGTCACCTCCATCAGGGCATTCCCTTGTGGGGACAGCAGGAGCCCAGAGACTGTAGGACAGCTGTGGGACAGCAGCAGCTCAGGAGCAGTGCCAGCAAGCACAGCCAGCTGCAGGCTGTGACCCACGGCCTGTGCTCGGCAGGACACCTGGCAGGGGGACGGTGCCTCACCATGCCTCCCTCCCCAAAGAGCAAGGGGAGGGTGGTGGGCTCACCCAGCCCTGCCTTCCTGTCCCCTCCAGGCTGGGCTGAGGAGCATTGAAGAAGAAGCTGCTCCTGAAATCCATCGGGCCATTTCTGGGGACTTGACTGCAGAGGAGGAGCTGGAGAGAGCCATGGTGGAGGCTGCCCTGGAGGAGGGGATTTACAGGGTGAGTTCAGTATGCACAGCACAGTTTGGTGTCCCACCAGCCCTGATTCAGAGTGCTGGTGGGTCAGCTTGGCTGCTAGCTCTGGGGGACATTCTGCAGGTGTGGGCCACAAGGATGAGCAGCACTTCTGTCCTTTCTGGGAGCATCAGGACATCCTGGTGGTGGCATCTTGGGCAAGCTGCTCTCTTCCTCAGTTTCCCCTCTGTGAAAGGAGCGAGCCCATGTGCCTGGCAGGACTGTGCTGGATATTTACCTGCTGGTTTGGAGGTTTCCACTCACACCTTCTGCCTGGCCCAGGTGGGACAGCTCTGGTGTCACAGGAACTGATTCACATCCCATCCCTGGCAGCCTCAGAGACAGCCTGGGCAGTTGTGGGGTTGCAGAGTTCCTTCTGTGTCCCCAGGTGCCACCACCTCAGGCTGTCCCACAGAGGTGACAAGATTTGTCATGGCCTGGCTTATCCTAGTCCTGCTTGTCTTGGTTTGAACAGCCAGGTGTCTGCTAAGGAGGGCAGGAGCCTCCCTTGAAATGGAAAATGTAAACCCCCTCCGTTAGCCTCCCTATAATTTTGAAATTAAGGGGCTCTCAGGCAAAGATATGGGAATAGGAATAACAGTTCTTTACTAGGAAAATTAAAATTACAAATGCAATAGTACAAAACAAATCACCGCCAGAGCCAGAGCAGGCCCTGCCCCCCTGTGTGTCAGGGGGTGGCACAGCCCCATCCCATGGGGGCTCAGCCCTCCTGCAGTGCCAGCTGTGCTGCTGCTGGAGCAGGGATCCTGCACAAGGGGGGAGTTTTCCTCTGCAGCTCCAGGGCTGCTGCAGATGGGCCTGGGCTCCCTCTGGCAATGCAGGGCAGCAGAAAGCTGCTCCTCTGGCAATGCAGTGGGCAAAGGCTGCTGTGCTGCTCCAGGCTCAGATTGGATCCAGGTAGGAATGCTTGGCTCCTCCCCTGGGCGCAGCATCTCCCCAGGAGAGGCTGGAATTGGATCAGCCATGCAGGGATACTCACTGGCCATGAACATAATTAATAATTAATAAATAATGGCCCAGTACAGAAGAGATCTCCTGGAGGGAGGATTGGCTGTGGGAAAGATAAAGAAAACTGCCCCATGAACAGCAGATACCTGCCCCACAGATAGGAATAGAACACAGACCCCCATTTCTAACCTAAGACACTGCTGCATGGCCATCAACCCTCAGTGCCTCAGTTTCCCCACGTGGGCAGTGAAGCTGTGGGGACTGTGCATTCTGCAAGGCCTGAGCAGAGCAATCACTGTTTCAATGTGGGAATGGCCCCAGAGCAGCCTGGAGCTCCAGGCTCCCCCTGATGCCCTCCCTGTTGGTTGCAGAGAACAGGTGGCTTGTTTGGCCAGGTGGACAGCTTCATGGAGCCCAGCAGCCCACTGCAGCCCCAGGTGGCCAGCCAGAGGCCCCTGCAGTTCACCGAGGTGGGCACTGAGGACCTCGACTCTCCTGTGTTCCTCGATGACTTCCCCCAGGAGGCCAACACCAACATCAACAATGCCAACAGCAGCAGCTGGCTGCAGGGGTAAGGGGCTCAGGCTCCATGTGCAGGTGAGGAGGGCAGTGCTGGCCCTGGGGCTGTCCTGGCAGCTGGCTGCACCCTGGCCTGGCCAGGGCTCCCATCCCACCATCCTTCATCTCAGTGCCATGAGCATGGAGGTGGCAGCAGGGCTCCAGGGACTGCAGGAATCTCCCCTGCCCCTCACCTGCCAGTCTCTGTGGGCCAAGGGCCAGGCTGGGACCTGGGCACAGGTAAAAGGGACAAAAATGACCAATGGGATGTATTTAGTCCTGCTTCTTGGGATCTCCACCCTGTTCATCCATCCCAGTTGTCCCTATGGGTCTGCCCCCGCAGGCTGGGGAAGGTGGGAGGGCTGCCCCCCAGGTGGAGCTGGCTCAGTGTGTGCCCCCAGCCAGGCTGACCCTCCTGCCTGCCCTTGCCAGGGTGCACTATGAGGATGAGGTGCTGAGGAGGACGCTGCCAGCAGCACGCAGGCGCCCGGCCTGGGGTGAGTCTGAGCTTTGTTGTTCTTCTGGGGCACTGGGGCCATCCCAGGGCCAGGGCAGGGGGAAGGGGCTGATGGTGGTGGTGGAAGGAGGAGGTGCAGGCCCCAGTAAGTTGGAGGTTTGCTGAGAGCACTGAGCACAGCAGGATCTCTCTGGAGAGCTCCAGGAGACCCTTCTCCCTCCTTCCACCCTTTCAGGTGATGAAACATGGAGACAGTGCCTAAGCTTGGGGAGCACTGGCCATCCCAGGGCAACCAGACCATGCTTGTTTCTTTAAACAGGGACTCTGGGTGCTGCTGAACTCCTAACTCCTGTTTTCCCCAGTCTAGCAAGCCTAGTCCCATCTCTGTCTGGCAGTGGTGTCCTTGCTCTTGTATCCATCTGGTGGATGTTGAAACACTAAAGGGAAACAGGGCTCGTGAGGGGCTTGAAACATAAACCCTGTGAGGAACCACTGAGGGAGCTGGTGGTGCTCAGCCTGGAGAAAAGGAGGCTCAGGGGTGCCCCCATCGCTCTGCACAGCTCCTGAAAGGTGCCTGTGCTCAGCTGGGGCTGGGCTCTTTCTCCAGCAGCACTGACAGAACCAGAGAACACAGCCTCCAGCTGCACCCAGGGAAATATAGGCTGGATATTAGCAAAAAGATTTTATAGAAAGGGTGATAAATTTCTGGAATGGCTGCCCAGGGAGGTGGTGGAGTCCCCATCCCTGGGTGTGTTTAACAAAGCCTGGATGTGGCACTGGGTGCCAGGGTTGAGTTGAGGTGTTGGGGCTGGGTTGGACTCCATGATTTTTGAGGTCTCTTCCAGCCTGGTGATTCTGTGAAATCTGTGAATTCTGTGATGTTCCCACCCTTCCCTCCCACAGAGCAGAGCCGCCCCATCCCCATGGAGAGGCTGAGCAGGAGGAGAGGGGGCACCTCTGGGGGTCTCTCATCACCAGGGCCCCTCCTCCCGCAGCAGGTAAAAGGGGCAGTGCATGTCAGAGGGGACATGTAATGTGGGGGACACAGTGAGCCTCCCTGCCATCCTGGCACTCCTCCCTGCCATCCTGGCACAGCTGTGCTGGGAAGGAGCCCTTCTCCAGGCTCATTGGGTGTGTGTGGCAGCCATCTTGACATCTTCAGTGTCATGCTTTTTATAAGCTACAAGAACGTAAAATTTGGTGGATGTTTGGTTGATGATTTATGATCATGGTTTATATTTTTGTTTGGTTTTTTGGGGGGGGGGTTAGTTCTATGTTTGTTTTGGGGTGGTTATGGAATGACGATGGCAGTTGGTTGTTGTTTTTGATACCAGGAAATATAGAGGAAGGGTGATTGAAAGTGTATTGATGATAAAGCTCCAGCCTTGCTGGAGCTTTTCTCTTGGATCAGCCTGGAGATGGAGCTGGGCTCCCACCTCACTGCTGTAACAGCCATGGGGAGCTCCTCAAACAGCTGGAGCAGCTGGAAGCCCATTCCTCTGGCTGCCCATCTGCCTCCAGAGCCAGGGCAGAAGGGGTGCATCAGATTTGCCCCCATGGTCCCTTTGCTGGGCACAGTGCCTCATGCCTGGCACGTGCCAGGGCTGGTTCCCTGCTCTCTGTTCACATGGCCCTGCTGGTCCCATTTTGGGGGTGCCCTGGACCCAGGAGCTCCAGCAGGATGGCATTGCCTGTCCAGGCACTGGGCAGGGACAGGGGACAGACCCTACAGCCCCCACACTGGCATGGGAGAGATCTTCCCTGGGCAGTGTCCCAGCACATGTTGCAGCTCTGTGCTGCTCTCACCCAGCTGCCCACAGAGGATGGCACCGTGACAGGAACAGCATCCAGCTCCAGGTTCCAGCAGAGAGAAACTGGTGAGCCAGGAGCATCCTCCACCCCAGCCATCACCTTCCTCATTCAGGAGGTAAGGCAAGGGCACAGCTTGGCAGAGGGAACAGCAGGGATGGCAGGGAACTCCAGGGATGCCATGCTTGTGCCATGATGGGAGACTGGGGGGCACAGCTCAGCCACAAGGACAAGCAGCAGCTGTGTGCCAGCACAGAGGGCAGAGGGAGGGAGGGAGGGTGGGTGCAGCCAGGGCAGTGCCCAGGCTGAGCACCCAGGCTGTGCTCTCATCCTCTGCCAGGCTCTGATCTCCGGAGGCCTCGGGGCTCTGGCCCAGGACTCGTCCTTCCTAGCAGTGACCAGGGATGAGATGGCAGCCAGCAGCCAGCTGCAGGTGGATGAAGTGGAGGAAGCAGCTGTGGAGCTGCTAAAGGGAAGAGAAACACTGCAGGGCACAAGAACTGGCTCTGCCCCTCTGGACACCTCAGCTGTGGCACCAGGCAGATCCCCAGGGCTCAGGGGATCTCCCTCATCTCCCTCCCAGAAGACCATCACTGCCACTCGCCTCTGAGCTGCCCCTGCACTTCCAGGGCTCTGTCTCAGGGCTGCAGGAGCAGAACCACCCTGTTCCTGCTTCTGCCTGGGGTCCTGAGCTGCTCTGGCCAGCTGTGCTATCACTTTTGGGACAGGTCTCGGGGATGCTGGTGCAGAACAGGACAGTGCTGTTCCAGCAGGGTCTTGCAAGAGCTGGACAGGTCATTAAAGTGTTCCTGCTCTGTGACTCTGTGTGCCCCTCCTGTCTTTCCTGCCTGCACAGCCAGTGGAGGGGGCTGCAAATGTGACACCACATGTCGCCAGAGCTGGCAGTGATTCACATGGCAGCTCCAGTCCAGTCATTTTGAGGTTGCCAAGCTCTGGGGATCTCCTGAAATCCCAGCAGCTGGACCCTGCATCCCCGTGTCTCTGCTGGAGCCTGCAGCCAAGTCTGGCCTGTGAGGAGATGTGCCAGGGGCTGGCCTGCAAAATGGGGCCTGGGGCCTTCTTGGCTCCCTGTCCCAGCTGTGTGTGGAACTGGGGATGGGGCAGAGGTGTGAAGGCATGTTTGGGCTGGGGCAGCAGCCCTGGGGCTGGCCAAGAGGAGAGCTGGACACTGTGAAGCCTTTTCTGCTCCTTCCACTCTCTTTACACTGTGCTCTTGTGGTCAGGCACCCATCCCTGTCCCTTGGAAGGTCTCGTTCAGCCCTTGCCATCCATCCCACAGCTCAGTGGGGCCAGGAGAGTGTGAGGTGTTCCTGCAGTGCTCCCAGCTCTGCCTGTGCTGGTGCTGAGCAGGCTGCTCCTCTCTGGGCTGCCCAGGGGACCCACAGTGCCCCCTGTGGGATTGGGGTGCTGAGCCCCGGGACAGCCCCATCTCCCAGCTCTGGGGCAGCCCCATCTCCCAGCCCCGGGGCAGCCCCATCTCCCAGCCCCGGGGCAGCCCCATCTCCCAGCCCCGGGGCAGCCCCATCTCCCAGCCCCGGGGCAGCCCCATCTCCCAGCCCCGGGGCAGCCCCATCTCCCAGCCCCGGGGCAGCCCCATCTCCCAGCCCCGGGGCAGCCCCATCTCCCAGCCCCGGGGCAGCCCCATCTCCCAGCCCCGGGGCAGCCCCATCTCCCAGCCCCGGGGCAGCCCCATCTCCCAGCCCCGGGGCAGCCCCATCTCCCAGCCCCGGGGCAGCCCCATCTCCCAGCCCCGGGGCAGCCCCATCTCCCAGCCCCGGGGCAGCCCCATCTCCCAGCCCCGGGGCAGCCCCATCTCCCAGCCCCGGGGCAGCCCCATCTCCCAGCCCCGGGGCAGCCCCATCTCCCAGCCCCGGGGCAGCCCCATCTCCCAGCCCCGGGGCAGCCCCATCTCCCAGCCCCGGGGCAGCCCCATCTCCCAGCCCCGGGGCAGCCCCATCTCCCAGCCCCGGCACACCCCCATCTCCCAGCCCTGGACCGCCCCATCTCCCAGCCCTAGGACAGCCCCATCTCCCCAGCCCCACCCCCCAGCCCTGGACAGCCCCATCTCCCAGCTGTGGGACAGCCCCATCTCCCAGCCCTGGGACAGCCCCATCTCCCAGCCCCGGCACAGCCCCATCTCCCAGCCCAGCTCCTCAGTGGGACCTGGCTCCCCAGGGCCCCCAGCCCAGCCTAACTGGGAGCTGGGGGGCTCTTGATCACCTAATATATATTAAAATGCAAAGAGTGGATGGTTCCCAGGGGAGGAGCAGATCAATGAGCCAGCCTGCTCCCCAGCATGGCTTTTATTGACTCAATCAAGGGAACTGCAGAGCTCCAGCTGCAGCCTGAGCAGCAGAGCCAGGCTGGTGCCTGCAGCTTCCCCCACTGCATGCAGCCAGCAGAGATGGGCAGTGTGGGGGACACTGCAGCACCCCTTCCTCTTGCTTCTGTGCCCTGGGGCAGGAGCTACACGCCCTGACATTCACACACACACACCCTGATGGAGGAGCACAAGGGTTGGCAGTTCAGCTCTGGCTGCTCTGCCAGGGGATGCCAAGGACACCATGGGGTCAGTGGTTGTGGTCTCCTGGTGCGTTTAGGGAGATGCAGGACTGCATGTATCACTTGGGTGGTCACTGGAGCCTCTAAACATAAAGGGTGACACTGTGGTGGGGACAATAGCACTGTGGTGGGGACAACAGCACCGTGGAGGGGGCTCTGCACCTCTGGGGCTGCACAGGGGATGATTTGCTCTGTTCAGGTATGTGTGTGGTGTGTCTTTCTTGAGCTGATCCTGGCTGAACTGGGGGACAGGTGTGATTTGTGGTACAGCTGGCATGTGGGTGGGAGTAGGAAGAGAAAAACACCACAGCACAGTCCCTGCCCCTCTCTGGCGGGAGCTTCAGTGGGGAAGAGCCCAGCCTCAGGAAAATGAGCAGCTCAGGCTGGGAACTGCAACGTGCACCTTGCAAACACAGGGCAAAGAAAGAGGAATGAATACCAGCTCCTCACATCCTTGAAGAAAGCCAGACAGGCCATGTCCTGTGACCCCCATGATTTTGTACCAGCACACAGCCTCCTGCAGCAGAGCTGAGGAGCTCCTGCAGGATGCAGAGTCCTGTGAATGCATGGCCCATGGTCCTGGCACCTTGGGAGGGGCAAACATGGGGATGGGGTGAAGGAACAGTGCTGTGGAGGTGAAGGTACCCAGAGTGCAGAGCAGAGGGCAGGTGCTGGGCTCTGTGCTGGGCACAGCAATGCCTCACCAGCCATCAGCTGCTAGCCACCAGTGCTGGCATGTCCTGGCTGTCCCTCTCCCAGGATACAGCCTGGGCTCCTCCAAAGAAACCTCTGAGTGCCTCAGTTTGCCCTCGTGCTCCATTGCTATTTGCCCTGACATTGACCCCAACCTGCAGAGCTGGGAGTGCCCTGCAGGTCCCACCCTGCTGGAAGATTCTTTCCTCTGCAGAGCCAGGGCCTGGCTGTGTCTGGCTGCCCTCAGCCCCAGCAATGTGAGTGCAGCTCAGGAAAGGCAAACAGGGACTCCTTCAGCTTCCCAGTGCTTGTCATCTCCAGCCCTGCTCTCTGATGGCCTCTGGATGTGTTTCCCTCCCCAGCCTCCCCAGACCAGCTCCGAGGATGAAGGCAGTGGCTCTGTGGGCAGTGCCCTGTGCTGTGTGGGTGCCCAGCTTGCTGTGCAGACCCCAGCCCTGCAGTAGGGAGTGTGCACGCTGGGGAGCTCTGCTGGCACCTGACACCATCCTGGCATGGCACGTCCTCTGAGGACAGACTCAGCACAGCCCGGGACAGCCCAAAGGGCGGCCAGGCTCCAGTCCCGGGGGCTCTGTCAGGAGCTCCGAGCTCAGCCCTGCCCTGCTCTGTGTCCTGCTGCTCCACGGTGTCACCCCCAACACCAGCGGGGACAGGATTCGGGGGAGCCGAGGAGGAGCCGGAGCGATGCCAAGCATGCGGAGACACGCGGTGGACAATAGAGCAGCCCCGGTACAGCCCGGTACAGCCCCAGTACCTCCCGGTACATCCCAGTAAATCCTGGTACATCCCGGAACGGCGGAAGCGGCAGCGGGGCGCTGACCCGGCAGGGGGCAGCAGGGGCTGACGAGTGTGAGTGTGAATGGGAGTGAGTGCGAGCCGTGTCCGTGTGTCCGTGTGTCCGTGTGTCCCTGTGTCCGTGTGTCCCTGTGTCCGTGTCCACGTGTCTCTGTCCATGTGTCCCTGTCCCTGTCTGTGCGTCCGTGTGTCCCGTCCGTGTGTCCCTGTCCCTGTCCGTGTGTCTGTGTGTCCGTGTGTCTGTGTGTCCGTGTCCACGTGGCTCTGTCCCTGTCCATGTGTCCCTGTGTCCTTGTCCGTCTGTCCCTGTCCGTGTGTCCCTGTGTCCGTGTGTCTGTGTGTCCGTGTCCACGTGTCTCTGTCCCTGTCTGTGTGTCCATGTCCGTGTGTCCCTGTCCCTGCCTGTGTGTCTGTGTGCCCGTGTGTCCATGTGTCCCTATCTGTGTGTCTCTGTCCCTGTCCGTGTGTCCCCTATCCATTTCTCCCTGTCTGTGTCCCTGTATCCGTCCATGTTTTCGTGTCCCTGTGTCCGTGTGTCCACGTGTCCTTGTATCCGTGTCCACGTGTCTCTGTCCTTGTGTCCCTGTCCCTGTGCGTGTGCCCCTGTCCGTGTGTCCGTGTCCACGTGTCTGTCCTTGTGTCCCTGTCCGTGTGTCCCTGTGTCCGTGTGTCCCTGTCCCTGTTCGTGTGTCCCTGTCCCTGTGTCCGTCTGTCCGTGTCCCCGTGTGTCCGTGTGTCCGTGTGTCCCTCTGTCCCTGTGTCCCTGTCCCTGTGTCCATGTCCCTGTGTCCATGTCCCCCTGTGTCCGTCTGTCCGTGTGTCCGTCTGTCCGTGTGTCCGTGTGTCCCGACTCCGAGCGGGTTCCCGCGCCCTCCGCCGCGTGCTCGCCGTCCGGCCCTGTGGGCGTGTCCCGGCCCGGC
>NW_005054425.1:1626976-1628139 GCF_000277835.1 Geospiza fortis | reverse complement strand
GGGGAGTGAGGGCAGCCCCTGCTGCGGGTGCTGCTGCTGGCGTGGCTGCACAGGGGCAGGGGGCTGTGCCAGGATAGGGTGGCTGTGCCAGGACACTGACCCGGCAACCGATTAATGCCGACCATGGGGGTGGGGATTTCCTCCTGGCCGGACTCTTCCCGTCTCCATCCTGCATTTCTCTCGAGATGATGCCTTTGAACAGCATCCTGGCGATGGGGTGGGTGCCCCGCGGCATGGCGGCTGTGGGGTCCTTTCTTCCGGGCTGCAGGGCTGTCCTAATCCCTCAGGTCCCCTTCAGCCCTGCGGTCCTGGGCGGGCTGCTGCTTGGCTGGGGGACCGCAGCGGGGAGGTGGCTGGGGTGTGCAGCATTGCGGTGGGGCTGGGGCGATCATGGTGAGGATCCAGGCAGGGGGGGGAGCTCTAGCCTTCTTACACCCCTTCCTTGAGCCAGCATCCCGCTCAGAGCAGCTGGTGAGAGCTGGGCACACGGCGGGATGTGCTGCTGGAGGTGAGTCGGGAGGACAAAGGAGCAGGGCTGGCAGCGAGGAGGCTGCAAACAAAGCCGTCAGGTTGTGACGCCGTGCAGGAAGGTGGCTCTGATGCTCAGCTGAGTGTGCCGAGGCTGAGCTGCTCTCCCTGCAGACCACCCACCCACCTTTTCTGCCACAGCAACCCCGGGGGCCTGGGGCTGGGTCCCCTCCTGCCCCGGGCTTGGAGCAGAGGAAGGTTTTCCTTTGTCAGTGCTGGTGACACCCTGCCGGTGGAGCAGCCAGGCTGCAGGATTCTCTAAGACCCTTGAAGTAAACCTGCCCCAGATCCCACCTCTCTCAGCCATCAGAGCACAGAGGAGATTGAATGTTTCTGGGATGCAGCAGGACACGGATCAAAGCTCCCCTTTTGTCCCTTGATAATGACATGAATGGGCCAGCTGTGCTGTTTCTTTGGGGTCTCTGTGTCTTTCTTTGGGGTCTCTGTGTCTGTGCTGCTGGTAGGAGGGAGGTGGGACCTGGGGAAGGGCCAAGGACACTGGGAAGAGGTGGTGGTGTTGCTGGGGGTGATCCAGCTGATGTCAAGAGCTGCCACAGCCATCAGGAGCCATCTCTGTGATCCCAGGGTGGGAGGATAGATAGGTACAGTTGAACAGAGATGCTGGATCCCAGGTC
>NW_005054425.1:1625564-1626966 GCF_000277835.1 Geospiza fortis | reverse complement strand
CTGGAAAGGGAAGGTGGGAGAGATGCTGTGGTGTTTCACTGTCAGCCTCACAGGCTCCCATCTTCTCCTGGAGACCCTCCTCTGCCCCATTTGCACTGGGCTCCAAAGAGCCTGGGAGCCGAGCTGTGCGGACCTGGTTTAGGCTTCCCACGTGCTGGGAGGGAAATGGCTGGTACCTGCAGCAGTGCTGCTGTCAGCAGAAGGAAACGCAGGCCCAGCAGCTCCTCCTGGCCCAGGGGCTGATTTCTTCCTGTACCTTGTACCTGCAGCTCAGAGCTGCAGTGTCTGCAAGGGCAGGACTGGATCCTACCTTCCCTGCCAGCAGGGTCTGCTTTGCTTGCCCCTTAGCCTGGAGTGTGACTCGTGAGCGTGAATTGTGTCTCCTGGGGCAGATTCCGAGTGTCCCTGTATCCCCTGGGGCAGGTTCTGAGTATCCCTGTGTCTCCTGGAGTGGGTTCTGAGTGTGATGGTGTCTCCTGGGGCAGGTTCCCAGTGTCCCTGTGTCTCCTGGGGCAGGTTCTGAGTGTCCCTGTGTCTCCTGGGGCAGGTTCTGAGTGTGATGGTGTCTCCTGGGGCAGGTTCTGAGTGTCCCTGTGTCTCCTGGGGTGGGTTCTGTGTGTGGCACTGTGTCCCCTGGGGCAGGTTCTGAGTGTCATTGTGTCCCCTGGGGCAGGTTCTGAGTGTCTCTGTGTTCCCTGGGGCAGGTTCTGAGAGTCCCTGTGTCTCCTGGGGCAGGTTCCAAGTGTGATGGTGTCTCCTGGGGTGGGTTCCCAGTGTCCCTGTGTCTCCTGGGGTGGGTTCTGTCCCTGTGTCTCCTGGGGCAGGGAGGAGCCCGCAGGGTCGGGCGGCTGTGTCTCAGCCAGGCCGTGCCGGGGTAGCAGTGCCTGCAGGGAGCTGCCTCCTGCCATGGTGGTGCAGAGCAGGGCCTGGGGGCCAATCCTCCTCAGGCAGCAGCTGCTGCTTCCTCCTTGTAGGTGACCTTCAAATGGGTGCCTGCAATGCAGCCGGTGCAGCAGCTCCCCACTCCTGCCCTCTGTCCAGGAGGTTTGGTTTGAGGCTTGGCACAGGAATTTGGGCCTGGTGCCCCTCAGCAGCCCCTGTCCCCACAGTCCCCTCCAGGTGCTGCCAGCTCCTGCAGCCACAGGGCGCCAGGCTATGGGACTGACTGTGCTGCTTGCAGGAAGCAGAACTCAGCCCAGTGGTTCTGCAGTGTCAGGCAGGGCTGATGGCATCTATTGACCCCCAAGCCATTAAACTGCTTGGCTACAGGCCTGAGTGGCCTGGCTGGCTGCAGAGCTGCTCCCTCAGGGCACCTCCAGACCGGCTGCTCTGAGAGAGAGCAGCATCCCCTGTGCCAGAGCTGCCATGGCACTGAGCATGCCCGGCCTGCCGAGGGGACGCA
>NW_005054425.1:1620964-1624429 GCF_000277835.1 Geospiza fortis | reverse complement strand
GCTGCTTCCTCCTTGTAGGTGACCTTCAAATGGGTGCCTGCAATGCAGCCGGTGCAGCAGCTCCCCACTCCTGCCCTCTGTCCAGGAGGTTTGGTTTGAGGCTTGGCACAGGAATTTGGGCCTGGTGCCCCTCAGCAGCCCCTGTCCCCACAGTCCCCTCCAGGTGCTGCCAGCTCCTGCAGCCACAGGGCGCCAGGCTATGGGACTGACTGTGCTGCTTGCAGGAAGCAGAACTCAGCCCAGTGGTTCTGCAGTGTCAGGCAGGGCTGATGGCATCTATTGACCCCCAAGCCATTAAACTGCTTGGCTACAGGCCTGAGTGGCCTGGCTGGCTGCAGAGCTGCTCCCTCAGGGCACCTCCAGACCGGCTGCTCTGAGAGAGAGCAGCATCCCCTGTGCCAGAGCTGCCATGGCACTGAGCATGCCTGGCCTGCCGAGGAGACGCAGGAAACGGAGCTTGTGAAATTGGGGAAGGAAGTTGAGTCGTATTTCAAGTTTATTTAAACTCTGCAACCTCCAGTGCTCTGCTGCTCTCGCGGCCGCCCCGCTACGATGCTCCGAGGAGACGCAGGAAACGGAGCTTGTGAAATTGGGGAAGGAAGTTGAGTCGTATTTCAAGTTTATTTAAACTCTGCAACCTCCAGTGCTCTGCTGCTCTCGCGGCCGCCCCGCTGCGATGCTCTGTGGCCCTCACCAGAGCCCGTGTGTGGCTGGTGCCTCAGGGAGGGACCCTCATCCTCATATACCCTCGGGGAGGGACTCCCAGCTCTTCCTCAGAGTCCCCCTGCCCTCATCTTCATCTGTCATCTCCTCAGAGTCCCCCTCCCTTCATCTTCATACACCCTTGGGGATGGACTCCCAGCTCCTCCTCAGAGTCACCTTCTCCTCATCCTCACACACCCTCGGGGTGCTCCAGCCAAGAGGCTGAGCTGGCAGAGGCCTGGTGGTGGGATCAGCTGGGCTCCAGCCCTGCCAGGGTGCTGGCACCTCTGGTGCCCCATGGCTGGGGCTCTCTGCCTGCTGGGATGCCTTCTGTGAGCCCAGAGTGTCTGCTGCCAGCTGGGGTCACTCACTGAGGAAGTGAAGCTGGAGCTTTTCCACATCAGCTCTTCTGGGGTGGGTTTGGGTCCAGTGGAAAGGTGGTGTAAACCCAATTTGTGCCAGTGTCCAGGGGCTCCAGCGGGCAGAGGGAGGGTGCAGCCCTGGTACCTGCTGCCCTCCATGCCCTGCTTCCCTCCATGCCCCGCTGTCCTCCATCCCCTGCTGCCCACCATGCCCTCCCTGCTGCTGTGCCTTGGAGCCCTCTGGTGTGGTCCTGGGGGGCCCTGGCTCCTGCCAGCTTTGGCTGGTGCTGGCCTGGCTCTGCTCAGCTGTTAGAGGCGTGCAGGGAGAGATAAGGCAATCAATTCCACCCCAAGGCACGGGATGTGACTGTCTCCTGGAGGGGGAGGGGAAGGGGGGAGGGGAGCAGCCCATCCTGGTGCTGGGCACAGCACTGGGGCGCTCTGTCTGCCATCTGCAGTGCCAGGGCAGCCCTGATCCCCACAGGGAAGGATCTCAGGAAGCTACTCTGTCCTCAGGGTGCTGGGCACAGCCCTGGGGCGCTCTGTCTGCCATCCACAGGGTCAGGGCAGCCCTGATCCCCACAGGGAAAGATCCCAGGAGGCTGCTCCATCCTCAGGGTGTTGGGCTGGCAAACCACCGCTTTGGGCACCCCGGCCCCTTCCTCTCCACCCTCTGCACCTGCTGAGGGCAGCTCAGCCATGGCAGAGGGCCCTGCCCCATCCTGTGGGTGTTTTTCTGCTGGGCTGAAGCCACCCAGACACGCTGCTGCTCTGCTTTCACTTTGGGGCTTTGCAGCCTGCC
The DNA here is from genome assembly GCF_000277835.1 of Geospiza fortis. Classification (NCBI taxonomy): domain Eukaryota; kingdom Metazoa; phylum Chordata; class Aves; order Passeriformes; family Thraupidae; genus Geospiza; species Geospiza fortis. The sequence continues at coordinate 1,622,563 of NW_005054425.1, read as the reverse complement.
GTGACTCAGGGCTGTGTGTGTGTTCCCAGAGCAGGGGGACAGCGGCTCCCCAGCCTGGAGGGAGCTTTTGGGGAGCACACCGGGCTCTGGGGGTGCTGAGCCCAGCTGTGGGCTCTGTGCTTTCCTTCAGCCAGGCTCTCGATCGGATTTACAGCAGAAATGTTCAAAGGGGATGGAGATGTGTGAGGGGGGAGCAGGGCTGCACCCCCGGATGTGCCAGCGCCCACAGAAAGCAGCTCAGGCAGGGTTTGGGGCCTGCACACAGCACCCATGGCAGGGGAGTCAGCTGGGCACCCTGCAGCCTCAGCAGAGCCCAGGGCCTCACAAGGATCAGCCCGAGGACGGGGCCAGCTGCTGCCTCAGCACTGAAATTGGAGGCAGGAGAAAATTGCAGATGAAGCCCCAAACAAAGCTGTCAGAAACATGGCCCTGGCCCCCGGGGAGGGAAGGTGATATCCTCTGTGAGGCCGCTGTGAATCACAGAGCCAGGCCTGGCCTGTGCTGTGCTGCTGCTCCTGCTGGGGGTGGGGGTGGCCCCGGTGGTCCCACAGGGCTGTTTCCTGCTGGAGGCTGTCAAAACACCCGATGGCACTGGTTAAACAGCCGGATTTGGGATGTGCTGGATTGTGAGAGCAATGCCACTGGTTAAACAGCCAGATTTGGGATGTGTTGGGTTGTGAGGGCACTGGTTAAACAGCTGGCATGTTTGGGATGTGCTGGATTGTGAGGGCACTGGTTAAACAGCTGGCAGATTTGGGATGTGCTGGATTGTGAGGACAGCTGCTGCTGGGGTCTGCTGCAGGAGATCAGTCTGCAGGGGCTTCCTCTGCACCCTGGGCAGCTGCTGATGGGTTTTACTGTGGCTTGGTGGAAGGGACAGTGCCTGGCACTTCCTGGCACCCTTCCCTCTCTGGGCAGAGCAGGAGGCAGCCCTGGTGTGTGCTTGTGTCCCCTGCACTGCTGTGGGGTGCAGGTGCCTCCTGGTGCTCGGGATCTGCCCCTCTGCTCTCTCCATGTGGATGCCACACAGTCACTGCCCCCATTGCCAGGGGAGGCCTCAGAGCTGAGCCCCAGCACTGGAGGATTCCCTTTCCCAGCCCCGCAGCTCCTTGGAGCGTGCCATGGGTGGGGAAGATTCCTTGTCACAGCCTGCTGTGGTGGAGCCTGGTGCCAAGCTCCCCAGCCTGTGCCCCCTGGGGCTGTGGGCACCTCCCTGCCCGCTGCCCATGCCCAGCTTTGGCAGGGAGATGTTCCCATCCCTGCTCTGCTCTGAGATGCTGGCAGGGAGCTGAACTCCTGCTCCTCCTCTTCCACAGTCCTTCAAGCACTGAGTTCCCTGGCCAATGTTGCATGGCTGGGAAACACAACCCAGCTGGTCCATGGTGCTGTGGTCTCTGCTCATCCTTTATTTCAGGCTGCACCTGCCTGAGGGAGGCATTGGGTCAAAATGTTCTCTGTTCCTTGCCCAGGTGAGGGACTGGGTTTGCTCCTGGATACTTCAGAGCACCCCCTGTCCTGCTGGCCAGTGGCTTGACATTTATTTATTTCTATTTATTTTTATTTATTTATGTTCTTTATTTTTATAAATGATATATATTT
>NW_005054425.1:1619832-1620773 GCF_000277835.1 Geospiza fortis | reverse complement strand
TATATATATAAATATATATTTATTTCTATTTATTTTTAACCATTTACTTCTTTATATAAATACATATTATCCATATCAATTTATTTATTGATATTTATTTATTTATTTATATCTCCTTATTTGTATTTTGGGGAGGGGCTGGAGAGGCATCTCTTTTGTACCAGTTGCTCCCATGTCTTGTGGGCAGTTTTGCTCTGGTGTTCCTGGTGGGCTCTGGGGCTGCAGAATCTCCTGCCCAGGTCAGGCTGTTGTTTCCCCAGTGGCACTGGGTGCACTGGGAGGCTGCCAGCCCTGGCTCTAGGGCAGCCTTATCTCCAGTATGGGCACACCACAGTGGTGCTGGGCTGAACTGGGACGTGGGGACCTTGCAGGGGCTCCTGGGAAAGGGACAGATCCTGTGGGTGGGATTTGGGAGGCTCAGTGCTGGGCTGCAGAGCTGGGTTAGGGGAGGTGTGTCCATCTGTCCCCATCAGACCTGGGGGTTGCTGTGCTTCACAGGTCAGGCTGATGGCCTGGCAGGGTCTGTTGGTGAGTGATGGTTTCCTTTATCTCCCTATTCATTGCCATACTGCTGCTGAGACTGGTTTGGGGCTGTTCCTGCATGGCTGGAGGGGAGCTGGGGCCCTGCTGGGGCGTGTGTCACGTCATATGTGCTGTCACACGTGTGTTTCCCACCCACTGGGCTTTGGTGACACTGCACCCCTTACAGGTGACTGCTGGCTCTGTTGTCTGCAGACATCCTCGTGCTGCTCCCCTTGGGCTGATCCCAGGCTGGCCTAAGGCACTCACAGGGGTGAAAAGCTGGAGTCTAGGGTGACCCCAGAGTGGATTGACTCTGCTTCCCTGTCCCCTGCATCCCCTGGGCCCTGCTGGGTGTCCCTGCCAGGGCCTGGGTGTCCCTGCCACTGGCTGGGGGTCCCTGCTGGTCCCTGCCCTGCGGT
>NW_005054425.1:1616704-1619314 GCF_000277835.1 Geospiza fortis | reverse complement strand
CTGGGTGTCCCTGCTGATCCCTGCCATGAGGTGGGTGTCCCTGCCATGAGGTGGGTGTCCCTGCCACGTGCTGGGTGTCCCTGCTGCTGTCCCATGCTGTCCCTCAGCCTGCCATGGTCCCAGCACGGAGCAGATGGTGCAGCTCACAGCCCCGTGCTCCTGCCAGAGCTAATGAGCAGCACATGGTGCCTGCCACAGCCTGATTTAAAGGTTTCCCTAAGCCTGGGAAAGTCTGGAGTGGTGGATTAGGGGAGCCCAGGGGGCTGTGGGGTGTGAGGCAGGCTGGCCCTGCACAGGAGCAGGCTGGCTGGTGGTGGGGTGGGGTTCCTTGGGGCATGGATGTAGAGGCATGTCCCCCTTTGGGCTGTGCCCAGTGGGGCTCTGGGTGCACCCAGCTCTGTGGGGTGTCCGGGAGCTCTGTCTTGGCCCAGTGCTGATCCAGTTGTGGTGGCTGTGGCACCCTGCCTTGGCAGGGTTTGTCAGGGCACAGGGGGCTCTGTGCTGTGCTCGCTGCTCTGGGAGGTGCCTGGCTATATCTCTTAATTGGACTGTTTGCTGACCAGACCTGGCAGTCTCCAGGGAGCCTGATTCAATTTTCTCTGATTGCTAAGCCACTTCCCTGCCGTGGTAATTAAATGCTGAACTTTGTCTTGGTTTGTGTCCAATATAACCTGTGAGCAGAGAGGCAGCCCTTGGCAGCCAGCCCTCTCCCTGGTCCCCATGCTCAGGGAGAATGGGGCTGGGAGACCCCTTCCCAGACAAAGGGAATATTCCCCTATGGGATCTGGGCCTGGGCGGCCGCTGGGGAGGGTGGGCAGCCCCAGCCATGCCTGAGGTGTGGGAAAACCTGGAGCACTTTGTTGTGATCCTACCCTGGGGAGCTGCTTGGCCAAGCTGAGAGCCCCACACAGCTGGGTGGGTGGTGCTGGCTCTGTGGTGCCCATGAGATGTCCTGGGAGAGCACTGGAGGATGAGAGAGCTGCTCCTCCTGGCTGCCCTGGTGGGATCACAGGGCAGCAGCACAGCGTGGGCAGCAGCCTTGGGGCAGAGGAGGGTGAAGCTGGGGAGCAGAAAGGACAGCAGGGCTGGGCTGCTGGGCAGCTGCTCCTGCAGCTCTCATTCTGGGGGGCTGGAGGGGGCTGGTGCCCTTGGGAGCAGAGCTGGGGCCGTGGGGGGACTGGGGATGGGAGCAGGGCAAGCACAGGGGTGTGGGGATGGCAGTGGGGTGAATGCAGGGTCGTGTGGGGAGGGGAAATGGGGTGAATGCAGGGGTGTGGGGTGGGCACAGGTGGTGTGGGAACACAGGCAGGAGCAGAATGAGTGCAGGCAGTGTGGGGAGAGGAGCCAGGTGCTGCCTGGGCTTGCCCAGCCCACCTGTCCTGACAGGCTCACAGGGCTGGGCTGTGCCCCTGGTGGGCTCTGCCAGCACCAGCTCTGCCAGCCCACAGAGGCTGATCTGTGCCTGGGTGAGGGGCAGTGCCTCAGCAGCAGTGCTGTGGGCAGCCTTGCCCCTCTGCAGACGAGGTGGACAAGAGGAGGTGGCTGTGAGCATCTGAGGCCTGGCACAGAGAGGGAAAACCCCATGGAGCTCTTCCACCCATCGCTTTCCAGCTCTCTGGCTCTGCTCCCTGGGCAGCCAGCCCTTCCTGGCAGGGCAGCCTCCTTGGGAGGGAAGAGGAACAGCTCTTTGTAGGGTCTGCAGGCAGCCTGCAGAGAGGTCTTGGAGGGACAGGAGCTCTTTGTGATCCCCCAGTCAGTGAGCAGCTGCCCTACAGCCCCCTGACAGCGCTGGAAATGCTGTAGGGTGTGTGTGCTCAGGCTGCCTGGGAGGTGGAGCAGCCCCTGTGTGGCATGGGTGATCTGGGTGATGGATCTGGGTCCCAGCTGTGTCTCAGCAGGGTGGTGTGGCCTGCTGTGTGCCCACGGGCAGTGTGGTGGGGCGGGGTGGGGCTGTCAGGGCTCTGGCTCTGTGCTGGAGGGCTGTGGGAGTGTGCTGCTGGCTTTGGCAAAGTGCTGGGGGCCAAAGGATGCTCTGAGCCCCTTGGGGCTGCCGTGGTGCTGGGCTGGGAGACAGGAAGCTGAGACAGCTGGGTGAGGAGGACATGAACCCAGCAGTCCACGTCAGCCAAATTCTGCTTTCCCATGCAAAGAGACAGCCTCCCTTGAGAGTGCCGGAGGCTGAGGCTGCCATGGTGTGTGCTGCCCTCACTGGGGATATGGCAGTGCCCAGCTGACCCCATCCCTGTGCCTCTTGTAGGGCTTGAGATGCTGGAATGGGGAGATCCCTCCCAGGAGGGATCAGGGACCCCCAGGCTGACCCTGCCTGTGGAGCTGCCTCACAGTGCCCACCTGGAGCACTGCACTCCCCAGGGCTGGCACAGGGCAGCAGTGCAGAACAACTCACCCTTTGTGCCTGTCTGAGCTGCTGTGCCTCAGCTCCTGCCCCTCAGTAGCAGGATCCTGTCCCCCCTCCCTGCAGATGCTCGGTGCCCGTGGCAGCCCTGCCATGGAGACAGAGCTTTCAGAGCCTGCCAGCCTGGCAGGGAGGGCAGGGGCAGCACTGGGGACACTCCAGCCGGGCTCCCCTTTGTGTGTGTCCCTGCGTGGCTC
>NW_005054425.1:1612265-1615076 GCF_000277835.1 Geospiza fortis | reverse complement strand
TGCAGAACAGCTCCTGCACCCTCCAGGGCTGGCACAGGGCAGCAGTGCAGAACAGCTCCTGCACCCATAAGGGCTGGCACAGGGCAGCAGTGCAGAACAACTCACCCTTTGTGCCTGTCTGAGCTGCTGTGCCTCAGCTCCTGCCCCTCAGTAGCAGGATCCTGTCCCCCCTCCCTGCAGATGCTCGGTGCCCGTGGCAGGCCCGCCCACGCGGCGAAGGCCACCCCTGCCATGGAGACAGAGCTTTCAGAGCCTGCCAGCCTGGCAGGGAGGGCAGGGGCAGCACTGGGGACACTCCAGCCGGGCTCCCCTTTGTGTGTGTCCCTGCGTGGCTCGTGCTGATGCCTTTGGATGCTGCTGCTGGATCAGGCTCCTGCTGGGAGCCCGTCATCACCCAGCAGGAGCTGCCGGCTGGGGAGGGGGGCTCTGCACCCCTGCCTGCCCCTCTGTGTGTCCATCCTTCCACCTCCTGCACTGCCTGCCTGGGAAGGTTTTCTTGGCAGGAGTGTTTGGCTGGGACTGTGCAGCTCTGTCCTGGCTCTCTGTTCCTTGTCACCACCAGGGCAGGGAGCTGAGGGCTTGGTGTGGTCCTGGTCCTGCTGGATTTCTCCTTTGTAGGATTGATGGGGGTTAGCAGGGTTGGGACGGACGGAGACGAGAGATCTCTGCAGCCAGGTCGTGGAACTTGTGGGTTATTGCAAAGGGCCTGGGTGCAGGGCCCTGCTGGGAGCTGCCAGCCACAGCTGGAGCAGGACTGAGAGAAGAGAGGGGGAGAGAGGATGAGAGGGTAAGAGAGTAAAAGGGGTAAGAGCATAAAAGGCAAGAGCTAAGAGACAAGAGGTAAGAGACAAGACTGCGAAGTTCCCCTTACAATACCATAAATCTTCTTCTGTGTTGAATATTCTAATTCTCACTAACCAATCTAGTACAAGATACAAATCCTATAGCATTTCCATACAGCCTATAAGAATCATTACATTACCACACTGTGTTACATTTTAAACCCTAAAAACTCCTCTTTGGGCCCTTCTGCCAAGCTGGCAGGGTCTGCTCTGACCCTTGGAGCTGTCTGCAAGCAGAGGGTGTTGTTCCATCAAAAGGGGATCACCTTCAGCTGGCCACACCATTGTTTTCCAGTTGTTCAGTAACTGAGGTATCTCAAAGCTTGCTTTCATTTCAATCTCCCTTATAGTTTCCATATTCTCCAAATCTTTTGCCAGGCAATCATATTTATAAGGCTTTCCTGTCTCATCTTCCCCAGCACTCCTTCCTGGAGTGGCTGGGCTGAGCCTGGTGTGTCCATATGGGCAGGAGGGAGATGAGCACTGAGCAAGGTGCTGGCCTCAGGACAGGCTGTGTCCTCCCTGTGTCAGTGTTGGGCAGAGGGGGTCACCAGGGGGTCACCAGGGCCAGCATGGGGCTGCCTGGGCACAGCCTGCCAGGGAGAGCTGGGGCTTAGGTCACTCCTGCCAGGCTGGGGGGTGGAAGGCAGCACCCCTCTGCTGAACTGCTGGGTAATTTTGATTGCCACTTTACAGGTAGATTGCTAATTGTCACATAATCTGTGCCATGGGCTCTCAGGAGGGCAGCAAGGCTCTCAGTGGATGTTCCAATCCTGCACCATGCACCCCAATGCTTTTGGCTCTGCTGTGGCTCCCATTGGCTGGCACAAGCTGTCCTCAGTGCCTCAGGATGGGCACTGCCCTGCTCCTATGGCTGGTACAAGCCAAGTGCCATTGGCCTTCTTGGCCACCTGGGCACACCTGGGCTCATGGCCAGGTGTGGAGCAGGTTGGCTGGCAGGTGAGGGAGCAGCTCCATCGTTCACAGGTTTGACCCTTGTAGCATCACACCCAGTTCTTCTGCACCTGTGAGCAGCCAGCATGTGGCCAGGATCTTTTTTGGTAATGGCAGGGACAAGGAGTGCCAGAACACACTGAGGTGGTGACTTTATGGCCACTGCAGTTGCTCATCTCTGTTGGAGAACGTGAGAAGCTCAGGCAGAGGATGGCAAGCGCTGTGACCTCTGCAGCATCACCAGCTGGGCTTGGGACCAGGGCCAAGGAGAAACCTGGCTGGTGCTGTGGGGCATTGTCATGTTTGGCTGGAAAGCTGCTGGCAGGAAAGGACCTGGGGGATGCTGGTGGCTGACCATGAGCCCAGGTGTGCCCAGGTGGCCAAGAAGGCCAATGGCACTTGGATTGAGCCAGCCACAGGACCAGGGTGGTGCCCATCCCTCTGAGCTGGGCACTGCTGAGGCACCTCCAGCCCTGAGGAGCCCTCACAAGAAGGATATTGAGGGGCTGGAGCATGTCCAGGGAAGGGAATGGAGCTGGGGAAGGGTATGGAGCTCCAGGAGGAGCTGGGGGGGCTCAGCCTGGAGCAAAGGAGGCTCAGGGGGGATCTTGTGGCTCTGCACAACTCCTGACAGGAGGGGATGGCTGGGAGGATGTTGATCTCTGCTCCCAGGGAGCAGGGACAGGACAAGAGGAAATGGCCTCAAGTTGTCCTGGGGAGGTTTAGGTTGGATATTAGGGAAAATTTCCTCCTTGATAGGGTGGTCAGGCACAGGCTGCTCCAGGGCAGTTGCCATCCCCTGAGGGTGTTCAAAAATGTCTGGCTGTGGCACTTGGGGACATGGTTTATGGTGAGCATGGCAGAGCTGGGGGAGTGGTTGGGCTTAGAGGATGTTTCCAACCTAAACAATTCCATGATTCTACCCTTGGAGGTGTCATGGTGCCTGGGCATGGCTTGGAACTACACATGAACCCCTCCCTGCCCCAGGCAGGGTCTCACATTGCCCAGTCCCAGC
>NW_005054425.1:1611945-1612249 GCF_000277835.1 Geospiza fortis | reverse complement strand
GGCAGGGCTGCACCACTGGTGCAGGAGAGCTGGAGCACTTGGACACTGGGCAGCAGCAGGAGCTGCACTGGCCTGGAGAAACCCTCTGAGATGTCTCCTGGTAGCTGCATGAGGCCCCCAAGATGCTTTGTGGTGTCTCTGTGCTTTCCCATGTGAGTTTTGGCAGCTGATGTCCGTCCTTGCCCTCTTGCTGCACTCATCCCACTCACTGCAGAGTCTGTGGTGTTTGTCCACCAGCTGGCAGCAGCTCCCAGGGCCATCCCTGGGTGAGGCTTGGCCAATTGCCTGAGGAGCAGGGGCTCTC
>NW_005054425.1:1608338-1611918 GCF_000277835.1 Geospiza fortis | reverse complement strand
GCTGGGGAGATGGGACAGGGTGGCAGGAGGGAGCTCACTGGGGACTGGCACATGGGCCCTCCCCAGCCCCACAGCTCCTGGGGAGAGCCAGGGTGAGGGATGGGTCTCTTGGGAGCTTGGAGCTGGCTGGGCAGTGAGGTTTGGGGAATGGCAGTGGGGCAGCCCAGCATGGCCAGGCTCAAAGTGGGTTCCTAAATACCCTGTGGAAAATCCATGTGTGCACACCCCTCTAGCACTGCTGGTCCAAACCCCCCTTGCAGGTATTTAAACCCCCTGAGGGGAGTGGAGAGACAAAGAAATGTTTTGCTGAAAACCTGCTCTCGTTTTTCCTGAGAGGGGAAAAAAATTCCCAAACGTATTGTGGCTCCAGTTGGTTCCTCTGCCCATTCCCTGGGGCTGCTGTTCATGTCTAGGGCGGGGATGAGGGAAGCACATCATCTTGCTCCAAAAGTAATTAAAGTCAGGGATATTTTTTTTCTGGAGGAGGGTGGAATCCTGGGAAGGCGACAGGAATGAGTCTGGGACTGAGCACATCAGAAGCTGCTTTTTATTGTGGCTGCTGAGCTAAATATATCCACAGAGACACACAGCAGTTCCCATGTGTCTGCTGCTGTGTGGGGTGAGGGGTGCAGGGTGCTGGGCACTGCCTGTGCCCCAAACACAGCCCAGGGCCCTCCTGGGCCTTAGTGCTGGGTGGGTGAGGATCAGAGACTCGTGTAAAAGCTGTGTCAGGGCGGGTTTGGGTTGGATCTCAGGAAAGGTTCTTCCCCAGAGGGTGCTGCCAGGGACACCCTGTACCCCCAGAAACAGCCCAGGGCCCTCCTGGGCTTTGCTCCTGGGTGGGTGAGGATCAGAGACTCGTGTAAAAGCTGTGTCAGGGCAGGGTCAGGCTGGATATCAGGAAAGGTTCTTCCCCCAGAGGGTGCTGGCACTGCCTGCCCTGCCAGGGGCACCCTGTGCCCCCAAGCACAGCCCAGGGCTCTCCTGGGCTTTGCTCCTGGGTGGGTGAGGATCAGAGACTCATGTAAAAGCTGTGTCAGGGGAGATTTAGGTTGTATATCAGGAATAAAAGCAAGGGGGCGGTGGGACTGCTGGAATCCGGGATTATTGAAAAAGAAAACAAAACCTGGAAACATTCGCCGAACGAAACCAGATTTCGGTGATTATTTTGTAATTATTCATGGTTGGAGGGACGGGAAAAAAAATCCAGGATTTAAATGGGCTTATTTGTTTGTTTGTTTGAGTCCAAATGCTAATTTTCTGAGTCCCAGTGCACACAGTGGCTGCTCAGGTCTCCATGTGGCTTGCCAGGGATGTGGTTTGAAGGAATTAATAGCTGTGTTTATGGAGCACCCAGGGACAGGAGCTGTGCAGTCATTAGCACTAATGAGAGCTATCTGCACGGCTTTGGCTCCAAACTCCCTTTTCCATGAGTCCCTTGGGAGCCCCCAGCTTCCTGCAGCCGGTGCATCAGCACGGGCAGAGCTGTGCAGCCTTGCAGAGGGGCAGCAGTGTCTGTGAGTCCTGCAGAGGGACAGCAGTGTCTGTGAGTCCTGCAGAGGGGCAGTGTGTGTGCAGAGGGGCAGTGTGTGTGCAGAGGGGCAGTGTGTGTGCAGCTCTGCACAGGGGCAGTGTCTGTGAGTCCTGCACAGGGGCAGTGTGTGTGCAGAGGGGCATGTGAACTCTGCAGAGGGGCAGTGTCTGTGAGTCCTGCAGAGGGGCAGTGTGTGTGCAGCCCTGCAGAGGGGCAGTGTCTGTGCACCCCTGCAGAGTCTGTGCAGCCCAGCACAGAGGCAGTGTGTGTGCAGGTCCAGCTCTGCTCCCACATTCCCAGGCAGGGGTTGGGTGCAGTGGGTGGGATGGGATGGGTGGGTCAGGCTCTTCCCAAGCCAGGAGCCGGCTCAGCCTCGCCTGTCCCAGTCCCATCTGTAAGTCCAAGGCTGGGGACAGCTTTTGGGCTGGGTGGTGCTTTGCTTCAAACGGTGAGGACTGTCTTAAGTCTTGTCGTGGTTTTGCATTTTGCATTTCAAGCCTTTGTAGCTGTGGTTTGATGTGTCTGCGTCTGAGCGAGCGGGGCTGTGCTGGCCTGGCTGCCCTGACTCTGCCAGGCTGGGGCTGATCCGGTGCCACAGCCCCTGTCTGTGCCCAGCCCTGCCAGGGGCACTGGGGAGGATGAGCCAGTGCAGCTGTGAGGGGCTGGGGGCAGCTCTGGGTGCAGGCTCTGTGTGCCCAGCCCTGCCTGTCACCTCATTCGTGGAGGTGCCTGGTGGTGGTTTTGGGATGTGTCACATCCTGGAGGTGTCTGCTGGTGTTTCTGGGAGTGTCACCCCCTGTCCTCAGCTGCAAACAGGTCAGGGTTATGGCTGGCTGCAGGAGCTGAAGCATCCCCTGCCCTGTATGCTCTGTGCTACAGGCAGAGCTGCTGTCTGTCCCCTGCCTGCATGAGCCGCATTTCAGCAGCGGTTGTAGGATGTCCTGAGCTGGAAGAGACCCACAGGGTTCACTGACTCCAACTCCTGGTCATGTGCAGGACACCCCAGCAATCCCACCCTGGGCATCCCTGAGAGCATTGTCCAAACACTCCTGGAGCTCTGGCAGCCTCAGGGCCATGCCCAGCACCCCTGGGGGAGGAACCTTTTTCTAATACCTAGCCTTGGTACAGCTCCAGCTGTTGCTTTGGGTCCTGTCACTGTCACAGAGAGCAGAGATCAGAGCTGCTCCTTGTGAGGAAGCTGCAGACCTCAACAGGTCTGACCTCAGGCTGCTTTTGTCCAGTCTGAACAAGCCACGTGACCTCAGCTGCTTCTCCTATGGTTCCTCAAGGCCCTTCACCATTTTTATGCCCCCCTCTGGACACTCCCTGATACCTTTCTGTCCTTCCTATACTGTGGTGCCCCAAACTGCACCCAGCACTCCAGGTGAGGCTGCAGCAGTGCAGAGCAGTGGGGAGCAGTCTTTTCCCCCTGGTTATGCTACATTAGACACACTCTGGGACATGGCTCAGAGGATGGGCTGTGCTCTCATCCTCAGGGCCACACTGCTGTCCCCCAAGCCTGTGCTGCCCTCACCCTGCTTCTCTTCCCATAGGATCCGTCCTCAGCTGCCCAAAGAGAAGATAGAAGGATGTCACATCTGTACCTCAGTGACACCTGGCGAGCCCCAGGTGCTGCTGGGCAAGGACAAGGCCTTCACCTACGACTTTGTCTTTGACCTGGACACGTGGCAGGAGAGGATCTACACCACGTGCATGGGGAAGCTCATCGAGGGCTGCTTCGAGGGCTACAATGCCACTGTGCTGGCCTACGGGCAGGTATGGGCTGTGCCCTCAGCCCTGGGCTCTCCAGGGAGGCTGGGAGGGCACCTGGGGAGGCTGAGGAAGGTGGAGGGTGTGGAGTATTGATATATCATCAATATTGCTGGATGGGACGTGCCTGAGCTTGTCTGGCCTTGCTACTGAACCAAGCAGTGGCACTGTAGTGTTTCACCCCACAGACACTTTTGGCTGGCTGGGTGTGTGGTGTTTCACCCCACAGACACTTTTGGCTGGCTGGTGTGTGGTGTTTCACCCCACAGACACTTT
>NW_005054425.1:1606975-1607848 GCF_000277835.1 Geospiza fortis | reverse complement strand
CCCCCCAGGGGTAGAGGGCATCCTTTGAATCTGCCCAATCACTCAGTGCCCTTCTGGAATTCCAGGACTGACAGACAGTGCTGGGCAGGGGTCAGGGAGGGGAAAGGAGACGTGATTGATACACCTGGGAGGGAATTTTCAAGGGAGGGACCCAGGGTTCTGAGGTAAACCCTGAAATCACAACACAACAGGGAAGGATCTCACCCAGGTGAGGATCTCACACAGGAACCTGCAATCCTGGGGTGGCCCAGCCCTGTGCACTGAGATGTGGGTGCAAGAGTGACACTGAGTGGTGACAGCAGGGGGACAGATGGACAGGGGTGTCCCTCCAGCCCAGGCTGAGAGGGACTGCAGAGTGGGGATATGGATGGAGTCAGCTCTGGGGCAGCAGGGCTTTCCTGCTTGTTCAGCCTCTGAAAGTGACATGGAAATTAGGAAAAGTGAAGTTACTAAGATAATAGTGGATGATGAGACAGAACTTATACCCTGTAAGGAGGTGAGATCCTGGGTGTGGAGAGAACAGAGTTGTCCCTGCTTGGGTGAGAGCTGGGGGCAAGGGTGGCCTTGGGTGGCAGGGGGGGGTGGCAGGGCTGGGAGTGTGGAGCTGATGTGTCACTGAGGGTCACAGTGGCGTTTGGGGAGCCTGAAGTAGCAGAGGGAGAATGTGGGGTGTATTTTGGGCAGAGTTGAGCTGGGAGGGCCCAGACAGCTCCTCTCATTGTCTCTGCACAGACTGGAGCAGGGAAGACCTACACCATGGGCACTGGCTTTGACATGAGCATCTCTGAGGAGGAGCAGGGCATCATCCCCCGGGCCATCAGCCACCTCTTCAGCGGCATCGAGGAGCGGCGGCGGGGGGGGGGGGGGCGGGGC
>NW_005054425.1:1599529-1606842 GCF_000277835.1 Geospiza fortis | reverse complement strand
AGGGGAGAGGGGAATGGCAGCTCTGGGGGACACCATGGCCCTGTCCTGCCCTTGCTGCTGTGCCTTAGGCTCCTCCAGATCTCCTGGCAGAGCTGGACCCTGTGACAGGCATGGGACTGTGTGCTGCTGCAGTGGGGACTCGAAGCACCTGCATGGCTACAAAGTGGGTGGAGGGAGCTCCCACCATGGGGAGGGGTCTTGTGCCTTGTTCCTTGGGGATCCAGGGGCTCTGGGCTGTCTTACCCCTGTTTGAGGTCAAGGATAACCCACTGCCTTGGGCCAGAGTTCCCAGTGAAACAGAAGGAGAAGAAAGTGCCTCCCTTCGGGGTGGTTTGGGGAAGGACTGGGCTATTTTCCATGTCCTTTGTTCCATCTCTGACCTTGAGAATGCATCTTCTCCTGCCTCTGCCCAGGCTTCTCCTGTTCAAAACCTCTTTCATTAATTGCTTCATTCCCTGGAGAAGTTTGTCCTGGGGAGCACATGGACCTTGTGTGTTGGCAGCATTTTTCCTGGGAGTTGCTCCTGGGCTGAAAAAGCAAAGAGGTGCAAGTGGGAACTGTTTTAAGGCCTCAGTGAGAAAGCACAGGGTGGTGCTGACCAAAGCTGAGCTCCCAAGCAAGCTTCATCTGGTTGAGATTGAGGTTTTGAGAGGAGATGGGCAGGGAGGGACCCTGTGCTGTGATCTTGCCTCCTGGTGGCTTTGTTGGCCATCACATCTGGGTGTCTTCACATGTCGGTGGCTTGCAGAGGGCCCAAAGTTGCTTCCTTCCCAGTTATGTGTCCATCTGCAGAGCCCCTGTGGTGCTGTTGTGTCCTCCCATTCCCACCACTCGGCCTGTCCAAGCTCCTGGTTTTCTGCCCAATTGTGCTCAGTTTGTGGGGCTTCTCTTGAGGAATCCTTTGTGCTGGGGTGGAAATGGGGACAGTTTCCTGCCTGTCCTGAAGTCCTGCATGGCTAGAGCAGCACATGGCCATGTCAGGCACTGGTCACCAGCCCTGCTGTCCTGGCAGGGGCACAGGACTTGTTCTGGCTGATCCCTGTCTTGTGACTTTGCTGCTGGGAGCAGGTTCTGGGAGCAGGTTTAAACCCTTGAGGAGCCTGGTGGCACCAGGGGCAGCCAGGGATGGATTAGTCTGATCCCTTGTGCTGGCCAGGAACCTGCAATCCTGGGGTGACCCAGCCCTGTGCACTGGGATGTGGGTGCAAGAGTGACACTGAATGGTGGCAGCAGGGGACAGATGGGCAGGGGTGTCCGTCCAGCCCAGGCTGAGAGGGACTGCAGAGTGGGGATATGGATGGAGTCAGCTCTGGAGCAGCAGGGTTTCCTGCTTGTTCAGCACTCCCTGGTCCCCCTTAATCCCTTTACACCTGACAGAGAGGACCTTGAGCTGTGATGAGGGTGGGGTTTCACTGGCTCCTGTGGCCAGGTGAGCCAGGAGGGTCAGGGCATGTGCAGCTCCTGGGTGTCTGCTCAGTGGAGCTGCTTGTGTGCACCAGGAACTGGACAGGTTTGGGCAGCAGAGACCAACCCAAAGCTCAGAGCTTTGCATGGCAAGCTCTGGAGCACCAGTCTGGTGAGGAGTGCCTGAGGGAATTGGGGGGCTCAGCCTGGAGAAGAGGAGGCTCAGGGGGAGCTGTCTCTCTACAGCTTCCCAACAGGAGGGTGGGGATGGGTGGGGGTTGAGCTCTGCTCCCAGGGACAAGGAACAGGAAGAGAGGAAACAGCCTCTAGTTGTGCCAGTTGAGGTTTAGATTGGATATTAGGAAAAAATTTTTCCCTGAAGCTGTGTGTGGCATTGGCACAGGCTGCCCAGGGCAGAGGTGGAGTCAGCATCCCTGGAAGTGGTCAGAAGATGTGTGGGGACATGGTTTAGTGGTGAACATGGCAGAGCTGGGATAAATGGTTGGACTTGATGGTCTTAGAAGGCTTCTCCAGTCTGAAGGATTCCACAATTCTGTGCTTGTGCCTTCTCTGGTACACATGCACCAGAGTCACCATCCCTGGAGGTGTTCAGATGTGTGGCTGTGGCATTTGGTGACATGGTTTAGTGGTGAACATGGCAGAGCTGGGATAAATGGTTGGACTTGATGGTCTTAGAAGGCTTCTCCAGTCTGAAGGATTCCACAATTCTGTGCTTGTGCCTCCTCTGCACACACCCCAGCTCCCTGCTCAGCCTTGCAGGCAGTGTGAGCACACACAGCTATGGGGGAGTGGCAGCAGGGTGCCAGGGGGCGTGCCAGGGGGCAGCTCCTGCAGTGCCAGGGCAGCTCCTGCAGTGCCAGGGCAGCTCCTGCCAGTCCTGCAGTGCCAGAGGGGAGCTCCTGCAGTGCCAGGGCTGCTCCTGCAGTGCCAGGGGGCAGCTCCTGCAGTGCCAGGCTGGAGCAGCCTCGTGCTTCCCCTGCTCACCCCACACCCACTGGTGCCCTGCCCAGCTGTACAACGAGGAGATCCTGGACCTGTTTGACAGCACCCGTGACCCCGACTCGCGCCACCGCAAATCCAACATCAAAATCCACGAGGATGCCAGTGGGAGCATCTACACCACGGGGGTCACCTCACGCCTCATCAGCTCCCAGGACGAGGTGGGTGCAGGATGGGGCAGACACAGAGCAGGGGTGGCACTGGGTGCCACTGGCCAGGGATGTGCTGTGTGGGGACAGCTTGGTGGGGGGGATGTCAGGACTCAGCACATCCCTCTGGGTGTCCAGAGTTGCCAAGGCCCCTGTCGGGGGGCTCAGAGACCCTGGCACACAGCCCAGAGCACCTGGGGATTTGATTATGACCCCTGGAGCAAGTTACCAGCTTTGTATGAGGACCCTAAAGTCACAGAGGTTTGAATAGTATAATAATAATATTATCACAGGGTGAAAATGTAGATTTTAGGATTTTTGGTATGGGGGTTTTGGGGACAAGATGGAGGAACTTGGGTGTGTCCAGCCTTTCTTCTTCTTTACCTCCATCTTCTGCTGTGATGCTGGCACTTTGGGATTTGTTTAGAATTCAAGTTCACTGTCTAACATAAGTGATAAGTATTAGAAAGTAATTGTAAATATGTTATATGTAGTTTGTAGTATAAAAAGACAGCACGGCCTCGGGAGCGGTCAGAGTGCCTGTGGCTACCCTGCTGAGTGGACCTCGGCTGAGCAGGAGAAAAATTTTATAGATAAGATACAATAAACAACTTTAAGAATGAAAACTGAAGAACTCCAGCTCGTTCTTCAGATGTGCAGCCGAAACAGAGACTTTTCACCTATCTCAGAGCTGCAATTAACAGCAAAACTCCCTAGAGGGGGAGATCTCTCCCAGGGTGGGAGTGCAGTCCTGGGGGTGTTCTGGAAAAGGTCAGTGTGTCCACTGAGCTGCACAGGGTCTGTCCTGACTCCCTAGAAGGATGCTTTAAGGTTTCCTTCCCTGCCTGGTGTTGTTGCAGCTGATCCAGTGCCTAAAGCAAGGAGCTCTTTCCCGTACCACGGCCAGCACCCAGATGAACGTGCAGAGCTCCAGATCCCATGCCATCTTCACTATTCACCTGTGCCAGACAAGAGTGTGTGCCCGCCCAGAGCTGGTGAGATGTGCTCCTGCCTCATGGCCAGGCTGTTCCTGGGTTCCATACCCAGGTGATGCATGAAGTTCCCTTGGGAAGGGGAGGGGGTTTGAAGTCTAAGAGAAGCAGGGATTTTTCTATCTTCCTTCCAGCCATAGCCTGCATTAGGATTTAATGGGGCGAGGGTGAGCTGATCTGAGGCAGGATGGCTCAGAGCAAGCTGCTCTTGGGATGCTGTCCCCATCTCTGGGGGGCTGGATATGGAGGGTGAACACTCGGACTCTGGCTGATGTCTGAGTGAAGGCCAGGGAGCCTCTGCCTGCTCCAGTGTGAGGTGCTGACCCCTGGTGTGTCCCTGGCTGCAGGTGAATGAGGAGGTGAGCAGCCTTCTGGATGGATCCCAACCTGCTGCTGAGTACGAGACCTTGACAGCCAAGTTTCACTTTGTGGACCTGGCTGGCTCGGAGAGGCTGAAGCGGACGGGTGCCAAGGGAGAGAGAGCCAAGGAGGGCATCTCCATCAACTGTGGGCTGGTAGGGCTGCACTGCTGGGCAGGGGGGGTGGCAGGGGGGTGCCTGCCTGGGAAAGCCTCTGTCACTTCTGGGTCTTGCCTGGAGCTGCCCTGGGCTGTTGGGGTGCTGCTGTCGTGGCTGGGGTTTGTGCTGCCTGTGCCTTAAGGGGAGAACAGGCAGTGCCAGTGGTGGGAGCACAGCTCTGCTGCCAAAGGAGACTCCTGCTGTGGGGAGGGGTGCAGCTCCCAAAAGGGTGAGATTTGCTAATCAGAGCTACAAAACCCACTCTGGGGCTTCATGCTTCTTCTCAGTGCAGCATGGAGAGAGGCACAGCCCAGGCTAAGGGAAGCCCCACGCCTGCCCCTTGTGCAACCCAAACCTGTCCTACAGTGCATGCCCAGGTCTGAGGTGCTGTATCCTCAGCCAGGGCTGATTCTGGGGGGGCTTCCCTTTGTTGGTAGCTGGCCTTGGGGAATGTCATCAGTGCCCTTGGAGACCAGAGCAAGAAGGTCGTGCACGTGCCCTACCGTGACTCCAAGCTCACCCGTCTCCTGCAGGATTCCCTCGGGGGCAACAGGTAAGGGGGTCCCAGGTGGGGGCTGAGCTTGGGCTGAGGGCTGCAGGGGCTGTCCCCCTGCCCATGGGGCTGAGGGGGCTCTGGAGCTATGGAGGAGCTGTCTCAGGACTCCAGTGGCTGCCTGGTGAGGAAGAGATGCCTTCTTCAGGCATGGCATGACTTTGCAGATGTAAAGACATCATCAGCCTCAGGTGCAATTAGTAGCTTTGGCAGAATCAGCTGATGCAAAACCCTCCTGAGCCCTGACAGATCTGGGACTTGGCAAGTGTTGGTGCCCAGCATGGGATGGAATTCCCTGCCTCTTCTCCAAAGTGCGAGGCATTGAGGAAGGGCTGCCTTTGCCCAGTGCTGTGTGATGTGCTTGAGGGGTGTTGTGGGTGCTCTGGGAGGGATGAACCCAGTTCATACCTTGTTTTAAAACCCAGAAGAGCCCAGGATGGGCTCCCATCCAGGATGGGTGTCTGGGGACACGTGGTTTGTGCTGAGTCCTGGGTTTGCACCTGCTCGGTTGCTGAGCTGTGCAGGGACTGTCTTTCACCCTGCCCTTGCATCCCCAAGCCAAACCATCATGATTGCCTGTGTGAGCCCCTCTGACCGGGATTTCATGGAGACCCTGAACACGCTCAAGTACGCCAACCGCGCTCGCAACATCAAGAACAAGGTGGTGGTGAACCAGGACAAGACGAGCCAGCAGATCAGCGCCCTGCGCGCCGAGATCGCCCGGCTGCAGATGGAGCTCATGGAGTACAAGGCAGTGAGTGGGGCCAGGTCCTGCTGTACCCAGCAAGAGAAGCACTGCAGCCAGCTGTTCACTGCCCCCAGTGGGATGGGGTGTCCCTGCTGAGAGCAGCTTTGCCCCCAAGCAGGCTGCACGGGCCAGATAGCTCAGTCCTTTAGGGGGACAGACTGCCCAAAACCCAAGCAGCTCTCAGCCACTGGCTACCTTTAGCAAGCATAAGGGATATCAGCTCTTTAGTGATTATCAGCTCTTTTGAGTTCAGCTCTTTTACTTGCTGAGGCACTGCTGGCCAGCTGGCAGACACAGAGGGAGAGAGAAGGCTGCTCTGGAGTTCCACAGCAGTGTCTTTACTGGGGGTCTGTGAAGAGTTTCAGCAATGGCTCTTCTAACCAGAATGGGCTAAAACAGCCCATTATATAGGGTATAGGGGTATCCAGAATTGTCCAATAGCAAGGGTTAAGGGAAAGTGACCTATGGGGTTACAGAGAGATAAGCTGGGGTTTGAAAGGGGGAAGAGAGGGGCTTGCCATGACTTGGCATTTCCTATCTTTAGACCTCTGCTCTCCACGGGGCCCTGTGACTGTGTTCACAGGGGTCCCAGGATGAGGGAAGAGACGAGGATCTGACTCCATGTTTCAGAAAGCTTGATTTATTATTATATATATTATATTAAAACTATACTAAAAGAATAGAAGAAAAGATTTCATCAGAAGGCTAGCTAAGAATAGAAAAAGAAAGAATGATAACAAAGGCTTCTGGCTCAGACTCTCTGTCCAAGCCAGCTCACTGTGATTAGCCATTAATTAGAAACAACTACATGAGACTAATCACTTGTTTGATTTACTTGCTGCATTCTACAACAGCAAATAACCATTGTTTACATTTTGTTCTTGAGGCTTCTCAGCTTCTCAAGAGGAAAAATCCTAAAAAAAAAGATTTTTCATAAAAGATGGCTGTGACAGGGCCCTAGCAAGCCCATGGCCTGCTACAATGGGGGAGAGAATTGGGAGAGTAACAGTGAGAAAACTCCTTGGTTTAGATACAGTTTAAGAAGTAAAGCAAAGCAAGGAACTCATTCCCCGTGTCCCATCACAGGGAGGTGTTCAGCCATGCCCAGCCCAGCAGAGCTCTGTCAAGTGTAACAGTGACTTGGGACAACACTCCAGGCATCCTCTGTTTCTTCTTCCTTCCCCCAGCTTTATATGCTGAGCATGACACCCTGTGGTTTGGGATATCCCTGTGGTGAGTGGGGGACAGCTGTCCTGGCTGTGTCCCCCCAGCTCCTTGTGCACCCCTGGCCCAACACTGGTGGGTCAGGGTGAGGGGCAGAACAGCTCCTGACTCAGCAGGAGCTAAATCATCCCTGTGGGATCAGTGCTGTTCTCAGCACCAAACACAGCACCACACAAAAGCTGCTGTAAGGAAAGTGAACTCCACCAAAGGCAAATCCAGCTGATGGAGCAGCCCTGGTGAGGAGGCAGAGACAGGTGCAGAAAGGTCCCTCCTTGTGTTTGAGTTGGGGCAGGTTTAGTGGGACAGACCCTCCTGCCTCCCATCCCCTGACCCCTAGGAGTAACTGCTAGGAGGAGTCAGGAGGCTTAAGAAACAGGATCCCAGCTCAGGACCTTGGCCAGGTTTTCGGGGTGGTCAGGCAGGGAGAAACCCTGAAGCCTCTCTGACCCTCTGCATGTTCAGCTCAGGCTTTCCTGGTCCCTGCTCTCTGTGTGGGGCTGCCCCCAGGGATGCAGTGGTGGGTCTGTGTGTCCCAGGTGGGTCTGTGTGGCCCAGGTGGGTCTCTGTGGCCCAGGTGGGTCTGTGTGTCCCAGATGGGTCTGTGTGCCCCGGGTGGGTCTCTGTGCCCCAGGTGGGTCTGTGTGCCCCGGGTGGGTCTGTGTGCCCCAGGTGGGTCTCTGTGCCCCAGGCGGGCCTGTCTGCAGC
>NW_005054425.1:1598275-1599459 GCF_000277835.1 Geospiza fortis | reverse complement strand
CCCGGGTGGGTCTGTGTGCCCCGGGTGGGTCTGTGTGCCCCAGGTGGGTCTGTGTGTCCCAGGTGGGTCTGTGTGCCCCGGGTGGGTCTGTGTGCCCCAGGTGGGTCTCTGTGCCCCAGCCTGCCCTGCCCTCAGGGGCTCCCCTCCTGTGCCCCCAGGGCAAGCGGGTGATCGGGGAGGATGGCACGGAGGGCTACAGCGACCTGTTCCGGGAGAACGCCATGCTGCAGAAGGAGAACAGCGCGCTGCGCATGCGTGTCAAGGCCATGCAGGAGGCCATCGACGCCATCAACAGCAGGGTCACCTACCTCATGAGCCAGGAGGCCAACATGATGCTGGCCAAAGCAGGTGGGGCTGGGCTGGTATGTGGCATGGGAGGCCAGCCCAGGGAGCAGCTGGGCCAGGGGCTGTGGGACAGCAGGGTGTGCCTCTCTCACTGGTGCCTGTGCACTGCAGGTGATGGGAACGAAGCCATCGGCGCCCTGATCCAGAACTACATCCGGGAGATTGAGGAGCTGAGGTGAGCGGGCACACAGCTGGGGGGTCTGGGCTCCTGGGGCCAGAGGCTGGGTGGCTCACACAGCTCAGTGCCTCCAGTGTGGCTGGGGTGGACTGTAAGCACTGCTGCTACGCAGGGTTGAAGGAGGCCCAGCCTTGGTGCCAGGCAGTGCTTTGGCTGTTGTTGTCCTTGGTATGGGCATTGATGGAGGGGGAGGTCCTGTTTGAAGTGCCTGGGGTCTTTCAGGGACTGACTGCTGCCTCCCAAAGGTGGGTCCATGCCAGTCTCCTGCTTGATCCTGGTACCCTGTCTGGCAGCACTGTGGCTTTCTGACCCGTCATGAGGTGGAATGGCTTAGTAGTGACTCTGTCCCTGGCTCACACCATCCAAGCACATCATGTTCAGTCTGTAGAAGACTCTGGAGAGACCCTTGAGCCCCTTCCACTGCCTAAAGGAGGCTATAAGAAAGAGGGAGAGAGCTGGATTTTTTTTTAACATGGACAGATAGCGATAGCACAAGAGAAAATGGCTTTAAACTAAAAGTGGAGAGGTTTAAATTCTTCTGTGTGAGGGTGGTGAGGCAGTGGCACAGTTTGCCCAAAGGAGCTGTGGTTTTCCCATATCTGCAAGTGTATGGAGCTCAGAGCAACCTGGTCTAGTGGAAGGTGTCCCTGTCCTTTCCATA
>NW_005054425.1:1576026-1598265 GCF_000277835.1 Geospiza fortis | reverse complement strand
AATGTGGAACGAGATAAGGCTTAAGGTCCCTTCTAGCCCAAACCACTCTATGTTTCTAAACCCAGACAAGACCCCCCTGTAGGGCCAGTGGGATGGCCCCTGTTGGACTGTGCTGTTTGCACTCCCTAGGACGAAGCTGCTGGAGAGCGAGTCCATGAACGAGTCCCTGCGGCGCAGCCTCTCGCGGGTCTCTGCGCGGGGCCCGTTCCCCGTGGGCTCCTCACCGGGCCCGGGCCTGGCCGGGCTCTGCAGCCCCGCGGCTGCCCTGGACACTGAGGCCTCCGACGTGCTCCGAAGGGCCAAGCAGGACCTGGAGCGCCTCAAGAAGAAAGAGCGGCGGCAGCAAAGGAAGAGGTGAGTGGAGGTGTTGGCAAGGGGGAGGTGTTGGGTAGGGGGAGGCTCAGTCTGTCCCTCTGGGGTTGGGTCTCCTGCTTCCCCCAGCTTTGCTATGGCCAGAGCCCTCACGCCTGCATTCCCCTCCCAGCCCTGCCTGTCCCTGGTCTCCTATTCCCCATCACGTAATTCCAGAAGCTGTTTTACCCAAAGGGTCCAAAAGCAGCAGGGAGGGGAAGGTGGCCCAGCAGAAGCTGTTTCTGCCTCTCTCATGCTGGGACTCACCAGCCCCTCTCTGTTCCCCCCAGCCCAGAGAAGGAGGCGTTTAAGAAGAGGCAGAAACTGCAGCAGGACAATGGGGAGGAGACGGATGAGAATGAGGTGGAAGAGGTGAGTGGGCATTGTGTTCACACTGTGGGAGTGTTTGGGCGGTGGAGCAGTGAAATTACCACCCATGGGACAGGGTCCAAGGTCAGACTGGAAGGGTCACTCTTCTGAGGACTCCATGCTGGAGCAGGGCAGAAGCTGGGTACCCCCCAGTCAGCCTGGGTGTAGAATGAGGAGTCCATGTTTTTGGGGGCTTGGTTTCAATCAGCATAGATGAAGAGGGGTCAGCTAGGAAGGGATGAATGGATCAAATTGCTGTTCCTCTCAACAGGATGTGCTGGGGTTCCAGAAATGGTGCTGCAGCCCCTGGGCATCCTGTGTGGGAGGCTGAGTCCCACCTGGGGGGCCGTGGCCCATTGCTGTAGGGTGAGCTCAGGTTTGGAGGAGGGAGAAGCTGTGGGGAGAAGGACAGACCATCCTGCTGGCTGAGATTAGGCACTCATCTCTTAGGAGGAGGAAGAACAGGATGAGAGTGGCTGTGAGGAAGAGGATGGGCGTGAGGATGAAGATGAGGACTCGGCCAGTGAAGAAAGCCTGGTGGACTCAGACTCGGATGCAGAGGAGAAGGGTAAAGTGGACATCTGTGTGCAGCCATGGGCATGGAGGGCACTTGCTGGCATCTCTGGCAATGAGCTCTGTTCCTGGGGGGGCAGAGCTCACCATGCCCCAGCCGTGTCTGCTCTGTGGGACTTGGAAGAGCCCCAGGGCTGCTGCAGTGCTCTGAGGGCGCTGCTGCTCCCCAGCAGTGGGGGTTCCCATCAGCCCCTCTGCCCTCTCCATATGCTGTGTGTCTTGGTTTGGAAAGACAGGTGCCTGCTAAGGAAGGCAGGAGCCTCCCCTGAAATGGAGAATGTAAACCCTCCCCACCACCCCTGAATTGCTATAAATTTTAAATTAAGGGGCTCTCAGGCAAAAATATGGGAGCAGGAAATAACAGTTCTTTATTAGGGAAGGAAAAAAAAAGGATAAAATAAACAATGCAGTCCACTAGAACAACACTGCCAGAGTCAGAACCCAACCTGACACCCTGTGGGTCAGGGTATTGGTGGCAGTCCAATTGGAATTGTGGCTCAGCCCTCCTGCAGTGTCAGGGGTGGTTCTGCTGGAGCAGGGATCCTGGAGAAAGGTGCAGTCTCTGCCTCTGGAGATCCAGGGGAAGAAGAGGCAGCTGCTGTTCCTCTGGGCAATCCAGTGGAGAAAGCCGTGCTGGTGTCTCAAAACCTCTGGATTCTATCCGGGTAGGAATGCTTGGCTCCTCCCTCTGGGCTCACATCTCCCAGTGGGATGCTGTAGTTCTTATCAGCCATGCAGTGACATTCAATAGCTGTTATCAGCAGGTGTCCCCTTCCGAGGGAGGAGTGATTGTGATCACTCAGAGAGAGATAAGGCAAACTGCCCACTTGACAAAAGATAATCTGCCATACAGATGGTAATGGAAAACATCTTGCCTTGCAATCTTCAACACTGTGACTCAGTGGGGCCATGCAAGTGATGCTTCCCGTGCCTCCCAGCCTGACTTTCTCCTCTGCCTCCAGCTGTGAATTTCCAGGCTGACCTGGCAGATCTGACCTGTGAGATTGAGATCAAGCAGAAGCTGATTGACGAGCTGGAGAACAGCCAGCGGCGGCTGCAGACCCTCAAGCACCAGTATGAGGAGAAGCTGATCCTACTGCAGAACAAGATTCGAGACACGCAGCTGGAGCGGGACCGGGTCCTGCAGAACCTCAGTGAGAACTGCCTCACCCTTGGGATCCCATTCCCAGACCCCAGTTCCAGCTCAAGCCCAGCTAACTCTAAGTCAAAGCATCCACCCCTTGCTCTGGTAGAGCTCTGTCATCCCCCTGCCTCTCCTTGAATCGCTGGCACCCCCAAGACTCTGCTTGCCTTGCCATGGGAGCAGCATCAGTCAGCTGCACAGCTCTGCACCCTGCTGGTGCTGCAGAAGGGTGGCAAAGCCTCTTCCAGCCTTGAGCACCACTTCATGAGCTGGGGGGACTCCTGGGGAAACTGAGGGGCTGAGGGGCAAAAGAGCCAGTGGTGTGCCTGATCTCCAGGCTTAAACAGGGCAGGGTCACCCCTATGTGTGGCTGTGTGTCCCAATCTGCAGCTCTGCTCAGGTCAGCCCTGTGTCTCCACTCTGTGCTGAGCTCTTCCAGCAGGGATTCCCAGACAGACCCCAGTTCCTGATGGGTGAGGGGGGCTCAGATGGGACGTGGAGGGATGCAGTGCTGGGTGCCTCCAGGCAGGGCTGTGGGTACAGCAGGATCCTGAGGTGCATTGTGAGCTCTCTCCCCACCCACCAGGCACCATGGAGTGCTACACTGAGGAGAAAGCCAACAAGATCAAGGCAGACTATGAGAAGCGGCTGAAGGAGATGAACAGGGACCTGCAGAAGCTGCAGGCAGCCCAGAAGGAGCACGCTCGCCTGCTCAAGAACCAGTCCCGCTACGAGCGGGAGCTGCGCAAGCTGCAGGCAGAGGTGGCCGAGATGAAGAAGGCAAAGGTACCTGGATGTGCCGGGGCAGGGAGGGATCCTGGACAAGCTTGGAGCAGCGTTTTGCACTCTGGTGGGAAGTGCAGAGTGCTGTGTGCTGGGTGTGGGGTGCCCCGGGGCGGTGGCACAGCGGCCCCTCCTTGCAGGTGGCGCTGATGAAGCAGATGCGGGAGGAGCAGCAGCGGCGCCGGCTGGCCGAGACCAAGAGGAACCGGGAGATCGCGCAGCTCAAGAAGGAGCAGCGCCGGCAGGAGGTCAGAGCCTGGCATGCCCCGTGCAGGGGGCTGGTCTGGCTGGGAAGGGGGTGTTTGTCCTGCTCTGGCACTCCAGGTGCTCACAGATAGCTTGGTGAAGCCTCACTGGAGGTCCTAGCAGAGCACAGCTGGATGAACGGCTTCCAGAGGCTTCCCACTGCTCCTGTTGGAGTTGTGGGGGATGCTGTGGGAGGGGGGAATGTGCAGCCAGAGCCAGCTCAAAGCTGGGAGCCTCCTCGTTGTTAAAATCAGGAGTGAGACTGTGCCAAAGGGAGCACTGGGACTGCGACGACATCTGGGCTGGACCTCAGAAGTGTCTTTTTCTTTCTCACTCATGCAGTTCCAGATCAGGGCTCTGGAATCTCAGAAGCGACAGCAGGAAATAGTGCTGCGGAGGAAAACCCAGGAGGTGAGGAAAGGGGGTTTCCTCCACATAGTCCCCAGCTTCCATGGGGGTCTGGGCCCCAGTGCTGGGCTCAGAGAAATCCCATCTTTCAGACAGGGCTGGCTTTGGGAATGGGGTCCCCAAAAGGCAGGGAGAGGTTTTATGGCTCAGGAGCCGGGTGGGAAATGGATGTAGGCAGCAGCAGAGTTCCCCATCCCAAGCAGCAGAGCCTGGTGGCAGGAATGGGCTACGAGCGGAGAGGGGGAGCCCCATGAGGCACAAACATCCCTGGGCTTTGCTGCTCTCAGACCTGTGGGGACCTGGGGGTGATGCCGATGGGTTTAGGCTGGGTGGGGCTGCCCAGCCTAAACCCATCTGACACCCTTTGCTGTTCCTTTGAGGGAGTCCCCCCTAAGCTGTGTGTTCCCTGGTAGCAGCAGGCACGCAAGGAGACTCCAGATGGCTTCTGAGGGTGCTGATTAGATGAGGGTTTATTGGGGGTCCCACCCCCAGGAGCAGCATGGTTCCTGAGGGAGAAGGGGGGAAGGAGGAGGGAGGGGAAAAGGGCCAAGAGAGAGCCGGGTCTAGCCCTACAGCTTAACAGGGAGATTGAAAGTGGGCACGGAATAAGCCTTGGGCCAATGGGATTACAGATCCATTACACTTCAGGGGAGGATCACAGGCTTGGAATAAACCTTACATTTTCCAGGGGTGAGACAGAGCATGCATTGAACTAAAATGTGACACCACAGACCCCCTCTCTGTCCTCCCTGGGGCAGGTGTCGGCGCTGCGCCGTCTGGCCAAGCCCATGTCTGACAGGGTGGCGGGCAGGGCGGGCCCAAAGCCGCCCATGCTGGACTCGGGCGCCGAGGTCTCGGCCAGCACCACCTCCTCCGAGCCCGAGAGCGGCGCTCGCTCCGTCTCCAGCATCGTGCGCCAGTGGAACAGGAAAATCAACAACTTTCTGGGAGACTCCTCAGCTTCCATTAATGGGGCTCGGCCTGCCAGGTCAGGGAAAGGGCTGGTGGGCGGGGGTGAGACATCCTGGGGATCCCATGCCTGGCTTTTGGTGGGTGGTGGAAATTGAAGGATGGCTTAGTGGCTGCTTAGCGTCCTCTTGAGCCATATTAAATCACTGATTCTGTGATAAGCTGTACTGGCAGAGTGTGACTGTCACCTGGGTTTGAGCTCAAAGCTGGCCTTCCATGAGGATTAAATGTTGTGGCACAAACCCTGCTGGACTCATCTCTTGTCCCACTTTACTAAGAGGAAAAGTTGGGTGATGTATGGTTTCCTCAAGCCAGGTCTCATGAGCTCTTGGAGATCTATATCACACCCAAGATAGCTCAGCTACCTTAGAAGGCATAAAATCAGCTGGATGGCTTCTGTGGTAGTGTTGGAAACAGAAAAGTTTTAATAAAAGGCAAAATAACAAAACTCTATACAGAGAAAAACTGAGCCAGGTGTAAGAGGTTCTTGCTCCTGGTAAAACACCTCACAAAAGTGATTAGTTTTTTTGTTCTTTTCTTTTTTAGTAAATTGCTTAGGTAGGACTTTTTGGCTCCTGTCCATTTGGCTATCCTTAAGTTTGAGGTGAAGTCCCCCAAGTCCTATGAGGTGTCCTTTTACCTAATCAAAGAAAGAAACTTCTAGGCTTTTTTCCTTTTTAAAGAGACAAGGGATAGTTTTGTCACTCTGTCAACAGAGAGCACATTCCTACAGTTGGGCAATGCAGAAACAACACAGATGTATCCTCTGTTTCTGACCAGCCAGATCCCAGATCCTGGGGCAAGCCTAGCTCTCCAGCACGGTGTGGCCATCTGCCCAAATGCCTCTTCTTCCCTCTGGCTGTAGGAAGAAGTTCCCCAAGAAGGGGTCGAGCCAGACCTTCAGCAAAGCCGCCCGCCTCAAGTGGCAGTCGCTGGAGCGGCGCATCTTCGACATTGTCATGCAGAGAATGACCATTGTCAACCTCGAGGCAGACATGGAGAGGCTCATCAAGGTGGCTGCGGCTCTGGGGACAGAGAGGGCTGGGTGGTGGCTGCAGGACAGGGAGGTGGCCATGTGGACAGTGCTAATTTCCTTTCCCTTTTCCCCAGAAACGTGAGGAGCTGTCACTGCTGCAGGAGGCATTGCTGGGCAAGCGGGCAAAGCTGCAGGCAGAGAGCCCCAAGGAGCAGAAGGGTCTGCAAGAGCTGAACGAGGAGATTGAGGTGCTGGGGGCCAACATTGACTATATCAACGACAGCATTTCAGACTGCCAGGCCACCATCATGCAGATTGAGGAGACCAAGGTGGGCAGAAGGTCTGGGTCTGGCGGGCAGAGAGAAAATGAGAGCATCCCTCTGTGGAAAGAGCATCCTTGGGCACAGCCAGCTGGGGCTGGGCTCTGCTCAGAGGACCCAGAGTCCTCTGAGCTATCACTCTTGGTGGGGCTTCACCCACACAGTCACTTCTCGTTAGGTGATTAATTACAGAGAGGAGTTCTGGCAAGTCCTTGCATGGCCATGGACATACTGGTGTCCTGCTGCCCTGGAACTGTAGGGAGCCTGCAGCCCCCATTTGCCCACAGGGCTGGTGGTCACTTGTACCCATGGTTGTTTCATGCACTGGAAACATCCCAGGAGGAGTGGCTTTTTCCCAGCAGAAACCATCTAGATTTTGTGGCCAGTTGTGATACTGGGCATGCAGCTGGGCAGCTCCCAACTCCCCTCAATGCCTGCAGCCTGAAATGGAGGCTGTGTGCTGTCCCTGGCTTGTCCCCAGCTGTCACCTTGATTAGCAGGGATGAAGGGCTGTTGTTAATTCACACTAGGCTTTGGGTTGTGGATTTGGGTGAGCCTGGTGTCTGTTCACTGTCTAGTTTTGTGCCAGAATTTCTCTAGCAGTGTATAAACCCTTCAGCACTGGACAGTCCCATGGCTGGATCTCCCCAGTAGCCACTGGGCAGACTGGGGAAGGTGAGGGTTGGACTGGGTGATGGAAGTGCTGTGCTTGCCATGGAGGCCCATCCAGCAGAAAAGCTACCCTACTCGTCCAGCCCTTGTCTCTCTGTGTTTCAGGAGGAGCTGGACTCCACAGACACCTCGGTGGTGATCAGCTCCTGCTCCCTGGCCGAAGCCCGGCTGCTGCTGGACAACTTCCTGAAAGCCTCCATCGACAAGGTGTGGGGCAGGCAGGGCTGTGCATTTGTGACAGGGCTTCTTTCTGGGTGCCAGGGTGGGGCCTGGTGCCGGGACCTCGCCTGAGTGCCAGCATTGCCTGTGCAGGGGCTGCAGGTGGCCCAGAAGGAGGCGCAGATCCGGCTGCTGGAGGGGCGCCTGCGGCAGACGGACGTGGCCAGCTCCTCACAGAACCACGCCCTGCTGGATGCCCTGAGGGAGAAGGCTGAGTCCCACCCCGAGCTGCAGGCACTGATCCACAATGTCCAGCAAGGTGGGGCCTGAGGCAGGTGCAGCTTCAGGCCAGGTGTGCTGCCTGTGGGCTGGGTGCCCACCTGGACTGGGCCTGCAGGAAGCACCTGGAGGAGCTGTGGCTGGGACCCTGCCCAAGGGCCCTGTTGGGTGGGAGTGTGTGCCCTGGATAACAGGGACAGGGACTGGGTCACCCCAAATGCCTTCCTGGCCATGGATAACAGGGACGGGGACTGGGTTATCCCCCATACTCCCCTGGCCATGGATAACAGGGACGGGGACTGGGTTATCCCTCATGCCCTCCTGGCCATGGATAACAGGGACAAGGATTGATTCACCCCCATGACCTCCTGGCCATGGATAACAGGGACAAGGTCTGGGTTATCCCTCATGCCTTCCTAGGCTGTCCCCTCTGCTGCAGGGTTTGGAGGGGCTGGTGACAGTGGGGTCCCCTCTGGGTCCCCTCTGCTGATGCATTGTCTCCCTCTCACAGAGAATGGCTACACCAGCACAGATGAGGAAGTTTCAGAGTTCAGCCTGGCCTCAGATGGCAGGTGAGCACCCAGCCTGGCACTGCCTGATGCCATTCATGGACCTCATAGAGGGGCATGGATGAACAGAGCCCCACCTGAGCTTTTCTATGGTGCCCAGCCCTTGGTGGGGGGAGCAGGATGTCTCTTGGACACGAGCAGGGAGTGAAAGCTTGGTCATTCCTTGGAGAAAGGGTGCTGGGGGACAGAGGGTGACCCAAGGAGTCTGGTGGAGCAGTGGCACCAGCTTTCTGAAGAGAGTTTGGCACTGAAGATCCATTTTTGCTCCTTTCTCCTTGCAGCATCTCCCAGTCTTTCACCATGAAGGGCTCAGCAAGCCAGGATGACTTCAAGTTCAAGGTTAGTTGGCCTTTTTGTGTGGCCTGGTCACAGAGGCTGGGAGGAGGGATGGAGGGATGTTCAGTGATGCTTCACGCCTCTGCTCTGCAGTCTGAACCTTGGGGAGCCAGGCTTGGCATAAGGCAGCATGGCTGCCTTATGGATGGGCAGAACCAAGGTCTCCTGCTACAGTGGTCCTGTCCTGGAGCACCAGAGACTTGGGAAGCACCCACCACACCAGTCAGTACCTTCCAAATCTGAGTGGCACTGAGGACATCCCCATGGAGGGAAGCAGCCACTGTTCTGTACAGGCTGTCATGTTTGCTGGAGAGCTGGCTGATGGGGATCCCGGTGGGATGTGGGGGAGCTGGTTTGTGGCCAGAGAGCACAAACTCTTCCTGCTCCCATTGCCCCCGTGTGCCCACCCTGAGCCCTCTGCCCTGCTCTAGGGAGAGCCCAAGCTTTCGGGGCAGATGAAGGCAGTGTCAGCTGAGTGTCTGGGACCCACGCTGGACGTGTCCACCAAGAACATCACCAAGTCCTTGGCATCCCTCATGGAGATCAAGGAGGACGGGATCGGCTTCTCCATCCGGGACCCCTATTACAAGGAGAAGGTGTCCCGCACCATCAGCCTGCCCACCCGGGGCAGCACCTTGTGAGCATGGGCCACCAGTGCCTGGGAGGCTCGGGGGCATGGCCTGGGGAGCTGTGCCTGGCCTGTGGAGGTGCAGAGGGGTGAGGGGAGCCCAATCCTGCATCTGTCCATGCTTGGCTACAGCATGCAGTGGGAAATTTCCTCAGCGGGGCTTGGAGAGTGTACTGGTGTCCTTTGCAGATGGAGAGGAGGATACTTCAGAAGCAGGGAAGGAAGGGGGGAGATGGAGAGGGGATACTTCAGAAGCAAGGAGAACAACCACAAGGGTCCCCAGCTCCCTGCTCAGGGTTATCAGCTTTTTTGAAGGTGTCTTGGGCTGCCAAAAGCCTCTGCATTCTGCCTCGAGATTGTGACTCCAGCCCAATCTCTTGTTTGCTCTTGTGGGGGAGGACAGAGGTGTTCATTGTGGAGGGATCCTGGGGCAGGGCAGGCACCCACTCTGCTTTGTTCACTTGCTGCAGTCCCAGGCAGTCCCGGGGCTCGGACACCTCCCCCCTGACCCGGCGGAAATCCTACGACCGTGGGCAGCCTGCCAGGTGAGCCTGGGAGAAACACGGACATGGGCAGGGGGGCTGTGTGGCCCAGGATTCTTTCTGGGCCCAGTCAGGTGCCAGGTGAGCAGTTCCCAAGTCATGTGTCCCTCTGATCCTTTGGCTCAGGCCTGCAGACATTGGCTTCACACCGCCCTCCTCCCCACCCACCCGTCCGCGCAACGACCGCAACGTCTTCTCCCGTCTCACGAGCACCCAGAGCCAGGGATCTGCCTTGGACAAGTGAGTCCTGCTGGGGTCAGAGTGTCTGAGCAAGGGGAACCCAGACCAGGATAGCACATGGGCTGTGCTGAGTCCTGTGGGGGTGTATAGCATCACCAGGGCTTGGATTGGCTCCAGCCAGTGTCCTGTCATCTCTTGACCTCCCTGCTTCTCCCTGTGATGGAGCAGCTGCCATGGCAGGGCTGTGCTCCTGCCCACTGTGCCCCTCTGAGCTCACAATGCTCTGCCTGCAGACAGGGCGGTGCCAGACTTGGACTCCTGGAAAGACAAGTTGCAGCATGGGTGAGGGGATGAGGGCTCAGAGGAAGCTGATGGACTGGCATCCAGCCACAAATGCTGCTCCAGCCTCTCCTGGCAGCAGGTCAGGTGCTGCTCTGGGCTTGCTAGCAGCGCTGGTGTTCCCTGATGGAGACCTGCTGTCTGTTCCTCACATGCCCTCCTGCTCTTCTGCTCTCCCTTGGTTCTCCATGTGTGCTTCTCCTTCTCCCTCCCTCCTCTCCTTCTCTCTGTCCTACACTGGCTTGGATGCAATAACAATCTTCCACCTCTGACTCCACTGCTGCCTTCTCTAGTCTGGGTTTTCTCTCCCATAATCCTGCTAATTTTCTGCCCCTAGGTCTGATGACAGCGATTCCTCTGTCTCGGAGGTGCTGAGGTATAGACAATTCTATTTATTATCCCTTCCTCTGCTCCTCCTTCTCTCTGTCAGATGCCTGCTCTCCCTGTCCCTGCATGCTCTGCCTGCAGTTTGCTGCTCTCCCCCCATCCCGGCTTGTGTGTCTGTCACTCCTGGCATGCCACCTCTGCTGCCTGGTGCTGTCAGTTCAAGCTGTTCCTGCTTGGATTAGCCCTTGGTGCGTGGTGCTGGGCTCACTGGTGGGTGCTGGCTGCTTTGGGTTGGCAGCATGTTCTCCTCCAGCTCTGATGGGTTCTTGCCAGCATGAGGCCACCACGTCCCAGCCCTTCCCCAGCTCTCCAGCAGGATGGTGAGATGATGGGGAAGGGTGCTTGCAGTACATCCTTGGTGCAAGCTTCTTCCAGGCAGTTATCTCAGGTTCAGCTCGTGCCTGGTTGTGCTGCCCTGGTGCTGAGTTGGAAAAGGTCAGTCTCTCCCTAAAGAAATCTCAGATTGTGGTGCAGAGCTCAGCCTTGGAGTTAAGGTTCTCCTGGGCTTCTCTCCCTGCATCCACCTCACTACAGAGGTCTCCCAGAACAAGGGCCACATTTCCCCCATCCTTTAGGAACATTGCAGCCTTCCAGTGCCTGAAGGGGCTTGTAACAGAGAGGGAGAGCAATTTTGTACATGGGCAAATAGTGACAGGACAAGGGGGAACAGTTTAAAACTGAAAGAGGAGAGATTTGGACTAGATTTTAGGAAGGGATTCTTCCCTGTGAGGGTGGGCAGGCCCTGGCACAGCTTTTCCAGAGCAGCTGTGGCTGCCCCATCCCTGGAAGTGTCCAAGGCCAGGTTGGATGGGGTTTGGAGCCACCTGGTCTAGTGGAAGGTGTCCCTGCTCATGGCACGGGCATGGAATGAGATGGTGCCTAAAGTCCCTCCCAACCCAACCCATTCCATGATTCCATGATCAGCTGTCCAGCACCCAGGTGTCCCCTCCCTCTGCCTGTGCCCTGAGCTCCTGCAGGCCCCCTGTCACTGGGGAGGTGACACCAGACCAGTCTGAGAGGGTCACTCTGGGCAGTTTGTAGTCAGGGAGCCACTCAAAGTCCATGGAGGATGCAGCACAGGGATTTCCCCTTGGATTCAGTTGCTTTGAGGCTGGTGGAAGCTCTGGGAGTGAGGGGAGGGCTGTTGGCTTGGCTTTGGTAAGTGCAGAGCTGAGGAACATCACATGCATGTGATTTCCAAACCCAATTAATGAGCCTGTGCTTGTCCTCACAACTAATGCAAGCCTTGCCCTTCTCTAGCCCCATGCATCAGTTTGCCTGCCTGTAAGAAGAAACTAGCACAACTTGGGGTGTTGTGGCTGTGCTTGTGACCAGGTCACACCCCTGCCAGGGGTCACACACAGGAGGGTCAGGCTGGTGGTGCTCAGCACCTGAGCATGTCTGAAGTGGAGGGTTTGGCAGGTGATGTCCCCCAGGACACAGAGCAGTGTTCCTCGGCAGGGGTAGGTGCTCTCCTGCCCAGAGCCAGCAGTGGGGACAGGAACAGCCATTGCAGCAGGGATGTGGGGGGCAGATGCTGGTGCTGCCCTTTGTCACCCTTGGGATCTGTGTGAAGGAGCGAGGCCCTGTCTTCAAATGCCACCAGCCAGAGGGTGACAGCCTCCAAGGGATGGGGTGCTGATACTGGAACTCTGAAACATTATCCCAGGAGAGCTCCAGCTTCAGGCTGGAGAGGGCACAGCTTGCCCCAAAATGGACCTCAGGCCAAGGAGCTGAGTCTCCTGAACTGTCCTGCGTCTGTGCTGGTGAGACAGGAGAGGTTTGGAGGGAGAGCAGAGGTCACTGGGCAGCCTCCCCCTTTCCCTGTCTGATGGCAGGGACAGAGGTGGGCAGGGGGTGCCCATGGGGACATTCTGGGGTTTCCACAGAGACCTCAGCTCAGACAGGCCACCTTCAGGTGGAGCAGCCTGTCTCACTCGGGGCTTGGTGTGAGCCAGCTCATGTTCTTCCATGCCCTGGGGCTGTGGGCACCGTGCCTCTCCACCCTGCACTGTACCTGTTCTCTCTCTCCTGTGAAGGGGCATCATCAACCCGGTGGGTGGCACCAAGAATGCCCGGACAGCCCCTCTGCAGTGTGTCTCAGTGGCAGAGGGGCACACCAAGCCTGTCCTCTGCCTGGATGCCACCGATGAGCTGCTCTTCACCGGTTCCAAAGGTGGGTGATGGGCAGGGAGGATGCAGATGCTGTGGGAGCAGGGGAAATGTTGGCATTACAGGGATGGTCCTGTCTTCAGTGTTGAGCCCTGCCCCTGTGCTGGGGCTGGCTGGCTCCTTTCCTCTGGCCCTGTGGGTGGGGGGACATGCTCAGAGGCAATATTGTCCCTAGGCCACCAAGCCCTTAGAGGAGACCCCCCAACACTCTTGGGCACGTTGTTCCTCCCACAGACCGCAGCTGCAAGATGTGGAACCTGGTGACAGGCCAGGAAATCGCCTCTCTCAAGGGCCACCCCAACAATGTGGTCTCCATCAAGTACTGCAGCCACACGGGGCTGGTGTTCACCGTGTCCACGTCGTACATCAAGGTGTGGGACATCCGCGACTCCGCCCGCTGCGTCCGCACGCTCACGTACGTCAGCTCGGGGACCTGGGCACTCTGGGCTTCTCTGGCTCTGCAGAAGCCATTTCCAGAACCTGCAGGGGCTGGGGATGTGGCCAGATACACCTCCTTAGTGCCAGTTTGCAGTGCTGCTTCCCCAGGGAACAGGGAGGTTGGGAGAGGTTGGGGGTGGGGGAACTCATGGGGACTCCTGCAGCAAAGACTTGGGGTCATAAAATCACAGAATATGCTGAGTTGGAAAAGACCCATCAGGATCATCAAGTCCACCTCCTGGCCTTGTGCAGGACAGCCCAACAATCCCATCCAGTGTCTGGGAGCATTGTTCAAACACTTCTTGAACTCAGACAGGCTCGGAGCTGTGCCCATTTCCTGGGGAGCCTGTTCAGTGCCCCAGCACCCTCTGGGGAAGAACCTTTTCCTATGAAAGGGAAGAGATCAGTACCTGTCCCTCTGCTGCCCCTCAGGAGGATGTTGAAGACCCCAGTGAGGTCTCCTCTAGGCTGAACAAACCAAGTGACCTCAGCTGCCCCTCATGAGGCTTCCCCTCCAGACCTTTCACCATTGTCATGGCCCTCCTTAGGATGCTCTCCAATGGTTTAATGTCTTTTTTATATTGTGGTGCTCAAAACTGCACCAAGGACTTGAGGTGAGGCTACCCCAGTGCAGAGCAGGGCAGGACAATCCCCTCTGCCCAGCTGGCCATGCTGTGCCTGGTGTGTCCAGGACATGGATGTCCCTCCTGGCTGCCAGGGCACTGCTGGCTCATTTACATTGACCAGGATGCCCAGGTCCCTTCCCACAGCTGCTCTCCAGCCTCTGTTCCCTGCTGTGTACACACAGCCAGGGCTGCTGTGTCCCAGGTGCAGAATCCAGCGCTTGTTAAGGGTCAGGAGCTTTGTAGAGGTTTTGCAGCTGTTCTGAGAGCTGGCAGCTCCCATGGAGGGCACAGCCACAAACAGCAGAGAGGCTGGGTAAATCACGGCCTCTTCAGTGGGAAACATGGGGCTCTGTGAGGAGTTTGAGGACCAGAAGGGATTGTGGAACAGATGGTAGCTGTGGCTGCCAGTCTGGAGTAGGGCTCAAAGGTTAGGACAGTATGGTAGGGAGTAATAGGAGCCTTCTCGAGCCAGGTCTCATAAGCTCTTGGAGGTTTATTACTCACCCAAGATATCTCAGCTACCTTTGGAGGCATAAAATCAGCAGGATGGCTTCTGAGGTAGTGTTGGAAACAAAAAGGTTTAATGAAAGGCAAAATAACAGAGAAAAATCGAGCCAAGTGCAAGAGGTTCTTGCTCCTGGTAAAACACCCCACAAAAGTGATTTGTTTCTTTGTTCTCTTCTTTTTCTAGTAAATTGCCCAGCTGGGACTTTTTGGCTTCTGTCAAATTGGCTGTCCTTAAGTTTGAGGTGAAGTCCCCAGGCCTATGAGGGGGTTTTTTCACCTAATTGAGGAGAGAGTGTTCTGGGCTTCTTTCCTTTTTAAGGGGACAAAGGATAGTTTTGTCACTCTGTCAGCATGGGGCACATTCCTATAGTGGGTCAGAGTTACCCACTTGCTCTGGCACAGGTCTCCTTTCTCCATCCAGCCTCAGCTCACCTGCCTTGGCTTCTCTCTTGGCACAGAGGCCAAGACCTCGCTGCCCTGTGCTGGGTGCCAGCACTCACCAGCTCTTCCTGTGGGAAGCAGAGAGGCACGGGAGGAGAGCAGAGCACACTCAGCTGGAAGCCAGGGCAGGATGCTCCGAGTCATGCACAGACCCTGATCCTTGGCTGCCTTTGCAGGCTGGCCTGTGGGACAGGGCTCCTGTTGGTCCCATTGTGGCCAGAGGGACAGGGATCCTTCAGGGCCTTTCCTCAGTGTGGGACCCAGCTGTGGCAGCCTGGGGACAGCCCCGTGGTTCCTCAGTGCCTCTGGTCTCATCCTCCCTGATGAGAGCCTCAGGTTTTGGCTTTTCTATTTTTCACATTCTGTGCTGCTTTAGTGGGTGGGTCTGGGTTTCACATTAGGGGATGGTGAGCTCTGTGCACAGAGCAGAGAGACAAAACAATTCCTGCTCTAGCTGGGGACCAAGGACAAATGATCCAAATCTCAGGCCCAAGAGCAAAAACAACATGGAATGAAGAGAGAAAAACAAGGATGGGACTTCATGGGCTAAAGCTGTAATTGGACAATTAACTCCAATATGCAAATGGAGCAGAACTTATAAAAGTGTGAGACCCCATGACCAGCTGTGCATTTTGTGACCATTTTGGGTTCACCTGGGCTGTAGCCCTGGCTGGTGTTGGAATACAAGCCCCTCAGGGCACAGGCCTGGAGGGAAATCTAAGCACAAGGATTGAACTGAAACCTCTGGGGAAACTGAGATATATGAAGCTACAAAGTGAAATAGAAATACAGATTTAGAATATAGATTTTAGCTTTTAGTAGAAACTTATACTAAGTGCCCTGAGTATCTAAAAAGCTGCAATAGAGAATAAAAGCTTTTTTGTCTTTAGGCACAATTCTACCATAGTAGTGGTATTTCCATAAGGTTGCTTTGCCCCAGATAAAATGTAAACTGTTGGGCTCTTGTGCTGCCCAAGGTGGATCCATTGAGGCCTCCTAATAAATCCCTTCTTTATTCTTTAGCTCTGTCTAGTCTCTGTTCTAGGCTCTGTTCAGCCTTGACAAGGTATCTCCTGTGGTAATCACATATCCCTGAACAGAGAGAGACATAGCTCTCCCAGGATTTTCCTGGGAAGCTGGGAGAAAGCTCAGGGAAAAGAATGAGAAACAATTCTTATCTCCACTTACTGCACCTGTCATTGTGCACGTGTGGAATGTGTTATGGAGATTTCTTCACCAAAGGGTGATTTTATAATTGGCCACTGGTGATGGTGCTTTGGATTCAAGGACCAGTTATGTCAAAGCTGTATTGGACTGTCTGCAAGGGAGATGGGGGCGGGGTCTGATGGCTTGACCTGGATGCCACAACCTTCCCAGAGAGAGGTCCTGCAAGAGACAACTTTCTAGGGGTCTCAGGCAGTCCTTCAGCTGCAGGGCAAGCTCAGCAAGGGGCAGCCAGCTCAGCTCTCAGCAGGGATTTCAGCTCTTGGTGATTTCAGCTGTGCCTTGTGAGGTGTCCCCTGGCCCACACAGGGACAAAGAGACAGAAGCATCATGTGGTTATTCCACAGAGTTCCTTTATTCCAGCACCTTGCAAAGGAGGCCAGGGACACCAACCCCCTCCTGAACAGGGCACGAACTGGGGTTTTATGGGGAAAAGCAGGGGTGGTACAAAGGGGGAAAGCCAATCAGTCCCAACAAACCTACATGGGGTTCCAAAGCATGCTGGGAACTCACCATGACCACGGGGGATTTCTCAGTCCAGGAGAGTTTGAGAAGATTTTGTCACAGCCCATTGAAGGGGTATCTCTCCAAGGGAGAGGGCTGGCATGCCCACCTGTCTCCACAGATGGGTTTTTTCTTAATAGGATAATATAGTATTATAGTATAATATAGTATTATCAGGGGGCCCCATCACAGGAATGATTGACATCTGACTCCAAGGCTTTGGAATGCTGAACACTCTCTTTTATTATACTATATTATACTATATTTATATTACAAAGAATGCTAAAGAATACTAAAGAAAACTGGTAACTGTCTCTTGACAGTCAGGCAACAGCTTTGTGTGATTGGCCAAGGAAACACAACAATCCTCAACAAAATCCAATTACCAAATTCCTTCAGGTAAACAATATCCTAACACATTCTACAGGTGAAAAACAACAGGAGCAGAGAATAGAGATAAGAATTGTTTTTCTCTTTTCTGAGGCTTCTCTCTGCCTTTCCCAGAAAATCCTTGGGAAAAATTGTGCCTTGCTTTTCTCTGTGAAGAGAAATCCAGCCACATAGTATAGGATAGTAGAGTGAAGTTCTAGGCTGGGGGTGGTGTGGCTGGACAGTGCCCAGGCAGAAAGGGACCTGGGGGCACTGATGGACAGCAGGCTGAACATGAGCCAGCGGAGTGCCCTGGTGGCCAAGGATGCCAACGGCCCCTGGCCTGGATCAGGAATGGTGTGGCCAGCAGGAGCAGGGAGTCATTCTGCCCCTGTACTGGCACTGGTGAGGGCACACCTCGAGTGCTGTGTCCAGTTCTGGGCCCTCAGTTTGGGAAGGACGTTGAGACACTTGAGCATGTCCAGAGGAGGCAACGAGGCTGGAGAGGGGCTTGGAAAAACCCTGTGGTGAGGAACCCCTGAGGGAGCTGGGGGTGCTCAGCCTGGAGAAAAGGAGACTCAGGGGTGACCTCATTGCTCTGGAAAAAGTTTTTCATGGAAAGAGTGATAAAGTTCTGGAATGGCTGCCTGGGGAGGTGGTGGAGTCCCCATCCCTCGGTGTGTTTAAAACAAGCCTGGATGTGGCACTGGGTGCCAAGGTTGAGTTGAGGTGTCAGGGAACAGGTTGGACTCAATGGTCTTGAAGGTCTCTTCCATCCTTGTGATTCTGTGATTGCTCAGCCTCCTGCAATCATGGAGTCAATGCTAATTACTCCAGTCAGGTACAATCCATCACCCCTTTGAACTCTCCCCCTTCAGGTCGTCTGGCCAGGTGATCTCTGGGGACGCGTGTGCCGGGACCAGCAGCCGCATGGTCACCAGCGTGCAGGGCGAGCACCAGATCAACCAGATCGCGCTCAACCCCGCGGGCACCGCGCTCTACGCGGCCGCCGGCAACACCGTGCGCGTCTGGGAGCTCAGCAGGTCAGGGCTGGGGGCTCAGCAGGTCAGGGCTGGGGGGCTGAGCAGGGCAGGGCTGGGGGGCAGAGTAGCCTGAAATGATCCCCCTGAGCAAAATGAAGTCATCCCCCTGGGGGAAATGAAATTATTCCATTGGGCAAAATGAAATGATCCCCTGGGGGAATTGAAATTATTCCACTGGGCAAAATGAGTTGATCCCCCTGGGCAAAATGAAAGCCTTTTGCACAGTGGGAGTTGCCTGGAATATGGATTTTCATTATGCTTTCCTATGGGGCGTTAGTGATTTTGGTTTAAAAAAATGTTAAAGATTTTTTAAAGATTTAAATTGAAGATCTTCAATTTAAGATTTTGAAATTTGCTTAAATGTAAGAGTTTTAAATTTAAGATTTTTTTTAATTTAAGATTTTTTAAGATAAATCTTAACTTAAGAATTAAAGATTATTTAATATTTAAGATTTAAGACTTTAAAATTTTCTTAAATGTAAGATTTTGAAATTTAAGATTTTTTTAATTTAAGATTTTTTAAGGTAAATCTTAATTTAAGAATTAAAGATTATTTAAGATTTAAGATTTTAAAATTTTCTTAAATGTAAGATTTTTTTTAATTTAAGATTTTTTAAGACAAATCTTAATTTAAGAATTAAAGATTGTTTAAGATTTAAGATTTTAAAATTTTCTTAAATGTAAGATTTTTTAATTTAAGATTTTATTTTAAATAAAAATTTAAGATTTCTTAAGATCATAAATCTTAATTTAAGAATTAAAGATTAATTTAAGATTTAAGATTTAAATTTAATATTTAAGATTTTTAAATTTAACATTTAAGATTTTTTAAAAATTTAAGATTTTTTTAAGCTCATAAATCTTAAGTTGAGATTTAAATTTAAGATCTTCAATTTAAGCTTTTCAATTTTTTTTAAATTTAAGATTTATTTAAAAGTTAAGATTTGAAATCTTTAAAACATTAAGGTTTTTTAAGATCATAAATTTTAATTTAAAAATGAAAGATTAATTTAAGATTTTTTAAGATTTAAGATTTAAATTTCAGATTTTAAGTTTTTAAAAATTTAAGATTTTTTTAGATCACAAATCTTAGTTTAAGAATTAAAGATTAAGATTTAATATTTAAATTTAGGATTTTCTTAAATTTAAGATTTTTAAATTTAAGATTTTTAAATTTTGAAAAATTTAAGATTTTTTAAAGATCATTAATCTTAATTTAAGAATGAAAGATTAATTTGAGATTTAATATTTAAATTTAATGTCTTCTTAAATGTGCACTGGGCAGGGCTTAGCAGAAGGGAAAAAACAAAAGTGGGATGAGCAGCAGGGCCCTGGTTTCCCCTTGTCCTTCTGCCTGCCCAGGGCTGTGAACCCTGTGCTGCAGCCTGGGCTCTGCAGCCAGATGTCTTCACACTCTCAGGCTGTGCAGCCAGATGTTTTCACACTCAGGATGCACAGCCAGATGTTGGCACACTCTGAGGCTGTGCAGCCAGATGTTGGCACGCTCAGCATGCACAGCCAGATGTTGGCACACTCGCAGGATGTGCAGCCAGATGTTGGCACATTCAGGCTGTACAGCCAGATGTTTTCACACTCAGAATGCACAGCCAGATGTTGGCACACTCAGGCTGTACAGCCAGATGTTTTCACACACTCAGGCTGTGCAGCCAGATGTTGGCACACTCCCAGGCTGCTCTCCTCCCTGGATCACAGGCTATGGGCTCTCCCTGCTCACTCTGCCCCAGAAGGAGCAGCCCCGGCTGGGGCACCCAGGGAGGGCTGGGAGAGGCTGGGTTGGAGCTGAGTGTGGGGCTGGGTGTGGGGCTGGGTGTGGGGCTGGGTTGGAGCTGGGTGTGGGGCTGGGGGTGTGAGGGCCCTCGGGAGGGGCCCCAGCACGAGCAGGGGCTGAGCTGTGCCCTTGCTGCCCTCGCAGGCTGCAGCCCGTGGGGAAGCTGAGCGGCCACATCGGGCCCGTGATGTGCCTGACAGTGAGCCAGACACCCAGCAACCACGACCTGGTGGTCACAGGCTCCAAAGATCACTATGTCAAGGTACTCTGCTCCTTGGGGAGCAGCACCCCCAGTCCTGTAGCATCCCATGAACTCTCCCCCCTTGGCCAATCCCCAAGCCCTTAGCCCTGGAAACATCATTAACTACTTACCATAGATCATCCCTCCCAAAGGGAAAACAGTCTTCCCCATGGACTTGGTGTCACAACTTCCTCTGGTTTCTCCTTCCCCTGTCACTGGCTTGGTACCCCTGGTACCACCCCTGGAGGCCAGGCCCTTCTGCCCATCCCTTAGCTCTGCCCCCCACCCCTTCCCCTTTATAAGCTGCCTGCTCCTCGTGGTTCTTCCCCTTTCCCTGGGTTTGTCCTTCAGGGACTGAGTTACCCTGCTGGAATAAACCCTTGCAAAAGAGCCTTCCTTGCCTCTATTGCTGAGCCAGCTGCAGTGAGTGTTGAGTGGAGGTTTGACTGCATTGCCTGAATGTTAACTCAGCCTGCCTTTCAACAGGAGAGCTTTGCTGGGGACAAGAAATAGGCAGCAGCACCTACTGCTTTAACACTCACATTTTTAAAGTCCTGTAGGGAAGCCCAGATATTGGTAACCCCTCACTCTTCTCTCCTCCTGAAAGCTGAGCCCAGATTCTGTTTTCACCTCTGCATGTGAGGTTTTCCCTTGTTTCCTCTTCCCAAATCTTGCCTTTTGCTTAGTCCACAATGCTCCTTTAGGGAAGAAGTTGCATTTCTCTCATGCATCAGACTGTGGTTGGGATTTTCATGTGAGGGCTGACCCAGATGAGCAGTTCACCCTGTTCTGCTCAATAATCCCCCCCTGACAGAGATGCCTTGTGCCTGTTCAGTCACAGTTGCAGCACAGCAGGAGCCTCTCCCTTCCTTTCAGCTTTTAGCAGTTGAATTAGAGCTGTCCCCAGGGAAGGGAGGAGGGGTGGTGAGATGGTGAGACAGGATCCCCCTCAG
This sequence comes from Geospiza fortis, assembly GCF_000277835.1. Lineage (NCBI taxonomy): Eukaryota > Metazoa > Chordata > Aves > Passeriformes > Thraupidae > Geospiza > Geospiza fortis. The sequence continues at coordinate 1,577,728 of NW_005054425.1, read as the reverse complement.
CTGTTAGTGTGGCTCCAGAGGAGTGTGAAGGCTCACCATGCAGCAGAGTGGGGCTGTCCCTGGTGGCAGATCTCCTCTGCTTGTAGCAGGACCCTCAGCCCCAAAAGCCTCCAGCAGCCAATGCCCAGTCCCATTCCCAAAATCACTCTGGGTGCCCTGAGCCTGGGACAGAGAGGCTGGTGGCCAAACTGCCCAGGGGAGGGAGTCCCCAGTGCCATCTGTGGTTTGTTACCTGCTGCTCTCCCCCAGGTGTTTGAGATCACAGAGGGCATGGTGGGCAATATCAGCCCCACTCACAACTTCGAGCCCCCTCACTACGATGGCATCGAGTGCCTGGCCATCCAGGGAGATGTCCTCTTCAGTGGCTCCAGGGACAACGGCATAAAGAAGTGGGATCTGGAGCAGCAGGAACTTATCCAGGTCTGGAGGGGAGCACAGGGCACAGGGGGGTTGCTGCTGGGGCCTGAGGGGGTTGTCCAGGATCCTGGTGCCAGTGGAGCTCACCAGGGAGGGCACTCCCAGTCCTGGCTGTGTGTGGGTGAGGGTGTGCTGTGCCTCCATAGTTTGTCCAGCAGGGTGCTTGGGATTGCTGGCTCTCCTTCAGAAAGGCTGAGGCATCAGTTGCAGTGTGGGGGCTTGTGCTCCACCCTGAATTCTGGGTTGTTGTCTCCTGCCCAAGGGACAAACCAAGCTGTGACTTTGAGCCACACCCTTGGCTCCTACCTGGGCACCACCAGTTCTCCAGTCCCAGTCAGTCGTGGGGTGTCAGTGAGGAGCTGAGCTCCCTGAGACAGTGAGGACCCACCCAGGATGGGTGCATGAGGCTGCCCCTGGTGCTGCAGGTGAGGTTGGTCATGGCTGTGCTCTGTGCCTCCAGCAAATCCCCAATGCCCACAAAGACTGGGTCTGTGCCCTGGCCTTCATCCCTGGGCGCCCCATGGTGCTGAGCGCCTGCCGAGGAGGCGTCATCAAGGTCTGGAATGTGGACACCTTCACCCCAGTGGGGGAGATCAAGGGCCATGACAGCCCCATCAATGCCATCTGCACCAACTCCAAGCACATCTTCACTGCCTCCAGGTGAGCCCCCAGCGCTCTGCCCCCGTGGCCCCTGGGAAGGGGGAGACCCTGGGTTTGAGCTGTCCCCCCTGGGGCTGGGTGGGTGCTGGGTGAGCAGGGAGTGGGGAGGGAATTGCAGCTTTTTAGTCCCTCCTTCATCTCCTTCTGCCCACTGTAGCCTGCCCACGGCCAGGCCTGCCCGCTGCAGTGCCAAGAGCTGTCCCTGGCCACCCCCTGCCCACGCTCTGGTGATGCCCTGGGTTACTCCCCACGCAGGGACCCCTCTCCCTCGGGGCTGGGCATTGGCTGCTGCTCTCGGGGAGCTCTTCAGCAGCAAGACTCTGATATCCTCTTTTCGACCCTGTCCCTTTTCTCCCTTCCTTTTTCTCTGTCTCTCTCTGCCTCTCCTTCTCCCCCCCTCCCATCTGTGCCACAGTGACTGCCGGGTAAAGTTATGGAATTACGTGCCTGGGCTCACCCCTTGCCTTCCACGACGCGTCCTTGCCATAAAGGGCCGTGCTACTAGTCTGCCTTGACCCTCCTGCTCTTTGACTCTCTTGCTCATGTGCTCCTCTTCCGTCTCTCCTTCCCTTTTCTCTCCATCTCCCCCCTCTCTCTGTCCCTCTCACTGTTGCTTTTGCTCCCC
>NW_005054425.1:1566466-1576004 GCF_000277835.1 Geospiza fortis | reverse complement strand
TTTTTCTCTGGTCTGAGCTGCTTCTTCACGGTATGAAACTATTCTGAGTTTTTCCCCACTTGATAAGTCTTTGTTAGAATGGACTCACCCCCTCGACCCAGTCATCCCCCTGCCTTGGTTTCACTTCTTTTTGGTTTTTTTCCTTGCCAAGTGCCCACATCTACTTTGGCACCTCAGTGGGAAGCCATGGCCTGCCCGTGCCTTTGCATGGATAGTGGGTTGGGAGTCAGCAGCCACCCCCAAATCAGCCCATGCCCCAGGAGCAAAGCAGCTCCCTGGATTTCACTGCTGGAGCTCATTCAGGGCGGGTAGGAGTCCTGGTGTGGGGTCAGCCCTGGAGGTCACCCTTTCCCTTTGTCCCCAGCTGCTGCCAGTGGGGTGAGCTGGAGGCTGAGCCCCATTGGGTTTGCCTTCTCCCCAAAGTGCATCAGACAATTCCTGCCAAGGGAAAAGGGCCTGGAAGCTCGGGGGGCTGCATGCTGCCGTGCTGGGGAGGGGAGGGGAGCGAGCACCCTCTGGGGCAGTGCTGTGGGGCTCCTGCCCCAACCCCTGGGTCATGCTGTCCCTCTCACCTTTGCTCCTCAGCGACTTGACAGTGAAGCTCTGGAGTGGGAGGAGGTTGCCTGCGGGGTCAAACTAGGAACTGCACAAAGACTGGAAGGCGTGGGCAGGGTGAAGGGCAGGGCACCTCCCCCTGCTCTCAGGACTCAGCCCAGCACAGGGCTTTCTTTGTGCCTGACCCAACGGGGTGGACAATGCTGCATCTGGTACTCTGAGCACTGTCAGCTCCTGTGAGGAAGCAGCTCTGTGGGGCAGCAGCAGCTCCAGCTGCCCTCCTGCTGAGGTTTCTGATGGTTCTCCAGTGAACAGGAAATGTTTCATCTCTCACCCATCCTGCTGTAAGGACTTTGGGGGTCAGAGGTCCCTGACTCTTCAGAGACACCCAGCTCCCTCCTGCCATGGCTCTGCCATGCTGTGCTGCTCCTGGGCTGGTTCCTGCAGGAGTCTTCTCCACTCCACGAGGACATTTGGTGTCTGCTGGCCAGGACCACAACACAGAGGATGCTTTTCTGGAGCCATTACTTGCGAGACACCTCTGCTGTGAGGACTGCAGAAGGATTTCCTGGTACTCCCAGCCTTCCCTTTCCTGTGTGGACATGTCCCCAGTAGTTGGAGGGTGCACTCTGAGCTCCTTTGCCATGTCCCATCTCGTGAGGCACAGCAAGCCTGGGATGTTCTCCATTGGGCAGCTTCCAGACAGACCTGCTGCAGTTCCTTTGACACTCTCCAAACCCCAGTTGTAAACTCAGCTGCCCCCTGGCTCTGGGCTCTTCCCCACATGCCCAGCCTGCTCAGCCCTGCTCTGGACATCGTGACCCCACCAGGGCTTTGTGCTGGGTTCCTGCAGCAGTTAACTCCCTTGAGATGGAGAAATGAAGCAAGAATGGAGGTTACAGGGCAAAAAGGCCAAGGCTGGATTTGGCACCCCACTGCTGTGGCTCTGTCTGTCCTTCCCTTGGGTTCTGCCCTCAGACTCTGCCTGGACTGGAGCTTGCTCAGGCTGGGCCTGCACGGACCCAAGGCTGGAGAGGAGCCAGCAAGGCAGGAGCAGCCCGAGTCACTGTGGCAGGAGCAGAGGGGGAGGGGGTTGCACACTCTTGCACAAGTCCTTGACTCCCCCTGTGCTCAAAGGACAATCCTGCAGTGGATGATCTTGCACAATCTCATCTCCTGGAGGGTCTGGGGGCTCCACCCAGGAGTGTTTCCCCAAGGACACGCATTCTGCAGGCTCTTTCCTCTGTCTCTCCTGTTCAAGGGGGGCTGGTAAGGCCCTGGTCTCACACTGGAGCTTCCCTCCATCTCTCCTATGGCCCATTGGACCAGCTCCTGCTCTGTCCTGCCCTGGGCCACCCAGGGTTCTTGTGGAATGCCAAGAAGACCCCAGGATGGGTGTTCCTGCCTCACACACTCTCCTTTCCCCTTTGTCACAGAAGAAGCAGCACTTGAACTCAAATTTAAGGATTTCTCCGTGTGATCCCACCAGCACTGAACTGGGATCTTGGAGGCCAGGGGCTCCAGGACCTGCCCCATCAAGCACAGACCATTTCCCCTCTGCTCTCTCCAACCACAGTGATTCCTTGACCTCCCCCAGCTCATCTGCCACCAGCCCTTGTTCCAGGCATTGTGGCTGGAGTGAGGGGATTCCTCTGCATCTCTGCATCATGAAAGACAGGAGTATCTCTATTGATTTGGTGGGGGAAGGGGGGGGTTGCCTTTTTTTGGGAAAATTCCATCCTGCTGGCTTGCCTTGCTGGAGGGTAAATGGTACATGTGTGTGTGTGTGTGAGACCCTGCCCAGGACAGTCCCTGCTCCCTGTCAATGTGGCTGAGCCCTGCACAGCCAGGACTGCTGACTGTGATGAGGAGAGGTTCCCATCCATCCTGTGTGACCTGTGGAACTCAAGGTGCAGCCAAAAGTGCACTGAGACCTCAGCACCCAGTGGCACACAGCCATGGGGGTCTGCAGGAGGTGTCTCCCCCCCCCAGGCCTGTCTTGGAGAGGTTTCTGCACTCATTCCTCAGCTGGTTTGGCTGGAGAGGCTCTGTGTGGGTGTGGGTGTCTCTGGGAAGTGTTTGGCTGTAGCCTGGTGTTGGATCTGTCTGCTCTGAGAACTCCAGTGCCTGCCCTGAGCCCTCCCTGCTGCCATGGCTGAAGGGGGCACCCAGGGTCAGACCTGCCTTGCCTTTGCTCAACACCTCCCTGTGTGCAGGCTGAAAGGGCCTGTTCAGTACTCCAGGGCTGAGTGGCCAGTCCTGGATGATGCTGAGCCTCCCTTGCTGCTGTGTCCAGCAGCCTCAAGGCTCTCACAGCCCATGGAGCCAGGGCGGGGGGGGAGCCAGCAAGGCAGGAGCAGCCCGAGTCACTGTGGCAGGAGCAGAGGGGGAGGGGGTTGCACACTCTGACCTTGCACAAGTCCCTGACTCCCCCTGTGCTCAAAGGACAATCCTGCAGTGGATGATCTTGCACAATCTCATCTCCTGGAGGGTCTGGGGGCTCCACCCAGGAGTGTTTCCCCAAGGACACGCATTCTGCAGGCTCTTTCCTCTGTCTCTCCTGTTCAAGGCGGGCTGGTAAGGCCCTGGTCTCACACTGGAGCTTCCCTCCATCTCTCTTATGGCCCATTGGACCAGCTCCTGCTCTGTCCTGCCCTGGGCCACCCAGGGTTCTTGTGGAATGCCAAGAAGACCCCAGGATGGGTGTTCCTGCCTCACACACTCTCCTTTCCCCTTTGTCACAGAAGAAGCAGCACTTGAACTCAAATTTAAGGATTTCTCCGTGTGATCCCACCAGCACTGAACTGGGATCTTGGAGGCCAGGGGCTCCAGGACCTGCCCCATCAAGCACAGACCATTTCCCCTCTGCTCTCTCCAACCACAGTGATTCCTTGACCTCCCCCAGCTCATCTGCCACCAGCCCTTGTTCCAGGCATTGTGGCTGGAGTGAGGGGATTCCTCTGCATCTCTGCATCATGAAAGACAGGAGTATCTCTATTGATTTGGTGGGGGAAGGGGGGGGTTGCCTTTTTTTGGGAAAATTCCATCCTGCTGGCTTGCCTTGCTGGAGGGTAAATGGTACATGTGTGTGTGTGTGTGAGACCCTGCCCAGGACAGTCCCTGCTCCCTGTGAATGTGGCTGAGCCCTGCACAGCCAGGACTGCTGACTGTGATGAGGAGAGGTTCCCATCCATCCTGTGTGACCTGTGGAACTCAAGGTGCAGCCAAAAGTGCACTGAGACCTCAGCACCCAGTGGCACACAGCCATGGGGGTCTGCAGGAGGTGTCTCCCCCCCCCAGGCCTGTCTTGGAGAGGTTTCTGCACTCATTCCTCAGCTGGTTTGGCTGGAGAGGCTCTGTGTGGGTGTGGGTGTCTCTGGGAAGTGTTTGGCTGTAGCCTGGTGTTGGATCTGTCTGCTCTGAGATCTCCAGTGCCTGCCCTGAGCCCTCCCTGCTGCCATGGCTGAAGGGGGCACCCAGGGTCAGACCTGCCTTGCCTTTGCTCAACACCTCCCTGTGTGCAGGCTGAAAGGGCCTGTTCAGTACTCCAGGGCTGAGTGGCCAGTCCTGGATGATGCTGAGCCTCCCTTGCTGCTGTGTCCAGCAGCCTCAAGGCTCTCACAGCCCATGGAGGGAGGGAGGTGGTGCTGGGGCATTGCTGTCCTGAGGCAGGGGGTTTGAAGGGAGGAGAGCCCTGATTTAGGAATAGCATTCTCCAATTTAGTGCTCCCACTAAAACCGTGCACCACTCACATCCCCATCCCCAGCAGGGTGGAGAGGGGAATTGGAGGCACAAAAGATGAAGATCACAGGTTGAGTTAAGAACAATTTACTGGAAACAGCAGTGAGATAAAAGACAAACACTAAAACAGCAGCAATGTTTATAACAGAAGTATAGAAAAGAGAGAATGATTCACATGCAGAGTGCTCACCCTGACCTGACCACAGCCATGTTCTACTGACCAGAGTAGACCTCTCCTCTGAGGAGAAGAAATGGATCCTGCCCTGTGTGTCTCCATGGCATCAGTACATTGTGGTAAAGCCTTACACTGCTGTGGATCTGCTGGGCCAGCCTTGGATCCACAGCCCAGCAGAGCCCAGTGCTGCTCTCCCCCCCTGGCTGCAGGCAGGGCCCCTCTGGGTGCTCACTGCTCACTCCTGCAGCTGTGAAGGTGCATTCAGGAGGATCAGAAGTGACATTAGCCCTTTGATTCTGGCTGAGCACGTGCCCACTGCAAGCTGGGCTGGCATTTATCCCTGAAGAATCCCTGCAGTTGTTGTTTTTCCTCTCAGCTCACACAGCCATGGTTCTGGGACAGAGGTGGGTTTTCCTCCCCACTTCCTCCTGTCCTCTCTGTGCTCATGCAGGTAAAACCATAGGTTGCCTTGTGGTGTGTCCCCTCTCTCTAGAGGGGGCCAGTTGCTCCCAGCAGCAGAGGCTCTGGTCTGTACTGGTGTGACAGGGGACAGTCCAGAGTCCTGGACTGGAGGATCAGTCCAGTCCTAAACTGGACCTGGGCTGGTCCAGTCTTAGACAGTCTTTTTACACAGCTGAGACACAGGTTGGTAGGAAGGAAGAACAATGATCTTCATCATCAGTGTGGGGAGTCACCTTTAACACTGTTCTGTTCAGATCTCTGAATAACCTCCCCAGAAATCTCTTTCTTGACTCCAAAGATTATGTGGACTGCACTAAGGACACCTGGCAAAATTATGATTTCCTTAACATCCAAAGGGAATTCAGGGCTTCAGAAGCTGTTTTAACAGACCTCAAGGGAGAAAAGTGGGTGAAAGTCTGGGGAAAATCATCCTCCCCTGTTCCCTCATGGGCTGATCATGACTGTTATTCATGGACTCCCAGAGGAAGTGCCCCAGGTAGGGATAGAAGAGCAACACTCCAGACATCCCAAATGACCCTTGATGTTATCATGTCATAAACAGAGCAATCCTGATCCCCCTCCCTGCTCTGAGACAGGGGCTGTGATGGGAGCAGACAGAAATAGGTGCAGGGTCAGGTACCCACATGGGCAGAGCAGGCAGTGTTGTCACCAGTGGCTCAGTACCTAATACAGAAAATGCTGAGATCTAATTTGTTTCCAACCCACTCTGGGCAGATCTGTTGTTATCTCAACTGTTCAAGCCCTACCTTGGATGCCAAAAAAAACCTGTTGTGGTTTAGGACTGGTATTCCCCAATTTGGTGTTCTCACTACAGCTGTGTGCTGCCACAACCCCCACCTCCTTCCCTCCCTGTGGTGGGATAGAGAGGAGGATTGGAGGCACAAAAGGCAAAAAAAATCACAGGCAGAGATAGGAACAATTGACTGGAAACAGCAATGAGATAAGAAAAATGAACAGCGACAATATTAATAACAAAAGTGCAACAATATTGATAACAAAAGTGTACAAAAGAGAACAAATCACGTGCAAATGCTCACCACAGTGTTACCCTGATTGGAAGAGTCCCTTCCCCCTGCCCAGCAATGATGTGAGGTGGCCTAAAAGAACCTCTGGGCTCTGGCCATGTCCCCTCCTGGCTACTGCAAAATTTAACTCTGTCCTGGCTGGAACCAGGCCAGGGGTGACTGTGATCCCATAGCTCTGTGTGTGTGTGTATGTGTGTGTGTGTGTGTGTAGCTCTTAGTTCCTGTGTGGGTTGATGTTTCTCATACAGAAGAGCATTTCTTGCTGTTGATCTGGTTTAGCTACCTCACGGTGCAAGCTGGGTGCTGTTCTCATTGGGTTTCCTATTGGGGATGGGGTGGGGAGTTTGTGGTGTAAGAATTTTTTTTTTTCTCTCTTAATTCTTGTTATTGTTATGGTTTTGACACTTGAATTCATCCTGGGGACACGTGGCCTCGCTCCCACCTTGCTGCATGTCTGAGCCACCCCCTGTGTTCCCTGCCTACTCCTCCTGGACAGGGAGCAGGGCTGGGGTCCCTGCCCCAGCTCCCACCTTTGGGATCCCCCAGAGCAGTTGCAACACCGAGATTGTGCTCCCATTCCTCGTGGGATTCTGAGGATCTGTGGTGTTGCCATTGGTGATTGGGTTGGTTGGCAGCCTGGATGTGGCTCCCTTCTGGTCCCGTGGAAAGGGGGCTCAGAAAGGTTCAGCTCAGCCCAAATTCCTCCCCCTGCTCTCACAGATACTCTGTGGACATGATGGAGCTCTGGGCTGGGAGGTGTCTGTGCAGAGCACATTGCTGGGGTGGGCTGGTTCCAGCCACCTCTGCCCAGAGCCTGCTGCTCTGAAAGGCTCAGCTCAGCCCAAATTTCTCCCTCTGCTCTCCCAGATAATCCACGGCTGTGATGGAGCTCTGGGCTGGGAGATGTCTGTGCAGAGCACATTGCTGGGGTGGGCTGGTTCCAGCCACCTCTGCCCAGAGCCTGCTGCTCTGAAAGGCTCAGCTCAGCCCAAATTTCTCCTCCTGCTCTCCCAGGTACTCTCTGTGGATGTGATGGAGCTCTGGGCTGGGAGATGTCTGTGCAGAGCACATTGCTGGGGTGGGCTGGTTCCAGCCCCCTGCAGGGCAGCAGGGCCTGGGGGCTGGGAAAGCCTCTGCCCAGGCTGGGCATGGTCTGTGAGAACCTGAGTCTGCTGGGTGATGGATTTTTCACTCCCAAAAAAACATAGTTGTGTCTAGATTGAGTGCCAGGCACTGACCATAACCCAGGGCAGCCCTGGAGCCCCAGCTCAGGCTGGCAGCTGCCCGGGCACAGGGGTCAGGGGGCTCTGAGCCAGTCTGGGGTGCAGCTCCTCCCAAACACTAAAGCACAAGGTCCCACATGCAGGTGGCTCTAGGAGGGGTGGCCCCTTGGTCCCTGGCCCTCCAGAGCTCCAATGGGACCATGGGCTGAGGCTGGAGGAGGAGGAGGACTGGGCTGAAGGCTCTTTGCCTGTGGGTGAGCTGTTCCATGCCTGTGCACTGTGCTGGCTGCACACCTGAAGTCCCCTCTGGTGGTCTCAGAGCCCCTCTGAGAGCCCCCCCAGGGCAGGGACACTTTGGAGCTGCCTTTGTACCACACACCTCACTTTTCTCTGCCCTTGGGCACCTCTGTTTGTGACAAGGGTGTGATCATACCTGCACTCCTGCCTCAGCTTGCTGGGTTATGATTCTTTCCCCAGGACCTAACTCTGGCTCTGGGGGTCTCCTCACCCCCAGCACACAGCTCCAGCCTCTGTGGAGGGAGCAGGGCTGGACCAGAGTCAGGAGCCTAAAAGCACTGGATCCCCAAACCACTGTGAGCCCTGCTGAGCAGTGTCCCCTCCCTGTCACCTACAGCTCTGATGACACAGGCTGGGCTGGGAGCTCTGGGGTCCCATCCTGTCCCCCCTCCCAGGTGCCCTCCCCACCACCTCTGAGCAGCTGCTTTGGGGTCTCAATTGCTGCCTCCTGCCTTGGTGCTGCAAACCCAGTGCCTGCTTCCCATGGTGCTCTCCCAGTGCTCCTCACCCTCACCAGTCCTCCCAGTGCTTCTCACCAGTCCTCCCAGTGCCCCTCACCAGTCCTCCCAGTGCCCCACACTGGAGAGAGTCCAGGTACGACCCCTGCCAAGCACAGGGTTCCAGTTTGCTTTCCACAGGCTCCCTGGAGCTGCACTGTCTCCTGCCGGCTGCTCATCCTCCTGAGCCCTCCTCACCCTTCTGGGAAGGGACGAGGACCCCCAGCCCCTCCAGGTGCTGCACGGTGCTCCAGCTGTAACTGGGACAGACGCAGCTCCCAGAAAAGCACAGCCCTGCACCTTCCTCCTCCTGCCCAGGGCTCGTCCCCTCACCCACCACAGCCCTGCCCTGGTTCCTACCAACTGCTCCTCCTGGCCTGGCACCCCCAGGTGCTGCCCCAGCCTGGTGTGGGGCAGCTGCAGCACTGTGTCCCCTGCTCCATCACACCTTCCTGCACAAGGAGCACAACAGCAGATGCCTTTTCACACTTTTGGGGCTTTTCCCAGAGGCCAGCTGCCCTGGAGGCTGGTGGTGTCTCTGTGGGGGCTGTGCAGCCTGGCCCTGGCTGGGTTTGTCAGAGCATGAGGGGTGTGTGTGTGTGTGTGTGTGTTTTCTACCTTGGTGTGTTCCTGTAAATAGTGTAAGTTATTGTGCTCTCCTGCTGTACGTTTTTCAATGGCTGTTTGTTTCTTGCCTTTTTGTCTTTGCAAATAAAATGTTCTTGACATGAAGGGATGAGCACAGAGGTGGTTTTGAGGAGGGAGAGGGCACAGCCAGGAGCCTCCCATCCCCTCCTGTGCCCATGAGCCTGGCCCAGGGGCTGGGGGACAGATGGGGAGGGGGGACTGTGGCTGAATCCCTTCTGGATGGAGTGGAAAGTGTCCCTCCCCATGACAGGGATTGCATGTGGTGGCCCTTAAAGGTCCCTTCCATTCTGTGACTCTATAATCCTCTTGGCTGGGAGAAGACTGAACAAGAGGAAATGGCCTCAGGTTGTTCCAGGGGAGGTTCAGGTTGGATATTGGGGGAAATTTCTGCACAAAAATGGTGCTCAGGCCTTGGCACAACTGCCCAGGGCAGTGGTGGAGTCACCATCCTTGGAAGTGGTCAAAAGACCTGTGGATGTGGCACCTGGGGACACGGTTCCATGGTGAACATGGCAGAGCTGGGGGAGCGGCTGGACTCGATGATCTTGGAGGGCTTCTCCAAAGGAACATTTCCAGGATTGTCAGGTGACCCTGCCCCTGCAGGCAGCAGGTTCTGGGGCAGATGGGGCAGAACTGACCTTAGGGGGGCAGATTCAGGGGCTGGGGTGGTGGAAGGGACTGAGGGGCTGCCCCTCTCCTGGTCAGGAGGAAGAGGAGGAGGAGAAGGAGGAGGGTGCCCACCAGGCAGTGCCAAGCCCTGCAGGAGTCAGAGCATCCCTGAGCCTGCAGCATCAATGGGGAAGGGAAGGGAAGGGAAGGGAAGGGAAGGGAAGGGAAGGGAAGGGAAGAGAAGAGAAGAGAGAAGAGAAGAGGAGAGAAGAGAAGAGAAGAGA
>NW_005054425.1:1549218-1565862 GCF_000277835.1 Geospiza fortis | reverse complement strand
GTGCCGGTCCTGAGCAATGCCAGCACAGCCCAGAGGTGTCTCTGGGGGCTGGCAGTGCCCACGGGCGCCCCAGCCCCCAGCACCACGCCCTGTGTCACCCTCAACCTGTGACAGGGCTGTCACCTTGGCTGAGCCTCCGTGGTGCTGCCAGGGCAAGTGTGGGGGTGTCATGGGCCCAACTCCCCCTGGCAGGGCAGGTGACATCGCTCCTGCTCCCACCTGGTGCCTCAGCCACTCGTGGCTCCACAGACACATTTTCTTGCCAGTCTTCATGTCACCATGTCACACTCATGGCCACCTCTTTCTTGCTGCAGTGCCCTGTGCCATGCACCCCACGTGCCTGAAGGTGCACTGGGCCAGCAGCAAGGGGACAGCAGGGACACAGCCCTGGGAGCTGTGGCAGTGAGATGCTGGCAGCCCTATGCCACCCATCCTCAGGCTGAGGGAGGAATTGCTCTGAGCCCATCAGGGCTGGGGCTGCTTCTGGCTAGGGGAGGGTCCCATGGGCACCATTCTGCACCTTGCTGTGCCCCAGGGCTTTAGGGAGGCCATGGGGACACCTGAGGAGAGGTTTATGCCCTCCCAGCTCCCAGCACAGTGTTTCAGCATCTCTGGGGAGGGCTGCCCATGGTGATCTCCCCAGGGGCCATCACAGGGCCCAGGCTGTGGCACCTCAGAGGCCAAAGGGGCAGGAAGGGCATTTCTGCAGGCAGGAGAGCTGGAGGGTCCCTGCAGGGGTGTGGGGAGGAGAGCTCCTGCTCTGGCCTCCTGATTCCCAAAGGGCAGGGAAGGAAGGGGCAGGCTCAGGAGGACACAGAGGGTGACACCCCTGGGAGCCCGTCTGCCATGGTGGCACTGCCTGGGTGCATGGCCTGGCTGTGGCGCCTCCCTGAGGCCACTCTGCAGGGAAGGGACCCCTGGCCAGGGGGTGCTCAGGGTGGTCTGTGCCCCACAGCCCTGCCAGGCAGCCCCTGGATTCCCTGCCAGGGGCACACCTGTGGGTGGGTGGGCTGTGCACAGCTCGGGCAGGAGATTCCCAGATGCCACAGGGCCGCCTCATCACCCCTTCGCTGGTGGCCCAGGGGATGGTGAAATTTTGGCACATCCCACCCCGCTCCAGGGACACCTGCAGTGGAGTAGAGGGTGGAAAAACCTTCCCCAGGGGCAGCTTTCCAAGCACGGGCACTGGCAGCCCAGTGGGCAGCCAGCTCCTGAGCACGGGGCAGCCCTGGGCTCCATCCCTGGTCCTGGGTGTGTTTCCCTGGTGGCCCTGTGACAGTGACAGACAGGGCTGCTCCCTGCCATGGGGGTGTCCCTGTGGGATGCTGTGCCCAGGAAACAGAAGGGCCTGGCAGCACCAGCTCTCGTGAGGGTGCTGAGGAGGAATGAAGCTGGGGTGGGTAATCAGCTGGGGGACCTGGTGCCTCCTGGCTGGCACACTGGGATGTGACACAGGGGACAGGACATGAGCCACCCTGCCCTTGCTGGTCCATGTGCCAGGCTGGAGTATCCATGTTTGCAACAGCCTGTCAGCACAGTGTCACAGGAGATGGTTTGCTGCCAGGTTTGGAGTGATAAGGACCCTGAAGTGACAAGTGGTAGCTCTGTGATGCCAGGACCTGCTCCACTCCCAGGTGCCCAGGACTGCTTCAGTCTCCATGTGGCTCAGCAAAGAACCAGAACCAGGCAAAGGGGTGCTCCAGCTTTGGCTGGGATTGGCCTAGCACAGGCCTCCCTTGGCAGCACAGGGCTAAACCCAGCAGATCTGTGCCACCCAAGGCTGTGCTCCAGGCACAGCCAGGGCACCCCCACTGCACCTGCTGGGTGCCAGGGCTGGCTGCCCACCTGGCAAGGTGTGTGCCCAGGGCAGAGTCCGGGCTGCACTGCCCGGGCAAACCCCGGCAGGGACCCACAGGGCCCACCCTGACCCCACGGGTGGTTTTGGCTATGTGAGCTGAGTGAACCCGCTGCTGTGAGCAAACAAACACGAGCCTGGCAGCAGTTCTCAGGCACTTGCCTGGTCTCTGCTGTACTCCCACAAAAACCACCTGTCCCCACCTGAGCCCTGCCCCCAGCATGTGCGCCGTCCCCAACATTTGTCCTGCTTGGTCACTGAGACCCTGTCCTAGCTCTGGGAAATCTGTGCCACCCAAGGCTGTGCTCCAGGCACAGGGCACCTGCTGGGTGCCAGGGCTGGCTGCCCACCTGGCAAGGTGTGTGCCCAGGGCAGAGTACTGGCTGCACTGCCCAGGCAAACCCTGGGCAGGGACCCACAGGGCCCACCCTGACCCCACGGGTGGCTTTGGCTGCAGGAGCTGAGTGAACCTGCTGCTGTGAGCAAACAAACACGAGCCTGGCAAGAAAGCAGCCCGTGAAGGCAGTGTGGGTGAAACTCTGGGCACCGCTGGGGCACGGGCTCTGACAATGATTAAACTGGCCAGCCCAGATTTCCCGGCAAGGCAGCGCAGGGCCGGGACCCGGTGGTTCATATTATGCAAATCACCTGGATCTGGGAGCATGAACGTTTGGGGCTGGAATTCCCCTCGGGCTGCCAGATTGTTACACCGCCCAAGCTATAAAAGCAGAGGCACGGGCAGGGCTTGCCCATCGGCACCAGCCTCCCGGGGCCCATGAGCAGAGCCTAGGGCCGGCCTGGCCTCCTCTCCCCGGCTCCTCTCCCCTGGCTCCTCTCTGGATTACCCACTGCTGCTGGAGTTGCCACCACAGAAGGTATCAAAGCTTTTCTTGCCGGGCCTGTTGATGTCCCCGAGGCCAGGACAGCTGCTTTGCTCTCTCCTTTCACCTTGGCTCTCACCGGGGATGTGCTCTGGCCTTTTCTTCAGGCTCCATCTTGGCTCTCCCGCCTCAGCCAGGAGTGGGCTCCTTGAGGGGGCAGCGGGACAGCGGGACAGCAGCCCCAAAATGGACAGCACGATTTGGCTTTTTGTGAGGGCCGGGCAGGGCTCGGTGCCCTCCTGGCTGCAGTGATTGGGATGTGCTCGTTGTGACCGGTGCAGAGGAATGGAGCTGTGGCACAGCAGCGGGCAGGGGGCAGCCGGCTGGGTCAGGGGGCTCAGGAGTGGCCAAGTGCCCAAACCCCTCACCCTCGGAGGGGCTGGGGGTCACTGTTCTCTGCCAGCCATCTTCTGGCTGTCACCTCTTGCTGGGTGAGGCCAGGGTCACTGTTCTCTGCCAGCCACCTTCTGGCTGTCACCTCTTGCTGGCTGAGGCCAGGGTCACTGTTCTCTGCCAGCCACCTTCTGGCTGTCACCTCTTGCTGGGTGAGGCCAGGCTGCTGGGACAGGGCTGTTCACAAGCAGTGACGCCACGTCCCCAGCTCGCTGTGGCTCAGCCTCCCTCTGTGCTGGCCCCCGAGGAGCTGTGAGTCAGCCCAGCCCCAGCCAGCAGGTGCTGGGTGCATATTTCTGCAGAAGTGACCTAGAGGTGACGATGGGTGGAGGGAGAGACAGCCCCACCTCACCCAGCCTGGCTCTGGGGTGCTGCAGGTACTGAGCCCAGGGCTCACTGGGCTCTCTGGGCTCACTGTCATCTCTTGGCACAGAGCTCCATGGCAGGATCTTGTGAGATCAGCAACATCTTCTCAAACTACATCAGCGCCATGTACCAGCCTGAGGAGGTGCAGCCAGGCTTGGACATGCTGGGACAGCTTGGGGATGACAGCACCCTGGGGCTCGGCCTCCCGGCCAGCCAGCCCCCAGCACAGAGCACAGGTAGGAACAGGGGACTGGCACTGGTGGCACTGGGGAGCTGGCACACAGGGGCAGTTGTGAAGTGGTGCCACTGGCTGGGAAGAGCACTGCAAGGTCCTTGTTCCACTGAGACAAGTGAGCAGCTTCCACCATGCCTCAGTTTCCCCAGGGAAAGGCTGTGGGAGAACACCCTGGGTGGCACAAGGGAGCAAATCTAATTTATACAGGAGATGGGGGAATCATTGTCCTCCTCCCACAGCACAGCACAGGGGACAGGCTGCCAGGGCTCACCAGGAGCAGTTTGGAAGTACAGTCCTGGTGATGGGGGCTCATGTGATGGTGCTCAGGGAGGCACCATGAGAAACCAGCAGAGCAGGGTGGATTGCAGCACAAACAGGACAAATGGACTGAAACCAGCCATGGGGGAAGTGTGGGGTCTGCAGGGCAAGGCACTACAGACCCTTTAGGCCCATAACTCCTCAAGAGCAGGGTCTGTGTGTCCCTCAGGATTGCCAGTGCACCACACCAGGTGCCCAGTGGCCACGGGCAGCCCACCCAAGGCACACGGTGCTGGCACAGCCACCCTGCTCTGAGCCCTGCTCTCCATCCCTTGCAGACAAGCCCCAGTGGTTCAGTGAGCTCCCGTACCTCTGGAGCAAGGTGCAGGTGCTGGAGTGGATCAGCTACCACGTGGAGAAGAACAAGTACGATGCCAGCTCCATTGACTTCTCCTGCTGCAACATGGACGGGCGCACGCTGTGCCACTGCAGCAGGGAGCAGATGCACCGCATCTTCGGGCCCCTGGGGGATGAGCTCTATGACCGCCTGCACGAGATCAGTGAGTGCACCAGGCTCTCCTTCACCTGCAGGCCCAGCAGCTTGAAGAATGAGTTGGAGAGGCCTCCACTAGCCCAGGAGGCCAGAGCTTCATGGGCACTGCAGGGGCTTCATGGGCACTGCAGGGGCTGCATGGGAGGGTGTGGGGACACAGAGCTGATCAAGCGTGGCTGGGCTCAGCTCCCAGTATGCACTATTTCCCTTCATATGGAACAGGCATTGCTAATCCCAGTCCTTCACCCCTGTAGCCTCTGATGAGCTGAACTGGATCATTGATTTGCTGGAAAAAGAGGATGCGACTTCCCAGACCTTCCTGAACTCCAGCCAGCTGGGTAAGACAGGGGCCCTGGCCAAGCCTTTTCCCCAGGGATCACATACTGATGGCAGCAAGGCTAACCCCTTCTTCCCTTCTCTGCCCCTTCCAGAGCTGGGAAATCCCTGTGCCAAGGACTCCCTGGAGGACTTAAAGCCCACAAACCCTTTCACAGACTTCACCTGCTTGCCAGGCTCCATGTCCCCAGGCAGCTCTGATGTCTCAGGTCAGTGTTTTGACAAGGGTGGGTTTGGGTCTCGCTGCAGTCTGGTGGCAGGGGAAGGGTGGCAACCAGGGGTAAAAGCCCCCAGATGCTCAGAGGTCTGAACCCTGATCCTTTGCCTCTCAGGGCCTGTGATGTCCCACAGCCCCGACTCTCAGGACTCCGGTGGAAGTGACCTCGACCTCGACCCTGCAGAATCAAAGCTCTTCCCTAATGGTGAGTTGTTTCCTTCCAGACAGGAGCTGGGAGGGGAGGGCTGGCTCCCAGGCAGTTCTGCACTTCCTACCTGGCCATGATTTAGGGACAACAACTGAACACCCATCCTCACACTGAGAGGAGGGAAAGGCCTGTTTCCCTGGGTGCTCTGCTTCTGTTTCTCTCTGTTGAGCAGGGTGATGGGCAGGGCAGTGGTGATCCTGTGGGAAGGGTTGAGTGGTGGCAGATGGGTGAAGGCTGCAGCCAGGGATCCAGGGCACAGGAGTCAGTGTTTGGTGTTGATCCCAGCTGCTGATGACACTGGGAACACCAGGAATGCAAGGAAACTGTAGGGTTCGGGCAAGGAAACAGTAGGGTTTGGGCAAAGAGCAGCATGCTGCCCTAAGCATAGTGTTGGGGATGAGGGTGGGATGAAGCTGGAGGAATGGGGTGACCTTGCTCTCAGGGGATATTCCCCTGGTACCTGGGCCTGGAAAGAGGGAGCTCCTGGTCCCTGGGAGGACAGGGTTGGGGCTGCAGCCCAGCATGTGCTGCCCAGCCTGACGTGTGCCCCTCTCTGTGTGCACAGAGCACTTTCCAGGCAGCAAAAAAGGCGACAGCAAACACGGCAAGCGGAAACGGGGACGGCCCCGAAAACTCAGCAAGGAGAGCAGAGACTGCCTGGAGAACAGGAAGAGCAAGCACTGTACGTGAGGAGCACAGACTGCCTCTCTTGGCTTCTTGGGGAATGATGGGAGGAACGGCCTTAGCAGGGGGGTTTAGGGTGATCCAAAGGTCCAAGGACCTGCAGGAGCTTCCCTGCTTTACAGCTCAATGTCCTCTTTCAGCCCCAAGAGGCACCCACCTGTGGGAGTTCATCCGGGACATCCTGATCCACCCCGAGCTGAACGAGGGGCTGATGAAGTGGGAGGATCGGCGCGAGGGCGTCTTCAAGTTCCTGCGCTCGGAAGCCGTGGCTCAGCTCTGGGGCCAGAAGAAGAAAAACAGCAGCATGACCTATGAGAAACTGAGCAGAGCCATGAGGTGAGTGCCCTGCTCTGTCCTGGGGGGACTCAGGCCCACTGGGGCTCAGCCTGAGCCCTCCAGCAGCTCCTCAGTGTCAGGACCCAGGACATTCCTCTGGCTGCCCTGGGTGATTTGAGACCCTGGCAAGGGGCTCAGAGACCTTGGCACAGAGTCAAAGACACCTGTGCCTTGGATTTTAGTCCATGGAAACAATTACCAACTTTGTGTGAAGAGTTACAAGCCACAAGAGTTTGAGTAGAATGATAGTTAATTTGTCACAGGGTGAAAAAGTAGAATTTTGGAGTTTTAGAATGGGGGTTCAAGAGGCAAGATGGAGGAATCTGGGCGTGTCCTGTCCTTCTTTCTTCTTCTTGTCCTCCATCTTCTGCTGGGATGGTGACACTTTTGGACTGGTTTAGAGTAGAGACAGACTGTCTAACATAGGTGATAGGTATTGGAAAATTATTGTAAATAAAGTACACGTAGTTTGTAGTATAAAAATTAACACCACCCCAAGGGCAGTCACTGTGCCACAACCTGATCTCAGCAGGTGAGAGAAAGAATGGAATAGATACGGAAAAATAATCCCTGAAAAGCAGAACCGACGGATCTCGATTTCTTCGGTCATGGGGCTGGAAAAAAAAGACTTTTTAATACTTTGGGGTCATCTCAACCACAGAAACCCGAGTCTCAGAGCCCTGATTGCACCTGTGTCTCCCACAGATATTACTACAAACGAGAGATCCTGGAGAGAGTCGATGGACGGCGGCTGGTGTACAAATTTGGGAAGAACTCCAGCGGCTGGAAGGAAGAGGAGGTGCTCAACAGGAACAAGGAGCTGTAGGAGTCCTGGATGAGCCAGGGGCTGATCAGCCCCTCAGGGCCAGCCCTGAGCTGGGCTCCTTGACAGGAAACTTTGCCTGCAGCTGTATCTGGAAGCTGCTGGCCCATGCAGCGTGTGGAATTCCACCCCTCGCTCGTGTGTGCGGTGACTGCCAGCCCCGAGGTGTGCAGAGCCCATGTTTTGGCTCCAGTAGGTTATTGCAAACTGTGACTTCCCTTGCTGGATCCATACCTCCAGCTGGGGCCCTGGGGACTGTGGCTGTTCCAAAGCCTGAACAGATGCAACGGGGAAGAGAACTTCAAGCCCACCTGTGAGAGCCCAGCAGGTCTCCTGCTATCACCCACCTCCTGCCTGGGCAGGGGAGCAGCACATCTGTGTCACCTGTGACTGAACAGAGCTTGTCCCAGCTGTGGGGTCTTCCCTCTCACTGCTTGCACCGTGCCAAAGGTGCTCTCTGTCCTCTTCACTGCGTGTCGGTTGGGTGAGACCCCCTTTGAGTAGCAGCTTCTCAGTGTGGCACCTGCTGAGAGAAGATGGGAACATTGTGGAGCTTCACCCGGCCCCAGAAAGCCCTCAGTGAATGAGAAGAGGATGTGGGACAGCAGGGCCATGCTGCATTTCTTGCCTGGCCTGTGTCTAGAGACAGGCCTTTTCTCCAAAAGCAGCTTCTAATTTATGTAAGACCCAAAACAAGTACAGAGTGAATGTACAGATATATTTTTTCATGAGTAAGATGTTCCTGTGTGAGAGTGTGTGCTGTGGGGCACACAGGTGTGTGGTGGCAGGTGGTGATGCTCAGCTGGACTGATGTCACAGGGCACAGACTGGTGCTGTGCCAGCCACGTCAGACTGGTGCCACCCAGCCAGGCACCCACCAGGTGCATGTGGTTTTCTCCTTTTTGTGTGTGAATATAAGATGAATAAATTGTTGGTTTGTTGGGTTTTTGTACCTATCTGTAATTTCTCTTGTTTTTCTTAAACACACGGTGAGCACCAGGCTCGTGTTGCTTGGGATGTGCCATGGCATGGACCTCATCTGCCACCATCTCCTGCCAGGTCATCCTGGCACAGAGGCACAGGGTGTTCCTCAGGGTGAGGTGGGCTTGTCCCAGACTGGCTCAAAGCCACCCATGAAGGGACATCTCACACCCACTCCCAAACCTTCTGAGAGTCCTCTGGAGTCACTCGCCTTTCCTGGAGCCAGAGTTCACCAGCTGCAGGCTGGTGGGAAGCAAAGCCCTGGCTGATCTGGGGAGGGACTTCTCCAACACCCTTCACATTAATACCCCGTCACAGCCTGGGGGAGCACCTTCAGCCTCTCCCTGGCCAGGGATACCAAGAAGCAGCACAGGTACTACAGGATGATTAATGCTTGCTCATCTCTGAGCCTGGCTGTTTTCTGGCCTCTGCCAGGACCTGGGTGGCACAAGGGCCACATGTCAGGAGGGGGGACTGCAGTGAGCTGGCAGCGTGGGCAGCCCAAACACATCATGTTCCCCTCCTTGCCCAACGCCATCTTGCCTCCCCATCCAGCCCAGCTGTGAGGAAGCCAGGAGATCGTCTCAGGGGCGCTGAGAGGATCTCTCCAACCCATAGGATCTGTCTTGGGGTGGCAGGAAGGAGTTCAGGGCGCTGGAGGCCAAGCAGACTCTCTGATATGTTTCTGCCATGAACGTGGCCAGCAGCAGTGGCTCCTGGCTGGCACACACTGCATTTCACCAGAGGATCTTGGTGCCACCCTGACCTTCTGCTGGTGCCCAGCACCTGCTGAATGGGGCACACAGGGCACTGGGCACTGCTCAGTTCCTGTTCACCCCCCAAGAGAAAAGCCCTGGGACCTGTCCTCTGAGCTTGGAGCTAGACAAGGTCTGGGATGTCCAGGCAAAAGCTGTGCCACATCCTCCTGAATGGTTTCAGCCACTGCCTGGAGGGACTAAGGAAAGAAGCCAGAGCACCAGCAGGAGGGTGAGGGGAGGTTTTGCTGCCTAGACAGTAAAGGTGCTTTGCAAAGCCTGAGATGCATTTTTGGCAGGGGGATCCAGCCATTATCATAGAATCACAGAATCCTAGAACAGTTTGGGTTGCTAGGGGACATAAAGCTCATATCATTCCACACCCTGCCATGAGCAGGGACACCTTCCACTAGCCCAGGTTGCTCCAAGCCCTGTCCAGCCTGGCCTTGGACACTCCCAGGGATGGGGCAGCCACAGCTGCTCTGGGCACCCTGTGCCAGGATCTCACCACACCCATAGAGAATTTTTTCCTAATATCTAATCTAAATCTCTCCTCTATTAATTTAAAGCCATTCTCCCTGTCCTATCTGCCCACATTCCCCTACTGCCCTTCATTACTGCCAGAGACATGGCACAGTTCAACATCCCCCCTCCAGCACTCTCAGGAGTGGGACACACTGCAAAGGAGAGCACCCAGCCCTCCAAAGCAAACTCTCAAACCGATCATCTGGGCTGTGCCCCTGAGCTGGGCTGGCTGAAGGAGCAGGAATTGCTCCCAATCTGCCTGGCCTCAGCTTGACTGTGATGTTGGTGGCTTCAGCATCCTCCTAGAGATGCTGCAGCAACATCAAGGGCATGACCCAGCTGCTTTGAATGTGCCCATGGGCCAGACCCAGCTTCCTTTTTGTGGGTTCAGCTGCTGTTTCTATATGAAGTTGTCCTGCTGGTCCACCTGGCATGCCTGGTCTCATAGGGAAGACCTCTTTGCCTTCCAGTATGCTGGGCTGAAGTTGTATTGCTCCCAGATACACCCTGGGCTGAGGAGATCAGGGCTGCCCTGTGGTGCAAGAAGAGGTCCCAGGCCCTGGGTGTGAACCTGGAGCCAGTCCATGGTCTGGGCTGCAGCCAGCCCTCCGTCAGGCTCCTTGCATAACCCTCCCCAGGGAACAGGTTTCCCTGCCTGGTGTCTGCTGGCTTCAGTGAGTGGAGGGTGCTCCAGCTCCATCCCTGACCTCCTGGAGCTCCTACAGACCTGAGGGGTGGCAGGAGAGCCAGTGGCACACACAGGAGGTGCCAGGCCAGTGGCACACACAGGAGGGTGCCAGGCCAGTGGCAGGAGGGCACACACAGGAGGTGCCAGGGCAGTGGCAGTAGGGCCAGTGGCACACACAGGAGGTGCCAGTGCAGTGGCAGGAGGGCACACACAGGAGGTGCACACACAGGAGGTGCCAGGCCAGTGGCACACACAGGAGGGTGCCAGGCCAGTGGCAGGCCACACACAGGAGGTGCCAGGCCATGCCCAGTGCCCCTCAGTGTGTCAGTCAGCAGACACAAACACGCGGACTTGGGCAAGGCCAGCCCCAGGCTGGGGCTCACAGGAGCTGGCTGTGCTCCTGGCTGCTGTCCCTCAGGTCTGGGGTTGTGGGTGAGGTGTTTATTCTCTGTAAATAGATAAGCCCAGCAGGCTGGCAGGGAGAGGGGGGAACTTTGTCACGCAGCCTGGTGCCCTGCCAAGTGCGCCTTGTTTGCTCAAGCAGTTTCATTTCTCTCCCGCTGCAGTTTGTGTTACCTAACTGGCCTGGGACAATGTTTAACCAGCTCCAGCAGCAGCAGGGAACCTGTCTGCCTCGCCTCTGTGCCCCCAGTGTCCCCAGTGCCCACCAGTGCCACCCCACTGCCATTGCTGAGTGGGTGGCACAGCAGGCAGGAGCTTGGGGCAGAGGCAGGATCTCTGCATCATAAAGTCAGAAAATGGTTTGGAAGGGAATTTATAAACCACCATGGTCCACTCCCTCTGCCATGGCCATGGGCACCTTCCACTGCCCCATCCAGCCTGGCCTTGGACACTCCCAGGGACCCAGAGGCAGCCACAGCCAGACAGGGGAGGAAAGAGAAGACTGAGAAATCACTTTGGAATTTTTTTTTCCTCTATTGGGATGTATTTTCGGAGGAGGAGGAGGAGGAGGAGGCAGGTCTGTGTGGGCACAGACACGGGGACCAGATCCTGCAGCCTCTCATGAAATCTGTGTGGGTCAGTGGGATGGAGAGCCAGGAAGGACTGGAGAGAGAGCAAGGCTAGAGAAATGCACACTCATACACCAACAGAAGTGCACAGCCAGCACACACCTGGGGTAACCCCTAGAGCCCCCTCTGAGCCCAAACTGAGCCACCCCAGCAGAGCCTCCCAGCAGGAGGCAGGAAAAACAGATGATTTGTTTATTTTATTATCTTTGGAGGCACCTGGATTTTATGGTTGTGGCAAGCCATGACAAGAACTGAAGAAAAAGAGGATTTTTCTCCAAGACAGCCTCCCCTTACACTTTTACCCTGGGGTCTCTTGGGAGACTTCTCCCATCAGGTGGTCCCAGGTTGAACAGGCACACAGTTCTCATGGAAATATCTTGGGCACCCTTCAAATCTCAGCATTACAGTGCGTTTTGTCTTCCTCAAGACTTCCCAAAGGGACACAGGGGCCATTGCTCAGCCCTGGTCCCACTCAGGGACGAGAACAGCTTGCCTGGCCACTGCTTCCCTAGGAGCTGTGGCCAAAAGTTGATTATGGCTGAAATGTGCTGAGTGGCAGCAGAGAAATTGGGTGAGGGGAGAGGTTTCACCTGGAGCAGCAAGAAGGTGTCCAATATCCCACAGGCCAGACCATGAACTGCCCCTGAGCACAGCAGCACGACCTGAATTTCCAGCCAAGCCAGCCCGTGGCCATCCTTGAGCAGATCAGAGTAGATGGGAATGCAGTGGGGATGGGGACAGCTGGTGGGAGGCAGGGACCTGTTGGAATAATCACCACAACAGGGACCATCTCTCTGCTCCTTCAAGCTCCCTGCAGTCCCTGCTGCCTTTCACCCTTCCTGACCCTTCTGCTCAGGGGTGGCAGAGCAGGGAAGGCACCTTGGGGATGGTGGAGAGGAGCTCCCAGCATGGCAGAGCAGGGTGTGGAGCAGCTGGAACCACTGCTGAGGTGTCAGCACCCAGGACATCCCTCTGGCTGTCCTGAGCAGCCAAGACCCTGCCAGGGGGCTCAGAGACCCTGGCACAGAGCCCAAAACACCTGTGGGTTTGATTATGACCCATGGAGCAAGTTACCGACTTTAGGTGAAGATCTGCAAGCCATGACAAATTAAGTAGAATGATAGTGAATTTATCACGAGGTGAAAAAGTAGAGTTTGGGTCTTCTAGAATGGGGATCCAGGGGGGCAAGATGGAGGGAACTGGGTGTGTCCAGCCTTTCTTCTTCTTGGCCTCCATCTTCTGCTGTGCTGTTGGCACTTTTGGATTGGTTTAGAGTAGAAGCTCACTGTCTAACACAGGTGATAGGTATTGGGAAGTAATTGTAAACATTGTACATGTAGTTTTTAGTATAAAAAGACAGAACACTGCCCTGGGGGCAGGCAGAGTGCCTGGAACTGTCCTGCTGGATGGACCTCGGCAGGGCAGGAGAAAATTTTTTATAGATAAGATACAATAAACAACCTTGAGACTGAGAAATGAAGAGCTCTGACTCCTTCTTCGAGCACCGGGCTGGGAAAAGAGACTTTCCAACTTTTCTCAGGGTCACTCTGAGCAGCTAAAGATCCCGACCGACACTGAGGGATGCAGTGTTAGGGGCTGTGCTGGGGGCAGGAAGGGGAAGGTTTAGGGGCCCAGGCTGTGAGGGATGGGGCTGTTCCACACCTGCATTTCTGAGAGTGGAACTGCAGAGGGGAGGGCTGCTGCTCAGATCAGATGTGGAGGGCAGAGCTGCTGCCCAGGGCACCCACATCACACAGGAGCTGCCAGGAGGTGCAGCAGGGTGCTGCTGTGGCAGGCTCCAACCCAGCCTGCTGCAGGGCTGGGCTGGCATGCCCAGGGCTGGCAGACCCCCTGAGCTGCTCCCCAGGCAGCAGCAGTTACCTGGGGGCACTTACCTGGGCTCCAGAACAGCCTCCCCCTGCCTGACGGTTTCTTGGATACTTCCAGCAGAGCTGCCAGGGGTGCCTGCCTGGCCAGGGCACTGCCTGCTGCCAGGAGCTCGTCTGGCAACCCTGGGCTGTTTGATTGTTTAGCAAGAGAATGGCTGTTCCCACTGCAGGAATGGGGAAGCTGCTGCAGCTGCCTGGAACCAGAGGCAGCAGGGAGCCAGTGGGATCAGGAGCACCCCCAGAGCATGAGGGTACCCCCCTGGGGAACAGGGTACCCCCCCGGGACACCCCACATGCCTCTGCCTGTGCTCTCTTCCCCCCTCCCTGTGCTCAGCACCTCAACTTGTGCCCCCACCCACCCCTTGCTTCCAGCCAGAGCTCCTGGGGGCTGTACCAGGACATCCTTGGCTTGTTCATGCAGGATGGGACTGGAGGGGCCAAGCTCCCCCATGGCTGGCTCCTGGTTTGCCACTTGCTGATTCAGGACCAGGCATCTTCCCTGCAGCCTGGTGTAAAGCAGAAGCTGCCCTGTCCCCCATGGGGAGGGGCTGTCCCAGCCCCATGGCCCCACGCTGCTCTTGATGCTTCCCTGGGAGCAGAGCTCTGCTTGCGCTCCAGCTCCTGCTGACCACAGTGGCTGATCCCTGATCCTCAGGGACAGATTCATGAACAGTTTGCCCAAAAATGTTGCAGCTGCCCCATCCCTAGAAGTGCCCAAGGCCAGGCTGGATGAGGCTTGGAGCAACCTGGGCTGGTGGAACATGTCCCTGGCCATGGCAGGGGGTGGAACTGGATGATCTCTAAGATCCTTTCCAACAAAAACCATTCTAGGACTCTGATTGCATGACCTGATTCCAGCTCAAAGATTTCTTCTCACACAAGTTTGAGAAAGCTGCATCTCTGCATCCTCCCCAGCACCTGTTCCTGCTCAGATGCTTCCCCTCCTACAGAAATCACCAGATCTCAGACTGCCCAGGCTGGGATACATGTTCAGCCCTTGGTTTCTGGCACCCTTCTTGGGTGGATGTCTCCCAGCTTCCTTCATTCCCCTCTCTTCCTCATTGCCACCAAGAATTGCAGTGTTTCATTGTGGAATCAAAAGAAATATTCATTGCATTCTTGTTTCCTGGCCAGCCCTGCCCTTTGTTATCCACCAAACGTGATATGGAACCTGGCACTCCACCAGCCTCAAATGGAGTCACTGGGCAGAGAGCACAAGCTGGGGACTCCAGGAATGGGAAAGCACCAACTGAAGGGCCCAGCTGAGCTCAGGGCATCCCTGGTGGGCTGGAGATGCCAAAGAGGCTGTCAAGGTCTGCTTCTATCACAGAGACATTTCACTCCAACAGACCATTGCCTCCTGAGAGCTCCACCTTCCCACCAGTGCCTACTGAGATCTCTACCTTCCATCACAAACATTCCACCCCAATTGGCCATTGCCTGCTGAGAGCTCCACCTTCCCACCTGCTTCCATCACAGACATTTCACTCCAGCTGAGCAGTGCCTCCTGAGTTCTTCATCTTCCATCACAGACATTTCACTCCAACAGACCATTGCCTCCTGGGAGCTCCACCTTCCCACAGGCAATCAGGCACCTCTGTCTCTTCTCTCTGCTCCCACCCAAGCAGGCCACATGCAAACAAGCCCAGAAGCTCTTGGCCAAGCCACCATGATGTGTGTCCTCAAAGCCCTGTGCTCTGGAGAGGCCTGGGACTGAGCCTGGGTGATGGGATGGGGACCTGGGGACAGGGGCAGCTGCAGATGCTGTGGCTGTGTGATGGGGGACAGAGCTGTGTCCCCCACAGGCTGCAGCTCCCAGCTGGTATCTGCTGTGCAGATTCAGTCCACAGTGAGGTCACCAGGAGCCCAGATCTCCTGCGCTCACTGCTCATCTTCCTACCCAGTCGTGGCCACATGCTTCTCTGGGAGTTTTCACTGAGAGTACACATAGGAAATTAAGGTGTTTGAGCTCACCAAACCATTTGGGGTATATTCTGGCTCCAAGAATGTACTCCCTGGTTCAGCAAGGCATTGAGCAGCAAGAGTTACTCTTCAAAAGCCAGAATGGTGAAAGGCAGAGTGGCCAGGGCCCTCTGCAGGTGTGTGAGAGGGGCTCTCCCAGCTCACACCTTCCCCTGCTGCATATCCCAGCACACAGCACATCCCAGCAGCCAGAGAGGCAGGAGAGCAGAATGCTGTGCTGGGGGGAGAAGGAAGATGAGGGGCAGTGGTGTCTGAAATGCCTGAGAGGAGATGCAAGGGAGAGGTGAGAACTGGAATACAGGAGCTACCCCCGTGCTGCATTGCAATGGTGCCCAATGAATGCACGGGGAACGAGGGCTGAGCATTTCACTGTGTCCATGGAGCCTGAAAGGAAAGGGAAATGTCTCTCTCTGGTGCTCCACAAAGTGTTCTGGGGGCACTGGGATGTCATGTTCCAATGGCATGCAGAGATGTTCCAAGGGCATGCAGGGAGGAGATGGGAACAGCCACACAGGCAGTGTGTCACCCTGTGGCTGGCCAGGGAGGCCAGCACCACCACAGCCCTGGGCACGAGCATCACAGCCCTCCTGTGTGCATCCCTGGCAGGACCCCAAGGGGCAGTGAGTGGAGACAGGAGACAGGCAGAATGAAATACCCATGCTGTGCCATGCACTGTGTTGGGCTGGGGTGTTTGCTGTGTTTCCCTGCCTGCCTGCCCCTGAATCACAGAACCAATGGGTTGGAAGGGAACTTAGAGACCACCTTGTTCCACCCCCTGCCATGGCTAGAGACACCTTTCACTATCCCAGGTTTCTCAAACCAGACCATCCAACTTGGCATTGAACATTTCCAGGGATGGGGCAGCCACAGCTGCTCTGGGCACCCTGTGCCAGGGCTTGCCCACCCTCACAGCCAACAATTCCTTCCCAATATCCCATCTAACCCTTCCCTCTGGCAGTGGGAACCCATTCTCCCATGTGCTGGCACTCCATCCCTTGTCCAAAGTCCCTCTCCAGCTCTCCTGGAGCCCATTTAGGCTCTGGAAGGGGCTCTAAGAGAGAAGGTTCCAGAGAGACTTCTCCAGGCTGAACAATTCCATATTCCCTTAGCCTCTCCTGTCACAGAGGTTTCCATGTGCCCAGTGTGCCCATTGGGCAGGACAGGGCTGGCAGTGCCCTGAGAGCTGTGGGCACACCCATGGCACAGCACAGCTTTGCTGTCTCCTGTGTCAGCCCTGCTCCCTGCCAGAGCCCCAGGGCAAAGCTGTGCTTGGGGCTGAGCTGCCACAGCCCCTCCACTGGCACTTGTTTCTGAAAAATCCCTTCAGCCGGCTTTCTTCTCCTTGGCAAGATGGGAAGCCTCAGCTTCTCCATGTTTTGCTCCTCTGGAATGTGACCTGGAGATTGTTTATCCAAACAATCCAATTCTATCCAATTCTAATTAATAACCTAAATTAGTTCTCTTAATTAATTATTTAATTAATTCATAATCTAAATTCTATCCAATTTTAATTAATAACCAATCACCATCAGCTGTGTCGGACTCTGAGGAGCCAGTCAGGAGCTTTCATCTTCATTCTTGTCTGGCCTTCTAATGTCTCCTTTAGCATAGTTTTAGTGTATCATTTCTATAATATAATATAATATG
>NW_005054425.1:1538159-1549097 GCF_000277835.1 Geospiza fortis | reverse complement strand
ATATAATATAATACCAGCCTTCTGAGAACTTGGGAGTCAATTCTCATCTCTCACCTCATCCTAGGGACCCTCACAACACTACCACACTCCACCTCTGAAGGATGGTGTGAGCCAGGGAGGTGAAGAATGGGGATCTAGCCCTGGTCACCCCAACACAAAACCTTGGAAGATATTGAGCTCCCTTCACATTGAGCTGGCTGGGGGCAGCTCCCCCTGCCTGGGCTTTCCTCATCACCTCCTGGCTGGGGGGCTGTGCTGCTGAAGCACCCCAGGGCAAGGTGGCCGTGCCCAGCGTGGCCAGGCCATGGCTGCCAGCCTCAGCTGGGCACAGTCAGTGGCCCAGGGGCTGCCATTGTGTGGTGGGTGCCAGGTGGCAGCTCCTGGGTGATCCTCAGGCTCCCTGCAGAGCTGGCGCTCCTCCAGCCTTCGCTTTCAGGACTGCAGCTGAGCAAGCCCAGGCCTGAGCCTGCTCCTGGGCAAAGGGTGGGGCTGACAAGATCTCGTGGCTCCAGGCCTTTCTAAAAGGAGTTTCAGAGCACTCTGTGGGAGCACAAACACCAGAGCCATTACATAAGGCGTGTTTGGGGGTGCACAGCGGGGTGAACTGACAAGAAGCCTGGGCCACAGTGGTGCTGCAAAAACCAGGGACTTTGGGGCCAGTCCTGAGGGATGAGAGTTGTGTTTTCCCTGTGGAAAATCCCCGTGGGATCTGCATTATTCCAGCAGCAGGAGGATGACAGCCTTGGCTCTCTCTGACACAGTGGGCACAGTGTGGCTTGTGCCACAGGCTCTGGGGCTGGAGGTGCCTGTCCCAGTTTTCCTCCTGGTACCTGCCCAGAGTACCCAGCTGAGCACAGCAAGCCTGGCTGTGGCTGGCACTGGGCTCCTGTGGTGCCATCTGAGCTACTGGCCTGGCCAGAGCAGGCAGCAGCTCCAGCAGGGTGCACAGAAGGTGTCTGGCCCAGGTGTGCTGCTGGCAGTAGCCAGGGTGTTCTGTGTAGGATGCAGAGGGACAGATGGACACTCAGTCCCTTGGGGTTTACCCAAGGAGAATCCCTTCACCTCCTCCACCCCATGTGCAGGAAACCCTTCTCCAACAACAGCACTAAGAGGGTTCTGCATGTGCAGCACGTGCTCTGGCATGTGCCTCAGGGTTCTTTGGGCACAGCAGAGAGGAGACAAGCACATGAGGAGCTGATTGTCTGTCCCCTTGTCAGGATCTCTTGCTGCTCAGAGTGACCCCGAGAAAAGTTGGAAAGTCTCTTTACCCAGCCCGGCGCTCAAAGAAGGAGTCAGGGCTCTTCATTTCTCAGTCTCAAGGTTGTTTATTGTATCTTATCTAAAAGTATTTTCTCCTCTCCTGCCGAGGTCCGTCCAGCAGGACAGTTCCAGGCACTCTGCCTGCCCCCAGAGCAGTGTTATGTCTTTATACTAAAAACTGCGTGTACAATATTTACAATTACTTCCCAATACCTATCACCTGTGTTAGACAGTGAGCTTCTACTCTAAACCAATCTGTAAGTGCCAACATCACAGCAGAAGACGGAGGCCAAGAAGAAGAAGGAGAAAGGCTGGACACACCCAGATCCCTCCATCTTGCCTCCTGAACCCCCATACCAAAAACCCCAAACTCTACTTTTCCACCTCGTGATAACTTCACTAATATTCTACCTAAACTGTTGTGGCTTGCTGATTTTCATACAAGGTTGGTAATTTGCTCCATGGGTCATAATCAAACCCACAGGTGTTTTGGGCTCTGTGCCAGGGTCTCTGAGCCCCCTGGCAGGGTCCTGGCCATCCTGGACAGCCAGAGGGATGTTCTGGGTTCTCACATCCCCTCTCCCTGGGCACCTGCAGGGAAGTCCTGAGGCTTCCCAGCCCCTCTGGTACTGTCAGCCCTTCCCCAGCCATGCAGGGAGCAGGTCCCAAGGGTCACTTTAGCCGTGGGCAGGGCCCTAGCCTTTGTGCAGACCCATCCCTCCTGCATCCTCCCTTCCCAGCAGTGACGGTGGCAGGCGGTGGCAGCGGGCCAGCTCCACCTGTCTGACAGGTAGAGCAAGGGTGGGGGCAGTGGCTGGCACCCGCTGCCTGTCCCAACCTGCTGGCTCCTGCCAGGAGCCACCTGCTGCAGGACAGGAGTGTGCCCCCAGCTCCAGGGCCACCGTGCAGGGACAGCTCTGCCCCACCACGGAGGGAAACCAGCACTGCTGGGTGAGGGGATCCTGAGAAACGGAGCTGGGGTTGTTCAACTGGAAAAGAGAAAGCTCCAGGGAGACCTTAGAGCCCCTTCCGTGCCTCAAAGAGGCTCATTAAAAAGAGGGGGAGCAATTTTTACACAGGAAGATAGTGACAGGACATGAGGGAAGTGTTTTAAACTGAAAAAGGAGAGACTTAGATTAGATATCAGGAAGAAATTCTTCCCTGTGAGGGTGGGAGGCCCTGGCACAAGGTGCCCAAAGAAGCTGTAGCTGCCCCATCCCTGGAAGTGTCCAAGGCCAGGCTGGGATGGGTTTGAAGCAACCTGGCCTAGAGGAAGCTGTCCTGCCCATGGCAGAGGGGTGGAACAGGATGACCCTCAGGGCACCTTCCAACCCACACCTTCCCCAGCTGTGTGCCTGGTTGACTCTGTGATCCTGCAGCATGTCCTGTTACCCACACACACAGCGAGTCCTGGGGGGTCAGACACTGCAGACACATTGATGGGCACATGCAGGGTGTGTGACACTGGAAACATCCCAAACACAGACACACAGTGTGCACAGACACACAGAGTGCACAGACACACAATTATGGGCACATCCAGGGTGTGTGACACTGGAAACATCCCAAACACAGACACAGCTGATGCAGGCAGGATGTGAGGCTTACAGCCAGACACACAGACACACAGTGTGCACTACAAACACATAGTTATGGGCACATCCAGGCTGTGTGACACTGGAAACATCCCAAACACAGACACATAGTGTGCACAGACACACAGTGAGCACAGACACACACTGTGCACTGCACACACACAGGCACAGCAGAGTGTGAGCTGCAGGCTGCACCCAACATGGTGGCAGCCCAAGCCACACACATGTCCCACCTCCATCACCCACAGAAGATGCCCAGGTGTCCCCTCACCCTCAGCCAGTCATACACACCCCAGGCTGTCCCTCTGCTCCCAGCTCCCTGGATTGAGAAGGGCTTTGGGATGGGCAGAAATCCCTGAGGGGTGCTGATGGGACCAAGGAATCACGGTGGGCTCTCATGCCCTTATCCAGCCCAGCTGGAGGAACAGGGAAGGGCACCTGATGATGCAGGGTAAGTGCTCCCTGTTGTGTGGCAGCAGAACCCTCAGGTGTCAGGAGCTGAGCCCCAGCCTTGCCTGGTGAAGGTGCAAGCAGCCCATGGGGGACTCTTGCCCATCCCTTACCAGGAGATGACAAAGACAGGCTTGTAGCTGCTGGCCAGCCCCCACCTGCCTGCTCTGGCAGCCATGCTCCCAGCTGTGTCCCCACAGGGGCTGTGCTGGCCCGTTTGGGGACAGCTGGGCAGTGCCCAAGGCCTGTGTGACCCCACACTGGATATTTCTGAGATGGCCTCAGAGCTGCAGGGACAAGCTCAACTGGGGTCAGAGACCTGCAGCATTCCCAGCACCTGAGCATTACCTGAGAGTCACAAACACCTCCTGGATCTGGCTGGGCCCCTCCAGCCCTGAGTGACAGCCAGCAGCATCTTACCCAGCCACTTCCAAACAAGCCAAACAGCCTGAGGTCCTGCAGAGGTGCTGCAGACATCTCAACCCCCTCCCAAAGCAGGCTGAGCTCGGGGCTGTGCCTCTCTCCTCCAGACAGGGCTGGCAGTGCCATGCAGCTGCCAAGGAGCACAGCTGGCTGGGCCCTGGCAAGGCAGCCATGGTGGGGCACACACACCAGCCCAGCTGGCTGGCACCCAGCTCAGTTTGCACAGGAAAAACCACCGAGTGTCCCCTGGGTCTGTGCGTGCCAGAACAGGGACAGGGATAGGGGAATAGGGGACAGGGGAACAGGGGGACAGGGATAGGAGAACAGGAGAACAGGGGGACAGGGATAGGGGAACAGGGACAGGGGAACAGGGATAGGGGAACAGGGGGACAGGGATAGGGTGATGGAGCTCCTTGGGATGAAAGCAGCAATCAGGTCTCCATGAGGCACACACACGCTGGCCAGGGTTCAAAGCAAACTTCTGCCAGCTGAGGGAGGTGAGGAGGGCTGAGGGTGCAGCACAGCAAGGGGGGACTTGGCACTGTGCACAACTCCTGGTGCACAGGGCTCTGGGGAGACCAGTTCTTCCTCTTGGGTCCACAACAGCAGGATGGGAACCCCAGGGCAGAGCCTACAGCAGGCTTTAGCTTGGTTCCCCCTCTTGTCCCCAAAGAGTGAGCAAATCCCATTTATCCAGAGGAAACAGGCACCCAGCACGGGGTGTGCCACAGAGAAAGCTGGATGGGAAAGGCCGTGGCTGCAGCTCCCCGACCCTGTGACTG
The DNA here is from genome assembly GCF_000277835.1 of Geospiza fortis. NCBI lineage: Eukaryota > Metazoa > Chordata > Aves > Passeriformes > Thraupidae > Geospiza > Geospiza fortis. Next base: position 1,544,587 of record NW_005054425.1, on the reverse strand, counting down.
TCCCACAGTGCCCCCGGGGTGGCGATGAGCTCATTCCCTGCGGTTACCCTGCACCGCATGCCAGGTGCTTTGTCATGAGGCAAGAGGAGGAGGGGGAACAGGTTATTCAAGGTCTGCAGGGCGCGGGGCACCAACAGGTGACGGCAGGGGATGGGGTAGGAGGGCTGGGCCGGCAGGCAGGGTGCAGCCCCCTCCCCTTTCCACAGGAGCGCCAGGAAAGGGGGGCTCAGGAGGGATTTAGCGCCAGGCACCGCGGCACAGCCACAGGGCACGAAGGGAGCAGCGGCAGACTTTGCCCCCGCCTACAAGGTGTGGCACAGAGACCGAACAGACTGCAGGGCATAATTATCATCAAAGGCGGAACAGGTGGGTCGGGAGCAGCAGAGGTCATATCTGGGTCAGGTCAGGGATCTGACCTGCATGGGATCAACAGACCGGCCCTGTGATGGGGTTTGCAGCATGACAGCCTCATTCCATGCCTGGGGCTCCTCGACAGCCAGCTGGGGACAAGAGGGGCAACCAAGCTAAAGCCTGCTGTAGGCTCTGCCCTGGGGTTCCCATCCTGCTGTTGTGGACCCAAGAGGAAGAACTGGTCTCCCCAGAGCCCTGTGCACCAGGAGTTGTGCACAGTGCCAAGTCCCCCCTTGCTGTGCTGCACCCTCAGCCCTCCTCACCTCCCTCAGCTGGCAGAAGTTTGCTTTGAACCCTGGCCAGCGTGTGTGTGCCTCATGGAGACCTGATTGCTGCTTTCATCCCAAGGAGCTCCATCACCCTATCCCTGTTCTCCTATCCCTGTTCCCCTAACCCTGTTCTCTGTCCCCATATCCCTGTTCCATGTTCCCCTATCCCTGTCCCCTTGTTCTCCTGTTCCCCTGTTCCCCTATTCCCCTATCCCTGTCCCCTGTCCCTGTTCCCCTGTCCCCTATTCCCCTATCCCTGTTCTGGCACGCACAGACCCAGGGGACACTCGGTGGTTTTTCCTGTGCAAACTGAGCTGGGTGCCAGCCAGCTGGGCTGGTGTGTGTGCCCCACCATGGCTGCCTTGCCAGGGCCCAGCCAGCTGTGCTCCTGGGCAGCTGCATGGCACTGCCAGCCCTGCCTGGAGGAGAGAGGCACAGCCCTGAGCTCAGCCTGCTTTGGGAGGGGGTTGAGATGTCTGCAGCACCTCTGCAGGACCTCAGGCTGTTTGGCTTGTTTGGAAGTGGCTGGGCAAGATGCTGCTGGCTGTCACTCAGGGCTGGAGGGGCCCAACTGTCACATTCCCAGCCTGAGAACCAGCAGCTTCAATGTGCCCAGATGGACCAGAACAATTCCACAGCCCTGGAGCTCCCTCCTGCCCTCCCCAGGCTGTTCTTTGCCTCCTGTCCAAACTGGGCAAACTCCTTTTGGGGAGGCCACGGCCCTGCAAGGCACAGGGAGAGGGCAAAGCTGCCCTTCTGCTCTGCCATGCCAGGGCACTGGGCCCTCTGGGCACCTTGGGGACCTGGTGATGCTTCACAGAGTGCTGTTCCCTCTCTTCTGCTCCAACCACTGCTTTTCCTGCTGGCAGATGCCACAGCCAGAGCCCCTGGGCCCCATGTGCTCATGCCCCATGACTTTGGGGGGCTGTAGTGCTGTGCCCCCTTCCCACACACACACAGACCCTCTTCTCACACACATCCCAACCCTGCACACACACACTCTCCATCCTTGCCCCATCTTTCCCCCATCCATGTCCCTCCCTGCTGTGCCCCTTGGGCTGAAGGTTGGGTTCTTGGAGGGGCTCTGACACAGAGGGTTGTCTTGGAGAGCTCAGGGCTGGAAACTTGGTGCCATGTGTGGTCTGCACAAAGATTTGGCTGCTGCCAAGGCCTCCAGAAAACAGAGGAGGGGCTGGGGAAGCACCATGAGAGGTGAGGATGCTCCCAAACCTGCCAAGCCCAAGGTGTCCCAGAGCCATCCCTGCCACCAGCACACAGCTGGACACTGGCAAGGGACTGCTGGGGCTCCTCTCCTAGCCCAGGGCAAGAGCCAGCAGGGACCTCTGCTCCCAGGGGCTGGGGGACTACAAGAGCCCCCTTCTTGTGGGCAGGCCAAGCATTGTCCCCACAGAGCATCTGGTCCTTGCTCCAGACACTGGCCTGGGAAATGGTTGCAGCTCCTCCCTGCCCTGACAATGGCTGGAATTTTTCTTTTTTCATGTTGAAGTATGACAAGAGACACTGTTGTGCAGTCACTTCTCTTTCTGTGACCTTTGTGCATGGCCAGAAGAGCTGTCCCCCACTCCTGATGGCTTCTGGAGGCCATCAGGCTGGGCTGCACCCACAGCCCCGGCTCTGGGGTGGGGGGGAGAGCAGAGCTGAGGGCACCCACCCTGTATGGAGGCAGAAGGGTTCCCTAAGGAGGGGTGACCCCATACAGGCACCAGTGCAGGGGGCACACCAGCACTGCAAACAGAGGGTTTGGGAGACCTGCAAACCTGGGGCATGGCTGAGCTGCACCATGCCCAGTGCCCCCAGTGCCAGGGGGGTCCCTGGGTCCCTCCGTGACCTGGTGGGCAGAGGGACCCCCCTGCAGCCCCTCAGGTGGTGTTTGCACTGTGGGAGCTGTGTACGTGTGGGCAGGGCCCCGGTGCATGGAGCTCGGTGAATGCCATGGCAGACAGGGTGGGGCACCACCCTGACATTCATTTTACAAACAGTCCTGGGGTCATGAGCAACAGAAAGGGCAAGTGTAGGTAGTGCCAGCGCCCATGCTGAGCCGTGCCTCCTCACCCAGGTCACCCCAGGAGAGCCCACATGCAGTGGGGCACACGCAGGGAGTGGATGGAAGGGCACAGGGAAACTCTCCCTGGGACAAATAAAGCCCAGTAGCAGCTCATGCTCAACCCAATGAGGGACTGAGCATTCCCCCAGCCAAGGGCCTGGTGGGTCTGTAACAGCTGGAGCTGCATTCCTGGGCACCTCCCCAGCACTGGGCACAAGGATCTGGGGTTCCTGACCAGCTGGCTGGGCTCTCAATGGAGATGTGGGAAGCCAGGGAGGTTCCTGGCACCCACCCAGATCTCCAGGGCAGCTGGGGATCCTGCAATCCTGCTGGGGATCCTGCAATCCTGCTGGTTCTCCCAGGCCAGCTGGGGATCCTGCAATCCTGCTGGCTCTCCCAGAGCACCTGAGAATCCTGCAATCCTGCTGAGGATCCTGCAATCCTGCTGGGGATCCCAGAGCACCTGAGAATCCTGCAGTCCTCCTGAGGATCCTGCAATCCTCCTGGGCCTCCCAGGGCTGCTGAGGGTGGCCATCCTGCTGGGGATCCCGCAGCACCTGAGAATCCTGCAGTCCTGCTGGGGATCCTGCAATCCTGCTGGCTCTCCCAGGGCTGCTGGGGATCCTGCAATCCTGCTGGGTTTGCTAGAGCTGCTGAGGATCCTGCAATCCTGCTGGGGATCCCAGAGCACCTGAGAATCCTGCAGTCCTCCTGAGGATCCTGCAATCCTCCTGGGCCTCCCAGGGCTGCTGAGGGTGGCCAGGATTTTAGTTCAGTTTAGCCATGGGGAGCCTAACACCATTTACCTGCTCCTTGGTGCAGTGGCCACAGTCAGGGCTGGATGTTCTGGAGCTCCTGCCCCTGCTGTCCCTGCTGTCCCACAGTGGCTGGGGATCCCATTTCTGCCATTGCACCTTCCAGCCCATCCCTGCAGGCAGGAACACCAGGGCACAGCCCTGGGAGACCCAAGGACAGCAGCCTGAACTGGTGGCTTCCCAGAAGAGGCATGTGGAAGCCTCGACACAGCTCTGCTTCTCCAGCACCTTGCTGGTTCCCTCAGCTGCAGGTGGCACTCAGGGTGCAGGGGTGGCTCTGTGTGAGCCCTGTGGGGCTGCACACTCTGGGGAGCTCTGTCTCATTGAATAGCAGGGTGCCCCCAATGCAGGGAATGATTGGCATCTGACTCCATTGATTCAGAAGGCTGAACAATTGCTTTATTAAGACTACATTATATTACATTATACTATATTATATTAAAGAGATACTATACTATACAAAAGATACTGTGAAAAACACCAATCACTAGTTTTTAAAATTTTAAAAGTTAAATAGTAATAAAATTGTTATAAAAATAGTAATACAGTTAGAGTAATAATAATTTGGACAATTTGGATTAGGACAATATGAGACAATAAAAACAAAGAGTTAAACCAAAGCCCAAACTAGAAGTGATAAAGAAAACAAACCAAAACCAGAGCCAAAAAACATACATACTCTAAAAAACCAGACCCAAAGAAAAATCATACAAAATAGTTCCTAGAATATGTGCACTAGTTTATAGAAAATATAAATATGCATAAGAGTCTATGAATATGCAACAAGCTAATGGAATAGAAAAAGTATTTAAAGAGTATCTCCAAAAATAACAGTGTACTCTTAGCTAAATGCCATGCACACAGCTGTTTTTAATCCTTTGCTTTATTTCTGCTTCCTACTCTCTTTTTATTAAACTTCTTAAATTTTACCAAGAAAAGAAACCTCATTTTTTGCACTCTGAACTTTGCTCCTGTCTGCCTGGTACCAGGGCAGTTCACATGGACCCCACAGCCCCAAAAGCATTGCCTGGTGCTGCCCCACACACCATGGGGTCTGGAGGTCTGTGCCCCTGCCCCACACCTTGCTGTGGGCACCGCTGACCTTGGGCTGGCACTGTGGCTCCCTGTGTCACTGGAAGGGCTGTAGGACCCTCTGAACTTTGCTAAGGGCAGCCCATATGGACCCCACAGCCCCAGAGGTATTGTGTGGTGCTGCCACACACACCATGGGGTCTGGAGGCCCATCCCCAGCCCCACACCTTGCTGTGGGCACCGCTGACCCCCTGCCCGACCTTGGGCTGGCATTGCAGCTCCCCTTGCCACTGGAAGGGCTGTAGGACCCTCTGTCTGCCTGCTGCCAGGGCAGTTCACAGCCCAGAGGCATTGCCTGGTGCTGCCACACACACCACTGTCCCCTGCCCCGCACCTTGCTGTGGGCATCACTGACCCCCTGCCCGACCTTGGGCTGGCATTGCAGCTCCCCTTGCCACTGGAAGGGCTGCAGGACCCTCTGAATTTTTGCTCAGAGCAGTTCACATGGACCCCACAGCCCCAGAGGCATTGTGTGGTGCTGCTACATGGGTTCTGGAGGCCTGTCCCCTGCCCCACACCTTGCTGTGGGCATCACTGACCCCCTGCCCGACCTTGGGCTGGCATTGCAGCTCCCCTTGCCACTGGAAGGGCTGCAGGACCCTCTGAATTTTTGCTCAGAGCAGTTCACATGGACCCCACAGCCCCAGAGGCATTGTGTGGTGCTGCTACATGGGTTCTGGAGGCCTGTCCCCTGCCCCACACCTTGCTGTGGGCATCACTGACCCCCTGCCCGACCTTGGGCTGGCATTGCAGCTCCCCTTGCCACTGGAAGGGCTGCAGGACCCTCTGAATTTTTGCTCAGAGCAGTTCACATGGACCCCACAGCCCCAGAGGCATTGTGTGGTGCTGCTACATGGGTTCTGGAGGCCTGTCCCCTGCCCCACACCTTGCTGTGGGCATCACTGACCCCCTGCCCGACCTTGGGCTGGCATTGCAGCTCCCCTTGCCACTGGAAGGGCTGCAGGACCCTCTGTCTGCCTAGTACCAGGGCAGTTCACAGCCCAGAGGCATTGTGTAGTGTTGCCCCACACACCATGGTGTCTGCAGGCCTGTCCCCTGCCCCACACCTTGCCGTGGGCACCGCTGACCCTGGCCTGGCACCGTGGCTCTCTCCCTGTGCCACACAGGATTTTCTGAGGGCCGGGCTGGGCTCAGCTGCTGTGGAAATTCCCCACCTCCTCCAGAGCAGGAGCTGCCCCGCCTGAGCACCGCGGAGCCCCAGGGCTGTCCCCAGGCCGGGCTGGGCCCCTCCCGTGCCCTCCATGCCCTCACTCCGCAGAAGGCTGAGCTGGGCCGAGCTGAGCCAGCCTGGCAGCGCTGCAGCCTGCACACAGTGCCCTCTTTGTCGTGCCGTGCTCCGGGGGCTGATTTCTATTTATTTATGGAGGTGAATGCCTAGGGCTTGTTTGAAAGGAAAACACAGCACCTCGGGGAGCAGGCAGCCGTGCAGGGGTGGCTCTGTGCCCCAGGGTGAACCCTGAGGGGCTGCGGGCAAGCCCAGGCACCCAAACAGAGAGAAACAGCATTTTCTCTCACAGGATTTTTCCTGGAGGAGCACAGAGAAAACAATTCTTACCTCTATTTGCTGCTCCTGTTGTTTTGCACATGTGGAATATGTTAGGAAGATTGTTCACCTGAAGGGAGTTCTTAATTGGATACTGGTGATGGTTGCTTATATTAATTGGCCAATTGGGTCAAAGCTGTGTCCTGGCTGTCTAGAGACAATAATGGGTTTTTCTTTATTATATATATAATATAATATAATATAATATAATA
>NW_005054425.1:1525453-1537490 GCF_000277835.1 Geospiza fortis | reverse complement strand
TCTGAAAGATTTAGGTGTCCTGTGGCTGCTATCTCACTGCAAGTCCTTTCTTTAAAAAAAGTATCTTACATAGTATCGTTTCTATTTTAACATTTTGCTATAACCTAAAACTATATTTAACACACTACTTAGGAAAATTAATACAGCATCACTTTCTAACACAACACATATAATATTCATTTTAATATTTGCAAAAAGCCAATTATAAAATCTGCATTTTTCACAGGGAGGGTAAAGACAGCAAAAGGCCTTCTCCAGGATCCTTCCAGCACTGTCCTGTGGCCAGGACCTGAGGCAAACAGCACATCCAGCCCTTCAGGGCTTGTCTGGATCTGCTCCAGCCCTGACACAAGCTCATCCCACACTTGGAGCAGCACTTGGAGTGCTGCATCCACAGCAGGCAGCTCCTCCCTGCCTCTGGCTTCCAACCACAGGGAAGATGCCACCAGGCTGCTGCAGAGTGGCTGATGTGACACCTGATGCCATGTGCTCCAGGGACTGGGGGCAGTGGGCAGGGAAGGTCAGGGCCCAAATTTAGTGAGGTTGCAGTTAGGGAAAGGAATGGTCTGGATCAATGTGGGGCTGTCCTGTGGGCAGAGGAGCTTCATGCCCACCCAAACTGCAGGATTTGGCTGCCCTGAGGCTTCACTCCCACAGCCTGGCAGCAGCAGAGCTCTCCATGGCATGGGCTCAGCTGGCCAAACCCCTCCCAAGGTGCAGCTCACGGACCTGCAGAGAGCAGTGCCTGTGTGTTTTGGGGGCCAGGACAGGTGAGAATCTGTTAGGTGTGCTGGAGGGAGCTCTGTAGCCTTGGGCTGGGGAGGGAAGCTGCTGAAATGTTCCTGTTTATCCTCCATCAGTGTTATCTCACTAACCATAGTGCCACCTTGGTACACCTGGGCATGTTCTTCCCTCTCAGTGGGGATGGTGCAGTGGTCCTGCCTCTCCTCCATCAAGGAGCACCATCAGGTCCTTGGGGCAATCTCGGGTATTTGGTTGTTAATTGCTGCCCCGAGATGTGCAGGATGTCTCTGTTTCAGCCCACACAACTGAAGAACGAGTCTGGACTCTTCACTTTTCGGTCTTGAAGTTGTTTATTAATTCTTATCTATAAAATTTTCTCTCTGCCCAGCCAAGATCTGCTCAGCAGGGCAGCCACAGGCACTCTGACCGCCCCCGAGGCGGTGTTGTCTTTTTATACTACAAACTACATATAACATATTTACACTTAATTCCCAATACCTATCACCTGTGTTAGACAGTGAGCTTCTATTCTAAACCAATCCCAAAGTGCCAGCATCACTGCAGAAAATGGAGAACAAGGAGAAGGAAGGCTGGACACACCCAAGTACCTCCATCTTGGCCCCAAAACCCCCATACCAAAAATCCTAAAATCTACATTTTCACCCTGTGATAATTTTATTATTATACTATTTAAACTTCTGTGACTTTCAGGTCCTCATACAAAGCTGGCAATTTGTTCCAAGGGTCAAAATCAAATCCCCAGGTGTTTTGGGCTGCATGCCAGGGTCTCTGAGCCCCCTGTCGGGGTCCTCGGTAACTCTGGACATCTGGAGGGATGCACTGAGTTCCGACAGGGCAGCTCCTTCTGAAGTCTCATCCACTGAGCCCCACAGATCACAGCCTCAGGGATGACTCCCTCCAGGAGCTATGGCACTTCTGGGTCAGGCCCTCAGGAAGCCTGAGGTGTCCCAGCAGTGTGTGCCCATTCACTGAGGTGTCCCAGCAGTGTGTTCCCATTTGTCAGTGCTAGGGACCTGCAGAGGGGAATGTGCACTCCTGGGGACACCCAACTCTGCAGCCTTTGCTGGACTGATGACCAGCAGTGATGGTGTGAGCGTGTGGGTCATGGCCATCAGTCCTGCTGCAGATTGCCTGGTGCTCTCCCAAGAGCAGACCACCATGGCCCTCATGTTCAGTGGGAGCAGTGGGATTTAAGCTCATCACCAGGAGAAGCTGGTGGCCAGCACAGCTTTAGGATGAGGTCCAGCAAGTCTGGAGATGTAGGAGCACCGTGACCCATTGCAGCTGCTCCTCTGAGCACAGCTGATGCTGCTGATGGGGTGGCCAGAGCAGCCTGGACCATCTCCAGCCTTCTCCACACACACAGCTGGACTTGGCTGGCCTGGGAATGGCCACTGGAGGGCAATGACCACACAGGACACCTGGACAGTGCTTGTAACAAACTCTGTCAGTTGAGACTTGTCCTACATGGAGCTATGAGCCCACAAAACTCTGTGGGCCACTCTCCAAGCACAGAGCTGGGTTGTTTGTTCTTTTGCTTGTTTGTTCTTTTGCATGGGCTTTCTTCCAGTTTGGCTTCCGAGCTCACAAGGGACTGAAATGAGCACATCAACTGTTCCATTTCTGCTGAAAAACACACCTGCACCAACCAGTGCATAACTTACCTGCTTTGAATTCATCACAGAGTGAGTCTGGATAGGTTCTGCTGTCAGCAGACTGGGCTGTGGATGTCTCCATGTTCTCCTTCTGAACAAGGAGAAATCAGTTCACACCAGCCCATCTGACTGATCAGCACAGTTTCCCAGTGCCCACTTGCCTGGGAGAAGCCTCACAAGTCCCTGGGGTGCTTGAGCTCTCCCCACTCATTACCTGTGGACAGCCATGAGTCTGCAGCCACCAAATATGAGATAACAAACCCCAAGAGGAAAAAGCAGAGTTCAGTGTCCTGTCATGGCTGAGACCATGGGACAAGGATGGCATAGAGGAGGGTGCAGGTTCAGGTGTCATGGTTAGACTTGTTCAGACCCAGACTTGCTCCCAGCACCCACCCAGTCAGGACAAGTTGCCTTTCCCTTGAAGAAGTTCCTGTGTCATCCCCACAACCGTCACATGGGGATATCTGCAGGGTAATTAATGCAGGCCTGTTGACCCCTGACAGCAAGCTGCTGAATCCCTCCTGCAGCCCTCAACAACCCTCCTGCTCTGGAGCTGTGGCTTGCCAGCATCCCCCACCCTGCAGCCTCCCAGCTCAAACTGGATCTGTGTTTTTATTGCAAAGCCTGCCCTGGGGGGAGCAGGGGGAGGCAGGCCTGGGGCCACAGCCAGGGCTTGTTGGGGAAGATGAAACAGGAAAGCCTTATAAATATGATTGTCTGGCAAAAGATTTTGAGAATATGGAAACTATAAGGGAGATTGAAATGAAAGCAAGCTTTGAGATCCCTCAGTTACTGAACAACTGGAAAACAATGGTGTGGCCAGCTGAAGGTGATCCCCTTTTGATGGAACAACACCCTCTGCTTGCAGACAGCTCCAAGGGTCAGAGCAGACCCTGCCAGCTTGGCAGAAGGGCCCAAAGAGGAGGTTTTGGGGTTTAAAATGTAACACAGTGTGGTAATGTAATGATTCTTATAGGCTGTATGCAAATACTGTAGGATTTGTATCTTGTACTAGATTGGTTAGTGAGAATTAGAATATTCAGCACAGAAGAAGATTTATGGTATTGTATCAGGAATTTCACTCTCTCATCCTCTTTACCACACTCTTGCCTTCTCTCTCTTTACCTCTCTCCCTCTCTCAGCCCTGCTCCAGCTGTGGCTGGCAGCTCCCAGCAGGGCCCTGCACCCAGGCCCTTTGCAATAACCCACAAGTTCCAAGCCCTGGCTGCAGAGATCTCTCCTCTCCATCCATCCCCACTGTCCTACCCCCTGGCAATCCTCCAAGGGCTGTCCCTCCCTGCCAGCTGCTGGCTGTCCCCATGTGCTGTTTGCTCAGCACTGGGTGCTGTGTGAAGGCAAACACGGCTGGAGCAGAAAGGAGGGCAAACAGAGGCTGTGCCAGTCCTGCAGCCAGGGCACGGTGAGAGCTGCTTGGGGCTTTCCAGGACACAGCCAAAGCCCTGGCACCCCTACAGCCCCTCACCTCTCTCGGTGGTGGGGGACATCCTCTGGCTGCCACAGCCCCAGCAGTGTCCCCCTGTCCCCCCAAGCTGCTTTCACAGTGTGCAGGTTTAACGGTGCCACATGAGCCAGGTGGGCCAAACTCCCCAGGACAGAGAGCCTGGTGGCTCCTGGGGACACAGAGGCAGTGCCCAGCAGCAGGGTAGTCAATGGCATCGCACTAAATTTGCCATCGTTGTGGGCCATCCTGAGAAGCAGATCCTGGACTGGTTGGTGACCCTGGGCACCATCAGCAGTGCCTGTCCCTCCTCTCTAAGCCCCAGGCATGTCCCCTGCTGCTGTCACCTCCAAGCCCCATCCCCCTCCACTCCCAGCTCCCTTTGGCTGCCCCAGTGCAGGGGAGGGAAGGGAGGAGGTGAAGCATCTTTCCAGTGCTGCTGGGGAAGGACAAGCCAAGTTCAAACCAGCAGCACCTGGGGCAGACAGGGGGCCCATCTCACCCCTAAAGAGGCATGATGGCACCTTGCCCATCTGGCTGCTTGGTGGCACCTTGCACATCTGGCTCCTTGGGAGCCCCACAGCCCATGGCCAGAGCTGTCCAACCCTTGGCCATAGGAGACTCCGAACAATATGTCACCTCCTCCTCCTCCTCTAATTAGCAGAGCCATTTGCTGGGAAGCTGTGCTAGTTTTCTCCTGTGACATCTGAGGTCAGGGACAGTCCTAGTTTTCCTCCTAACACTGCTGAGCCTGACCTGCTGAGAACAGAGCAGCTCATCCCACATGTGCCACAGCACAGCTCTCTGCTGGGCCTGCACAGGAGGGTCCCTGCCCTTTGGGAGCTATTTCTACACCTCTGAAAAGGGTACCCAAAATAACTTCTCACTCCCCTCATCTACCCCACCCATAGTGGCAGAGGGGCCACAGTGTCCCTGCTGTGACAGGACCCAAAGGGATGTGGCCAGGGTGGCACAAAAACATGCCCTGGCATTTCCAGGACCACCTGTGCCAATTGAAAGCAGAGGGAGAAATCCAACATTCCCAGACTGATGGTTGTGTGCTCGAGGTGTGTCTGCAGATACTTTATCTGTCCCACGGTGGAGTCTGAAGTCCAGGAGATAAGAGGCTGGGGAGAGCACTCTGCAGAGCTGCTGTGGGAGGGATTCCAGGCTCTGCTCAGGGTGTGGAACAGGTCCCAGTGCACAGTGCTGGTGGTGCCAGGTTGTGCTGGGAGAGGGCAGGTCCCCAGTGGCGCTGCTCCAGTGTGGGGCTGGCTGCTCCTGTGTGCCCAGCTGTGCAGGGGGCAGGGGGGCATCACTGGCATGGGATGGAGCAGTGGGAACTGCCCAGCCAGGGGGGCATCACTGGGATGGGATGGGATGGGATGGGATGGGATGGGATGGGATGGGATGGGATGGGATGGGATGGGATGGGATGGGATGGAGCAGTGGGAATTGCCCAGCCAGGGGAACATCACTGGGATGGGCTGGGATGGGATGGAGCAGTGAGAAGTGCCCAGCCAGGGGGACATCACTGGGATGGGATGGGCTGGAGCAGTGGGAACTGCCCAGCCAGTGTGGTGTGAGGTGGGACAGGGCAAGAGGCATGGCTGGGGCTCACAGCAGGCAGAGGGGAGCGAATGCTGCTCTGTTCTGCCAAAGCTCCCTGCACCCAGCCATCCCCACACAAGAATCCTTTGTTCCTGCCAGGTCCCTGTCCCCCCTGCTGCTCTGTGAGCGAAGGACCAGCCCCACGGCCCTGGTGACTCTGGCAGGCAAAATGAGAATAATTAGAAGGACGTGTCTTTATTACAGGTGTCTGTGAGGGCCTGCAGAGTCTGCCCCGGAGGGCCCTTTGATCTCAGCTTTTGAAACCCTATAGCTTTGCTGACAGAGCTTCTCTGTATTTCCAGGTCACCAGGATGATCATTTCCATCTGGGAACAATGCAGGCTTTATGCTGCCCTGTGTGCTGGACTGTCCCTGTGTGGGATGAGCTGGTGTGCAGGAGGATGTGCTGCTGCACAAGCCCTGGCAGCCTCCACTCCTTCTCTGGGTGGGTGAGGGACAGCAGCAGGAGAGCCCACCCAGCTCTTCATCCTCATTACCAGTGGAAAATGGGGGGCTCTTAGTGCCAGGAGGTTGAATTTACCCAATGCACAGCCCTGTGAGAGGGCCTTTATTCCCCAGGATGTACCCCAAACCTTCCTGCTGCCCTGGGGAAAAGCCCTGCACCTCCCCAGCCCCAGTGCAGCCTCTGGGATGGGTCACACAGGGAATTTGCACATGGGGGAATTGCTGTGCCAACACCTCACAGCAGGAGCAGGACATGCCAGGGCTCCTGGGCAGGTCCCCAGGCCGGGCACTGCAGGGTGGGCACTCCTGGCATAGCCCCCAAAGCAGCAGGTGCCAGGCACTGTCCTGGGTGTCCTCAGTGCCCCAGCCCCAGGCCCCTGAGCTGTGCTGGTGGCCAGCAGCAGCAGCAGCAGCAAGCCCTAAGCCTGTATTGCTCAGGGCAACATGGACTTTGCTGGGGGAGTGTAGCGTCACAGACATCTTTTATGAAAAATCTTTTCTTTAAGATTTTTTCCTCTTGAGAAGCTGAGAAGCTTCAAGAACAAAATGTAAACAATGGTTATCTGCTGCTGTGGAATGCAACAAGTAGATCTTTGATTGGCCCATGTTAGATGTTTCTAATTAATGGCCAGTCACAGCTTAGCTGGCTTGGACAGAGAGTCTGAGACAGAGCTTTTGTTATTATTTTTTACTATTTTATTCTTAGTTAGCTTTTGGAGGAAATCTTTTCTTCTATTCTTTTAGTATAGTTTTAATTTAATATATATTATAAAATAATAAATCAAACTTTCTGAAACATGGAGTCAGATCCTCATCTCTTCCCTCAACCTAAGACCCCTGTGAACACCATCACAGTGTAGTAATTCATATCCTCTGAACACAGAGAGACATTGTTCTCCCAGGAAAATCCTGGGAAGCTGTGTAGAAGCTGTAAAAAACTTAGATGAAAGAAGTCAAACAGTTATTATTTCTCTTTTTGTAACCATTGTTTATAGATATGGTTCTCTAGAGTGTGCTATTCATAGTTCACCAGTAGTGTGAGAGAAGATTCCTCACAGGCCAATCAGATCTTAAGTCCACCATTGTTTCTAGAAGAACTGTAGATTTCTAATTAAAAAAAAGAAGAACTGTAGATTTCTAATTTAAAAAGTGTCTTTTCATCCCTTCTAATAATAGAGTCCCTATATCACCTTTAAGTGTCCCCAATACCCCCTCAGTGATAGGGGAGCCTTGCTGCAGAGCCTGGAGCCTGCTCAGGTCACCTGAGGACAAAGCAAGGAGAGAGAAACACCTGGAGAGGAGAAACCCCTCAACACCCCCTTGTCCCTTGTCCCACTTTGGGATTTTGTCTGAACTGAAAAAGCAGCATCTGAAAACCCCAGCATTTTTCTGGTTGATGTGGTTTGCTGGGCCTTTTCCCAGCCTGGGAATCTGCAGTGCCACTTTCCCCTCCCTCTCCTCTCCCTCTCCCTCTTCTCTCCTCTCTCCTCTCTCCTCTCCCTGGTCTCAGCCTGGCTGGGGCTGCTGGAGGCTGTGGTTTGCTTTTCCTTTGTCAAAACCAGGCATTGTTAGTGAGCAGCTGCAGGGTGGGGACTGGCCCTGCCAGTTCCCTGGGCTGGGACAGCTTTTGCTGGGGCACAAGGTAAAACTTTGCCTGGATGGGCTCCAAGGCCTGGTCCCCGGTGAACAGGATGTCCCCACAGGTGCTCTGGGGACTCCATTGGATCCAGTGTGACCCTGGGGCTGTGCTTGGGGGGTGATTTCTTCCCTCTATGGCTGTTGGAGCATGAGGAATGAAATGAGCTGCCTGTGGGGGCCAGCAGTGTCAGCCTGTAGGAGTGTCAGGGGGTAGGACGATGGGGACAGAGGGAGAAGAGAGATCTCTGCAGCCAGGTCGTGGAACTTGGGGTTTATTGCAAAGGGCCTGGGTGCAGGGCCCTGCTGGGAGCTGCCAGCCACAGCTGGAGCAGGACTGAGAGAAGAGAGGGGGAGAGAGGATGAGAGGGTAAGAGAGTAAAAGGGGTCAGAGAGTGAGGTTCCCGATACAATACCATAAATCTTCTTCTGTGCTGAATATTCTAATTCTCACTAACCAATCTAGTACAAAATACAAATCCTATAGCATTTCCATACAGCCTATAAGAATCATTACATTACCACACTGTGTTACATTTTAAACCATAAAAACTCCTCTTTGGGTCCCTTCTGCCAAGCCGTAGGGTCTGCTCTGACCCTTGGGCCTGTCTGCAAGCAGAGGGTGTTGTTCCATCAAAAGGGGATTACCTTCAGCTGGCCACACCATTGTTTTCCAGTTGTTCAGTAACTGAGGTATCTCAAAGTTTGCTTTCATTTCAATCTCCCTTATAGTTTCCATATTCTCAAAATCTTTTGCCAGACAATCATATTTATAAGGCTTTCCTGTTTCATCTTCCCCAACATCAGTCAGTGCCTTCCATGTTCCCACAGCACCTGGTTCCAGTGGCAGAGAACAGCCCAGCCCTCCCTGCACCCATGGAGGCTTGGTGGGCACCTGGGATGGGCTCTGAAGCCAGAGCACAGGTCCTGGGCAGTGGCTGGTGTGGGGATCTGTGGGGGTGATAATCCCTCCTGTCTAATGGATTCATGGATAGCAGGAGCACAGCCAGCAGTGTGCAGCTTCTCTGTGTGCTTGCTGCCCTCTCTGCATGTCACCTCCTGCTTTTGCAAGGCAAATCCTGGCTGTGCAGGGCCAGTGGAGTGGGGCCATCTGTTCTTCTGACAGATAAACTCCCCAGGGAGCAGAGCTGGAGCCAGCAGCCAGCCTGTCTGTCAGTGGGGTGTGGGGACCCCATCCTGCTCCCTATCCCCCCATGCTGGAGTAGAGCTGTCTGCAGGCAGCCCAGCCAGGGCAAGGAGAGTCTCTCCCCTGCTGAGGTGTGCTGGTGCCACACATACCTCGCATAGCTGCATGCAGGCATCACCAGGCACAGCACTGAGGATTGCTAACCCTTTCCTACTCTCCAGGCAGCAATGCCAGCTGAGTGCTGGTCTCCCAAGTGTGCCACTGGTCTCCAGACCCAGTCCCAGTACCCTGAGCATCCAGCGTGGTGCAGGCAGTGCTGGCACCCACCCAGGCAGGGAGCCAAGCACCTCCATGGTGCCAAAAGTTGGCTTTGCTGTCTCTGCAGGGTCCTTCCAGCCATGAGCAAACCCAGTGCAGCTCACCCTCCTGGACCCTTGGCACTGTATTCTGCTACCCCCCCTCTGGAACTGCACCTTCCTCCACCATCCTCTCAGACAAGGGTGCTCCCACCTGCCTTAGAGACACAGAATGGTTTGGGTTGGAAGGGACCTCACAAATCATCTCATTCCACCCCCCTGTGGGAAATTCAGGATTCCTGCACAACTATGATTAAGCAGAAGCTGTTTATTGTTTACATTATCCACTTATTTATACATTCTAACTCTACTGCTCATGCTGAGCACACATTTTTTATTGGTGCTTTTGTTTGTCTATGAGTTTTGCATGCACTTCTCAGAATATGTGATTGGTTACAGCCTAGGTGGCTCTCTGTTATTTCTTTCTTGTGGTTTTGGAATTTAATTTCTTAGCTTCTTCTTTCTTATTTTAGTACAGTTTATATCTTAGTAACTTTGATGAATTCTAGAGGGCCCTGAGACCATTCTGATAAGAGCAGTTACAAGTGAATGGCTGGTGCACCCTGTAGTCTAAGTTGTTCAGGTACAGACATCTTCACCATCCCAGGTTGCTCCAAGCCCTGTCCAGCCTGGCCTTGGACACTCCCAGGGATGGGGCACCCTGTGCCAGGCCCTCACCATGCTCACAGGGAAGAATTTCTTCCTAATCTCTAATGTAACCCTGCCCTGAGGGTTACATTGAACTATTCCTCTTCTCCTGTGTCCTCAGTCACAAAGCAAGTTGTGATGTGCAGAGTCCATGCATGTGGAGGCTTTCCAGAAGCTTTGTCTGCCCCAAACAACATTCAGGGGGATCAGACTGGATCCCTGCTTATCTCCAGGATGCTGAAAGGTCCACCCTGTTCCCTGCAGCATCTCCCACTTGTTATAAATAAGAAGCTTGACTAGGCCAATATTCAAGCAGCAATCCATTTATTAATTAATATGGTAAAGTATGAGCAATACAGCGCTGGGTACAGTGGGGGAAGTTTTCCCTCCAACTGCACACTGAGAGTTGAGGCTCACAGGTATTTATAGGGGTACTCATCAGCTTTCTCAGCAGTTTCTATTCCAATTTTTACTCATCAGCAGTTTGTATTCCCAATTTTTATGTCACAATTCTATACACTATTGTGATTTAGTTTTTCTCAGGATGTATCCCAAAAGGAGTATCCCCAGATGGTGGGGGTCTGGTTTCCAAAAGAAGGAAGAAGAATCCCATCTGGTGAGGTCCAGCTCCCCAGATGTGGGTCCACCTTTTAATTGCAAGGACTATAAACCTCATGATAGTGATGTCCAGCTTCCCTTGGTCGAAACTATTAATCCTTGAGTTGATGTTCATCTTCCTTTCTCAAGCTGCTTTTCTCTGCTTTGTTAAGGAGTGAGATAAGCTTGTTTCCTTTATAGATATTCCAGAGCTATAGTTTCAAGGATACAAGCAATATTCTAAAATTATACTTCAAAGGGTTATTATTGCAGAACTCTTTAAGGATTAGCTACAAGCAAGAAGCAACATCCTTAACACTTTAATTCCAATGCTCCTAAATCAACTAAGGTTAATTGCAAACAAAGGATAGGTTCAAAGGCCTTCTTCCATGCTTTACTTTCCTCAGTTATTATTAGAATTCATCTTTATAACTGTCCCATGGTCGTTTTCCACACATATCACAATCACAAATACACACGTTGCCTGTATGTACCTGACACAAAACACAGCTTTGGATTTCACACACTCCAGATGCAGCCCAGCTCTCCACTGGCTGCTCCCAGCAAGCACCCACCACATGCTCAGGCCACGACAATCTGAACATCCTGCACCAAACCTGGAACGTGCAGGGAGGGAGCTGGGGAAAAATCAACATGAGCCCCAACTGTGTGGCTCTTGTGGTTCATTGCAAACCCCTCAGCCCACATTTCATATCCTTGGAGGAGGAAGGTGTCTTTTCTGCTGGGATCTGAGATGCAGCTGAGCCCTCTGAGTGTCAGAGCAGACAGGAAGCTCCTCATGCATGTCTGGAGATGCAAGTGCTGTGTTTCCATTTTGGCATACAGGTGGATGTGTGTGCCTTTGTCGTAGATGCCTCAGCAGGTGAGAGCCTGCATTGAGCTGGGTTCCCAGGCTGCTTCCAGGGGTTTGTGTGTTCTCCTGCTCCTGGCTGCTCTCTGCAGGGTGGGTGCATGGAGAACAGAATCACATTATGCCTGTCTAGGGGTTGCAAGTCCTACTCCTACACCATCAGTGCTCAATGCAAGAACTCCGTGAGATCACCCCACTCATCTCTGTGCCAGTGGGATGGCTGGGTGCAGGGAGCTTTGGCAGAACAGAGCAGCATTTGCTCCCCTCTGGCTGCTGTGAGCCCCAGCCATGCCTCTTGCCCTGTCCCACCTCGCACCACCCTGGCTGGGCAGTTCCCACTGCTCCAGCCATAAGATCACCCCACTCATCTCTCTGCTTAACCCACTGTCTTGGAGTGATTTGTGATGAGAGTCTGTCAGAACTCAGTGCACCCCTCTGGATGTCCAGAGTGACCAAGGACCCCACTGGGGGGCTCGGAGACCCTGGCACACAGCCCAGAGCACCTGGGGATTTGATTTTGACCCCTGGAGCAAATTACCAGCTTTGTATGAGGACCTGAAAGCCACAGAAGTTTAAATAGTATAATAATAAAATGATCACAGGGTGAAAACGTAGATTTTAGGATTTTTGGTATGGGGGTTGTGGGGACAAGATGGAGGAACTTGGGCGTGTCCAGCCTTTCTTCTTTTTCTTCTTGGTCACATTTTCTGCTGTGATGTTGGCACTTTGGGATTGGTTTAGAGTAGAAGTGCACTGTCTAACATAGGTGATAGGTATTGGGAATTAAGTGTAAATATGTTATATGTAGTTTGTAGTATAAAAAGACAAC
>NW_005054425.1:1512259-1525105 GCF_000277835.1 Geospiza fortis | reverse complement strand
AGATCTCGGCTGGGCAGAAAGAAAATTTTATAGATAAGAATTAATAAACAACTTCAAGACCAAAAACTGAAGAGCTCTGACTCGTTCTTTGGACACGTGGGCCGAAACAGAGACATCCTGCACGGCTCAGGGCAGCAATCAACAACCAAAAACCCGAGAATAGCCTATTCCATGATCCTCTGCTTTATGCCCAAAAACCGTTCCTGTATCTTTCAGGCTTGGCGCTGGATGTGTGCAGGGATGGGGAAGTGGAGGGAGCTTTGGTTTTTTGGTGGCATTTTTGAAGCCTCACTGCCCCAGGCGTTCTGTGGTGCTGTGTGGTTTGGTTTTGCTTGACTTGCTTGGGTTTTTTTGGCCCAGGCAAAAAGCTTTTCCCTTGCCTGGCTTGGAGGAGCCGCAGCAGCAATCTTGCAGCTGCCTTGGGGTGAACAGCTGCTGGTTGGGGGCTGGAGAAGTGGGACTGGTGGAAATGATCCAGCCCTGTTCCAGCCCCAAGCCTTGGGCAGCTGAGCTGGGCAGAGAAAGCACACCAGAGAATCCATCCCAGCTGCTTGCTCTGCCCTGCACAGGGGGGTGACACCAGAGAGCCCCAAGGGGTTTGTCCTGCTGGAACTACTCTGTGGAAGCTGCGCTTTCCTGGGGTGACAGCCAGCACCATCTCATACATATCACGTGTTAGGAAGGGATATTTATTTCTTCAATGTTTGCCCCATTCTCTGGCCATTTTGGGGTCTTTGCTCCTGTTGGGGGATGAGGGGGAGGAGGGTGTGAGTTCTGATAGTTTGGTGTTTAGCACTTGTTTCCTTTTCTTCCTTGCCTTGTGGGCACTATTGTCAATAAACTGCTGGGGTTTTTTTTTCTCCACTTTCCTCTATTAGCATTCATTTTTCAGTGGAG
Source organism: Geospiza fortis (assembly GCF_000277835.1). NCBI lineage: Eukaryota > Metazoa > Chordata > Aves > Passeriformes > Thraupidae > Geospiza > Geospiza fortis. The sequence goes on along the minus strand of NW_005054425.1, from coordinate 1,524,208 downwards.
AGGGATTGTTGACACTCTTGAGAGGAAACTACTCATTGCAGAGTGTCTCCTTTTAAATTTGTCTCCAAATTGAGCCACCCACACTCCCAGCTTCTCCTGCATCCTCCAGCCTGCTGTCTGCCTGGCTTGGAGCACACCCTGGGGCTGCCTGAAGTGATTCTTGCCCCTGAGCCAGCCTGCCCACCCTGGCAGCACCCAGACCCTCATGCCATGCAGGCCCAGGCTCCAAGAGCCCTCTGGCCAAAGCCCTGCTGACACTGTCGAGTCAGGGATGGAATCAAAGGCTCTGGTCTTCATTAGGTGAATCAGAAGGTATAAGGTGTTTAATGAAGGTAATGGGTCTTTTTATAATCTGACTCGACTTGATTGGTCTCAAAGGAAAAACCTCTCACACTATTGGTGAACTATGAATAGCACACCCTGGAGAACCATATCTATAATCAATGGTTACAGAAAAAGAGATAATAATTGTTTTAATTCTTTTATCTAAGTCCTGGGAGAAATTATCTCTGTTCTTTCTTCGACTGAACTGAGCATATCCACACCCTACCATCCCAGGGGTGTGGGGGTGGTCTGGACCCCCTCAGTCTCCTCACAAACCTGCACAGCCCCCAGTGGAGCAGGAGGTCTGCAGGATGGGAAAAACCACAGAGGGATGTTCTGACCTGAGAACAGAAAAGATTGTGTTTGGGTGAGAGAGCCTGAGCACCAGTGTTGGAACCCTGGATGCTGAGAATTTCAGACTTTCTGTGCTGACAGGCACTGACCCCCAAGAGAACACTGCATTTGACCTGAGGCTGTGGAGAAGCTTCCAAAATGGAATGACAGAACTGGGATTGTGGGTGTGGAGTTTGAATAGAAGTGTGTGATATCACAGGGTGGAGAGCTTGGAGTTGGAGGTTTTGGAGTATAGTATATATATATGGAGCTAAGATCGAGGTTGTAGGGCCATGGCCCTACTTCTTCACCTTCTTTACCTTCTTCCCCATGGGTTTGGGTGGTTTTGTGTAATTGGACAGAAAAGTCTGCAGTGCAGACTTCACAGGATTAGTTATTGAGTTGAAAGTGAAAATAATTTAGGTGTCATTTCTTAATTGGATAGTTTATCCTTAAAAGACCTTGTAGTGATAGATATGGGGCCATTTTTGTAGCTTGTTAGTGAAATACTGCAGAACTCACTGCTTGTGAGACTGTAACATAGATAAGGAAAAATAAACATCTGAGTCTGAACACGAAATATCATCTCAGGCACTTTCAATCCTGACCCTGAGAGAGGCAGAAAAGAAGCCAAGAACCAGCACGCCAGGCCGGGCTCTCAGGGCGCTGGGTGCCACCCCCACAGCATAAGCAGCATTATTTTAAAGCCCTTGCAAGTGATATAAAGAAGGAAAGGGGCAGAACAACCATGAAGCATCACATGGGATCATGCAGGTGCCTCTGGAGGACACTAAAGGTGAGCTACACACAGGCAGCACCCAGCACACACCGTGCTCTAGGTCTGCTAGCTAAAGGGCAGGAGGGAGGCTGAGCCGCCCAGGAGGTTTTTGTTTGTTTTGTTTGTTTTGTTTGTTTCCTGGAGAGGTGGATCCCAGGAGACTGGTGGGGCCCAGACTGGCACTGCTAGCCCAGACTGGCACTGCTAGCCCAGACTGGCACTGCTAGCCCAGACTGGCACTGCTAGCCCAGACTGGCACTGCTAGCCCAGACTGGCACTGCTAGCCCAGACTGGCACTGGTAGCCCAAATTGGCACTGCTAATCCAAACTGGGACTGCTAGCCCAGACTCTCATCAGCTGTGAGCTCTGCCCAGTGGCCCTGTAGCCCAAGAGGCTCTTCCAGGTGGTGACTGGTCCAGGCTGTGCCAGCCTGAGCACAGTTCTCACCAGCAGCACGTTCTGGCTGGTGGCTATCTGGTGGCCTAATGCCAGCACCCAGAGGGCAAGCTGAATTGACCTGAGCTGGGTGTCTCAGGGTCTCTCGCTGCTCAGAGTGACCCCGAGAAAAGTTGGAAAATCTCTTTTCCCAGCCCGGTGCTCAAAGAAGGAATCAGGGCTCTTCAGTTCTCATTCTCAAGGTTGTTTATTGTATCTTATCTATAAAAAATCTTCTCCTGTCCAGCTGAGGTCTGCTCAGCAGGACAGTTCCAGGCACTCTGCCTGCCCCCAGAGCAGTGTTATGTCTTTATGTTAAAAACTACATGTACAATGTTTACAATTACTTTCCAATACCTATCACCTGTGTTAGACAGTGAGCTTCTACTCTAAACCAATCTGTAAGTGCCAACATCACAGCAGAAGATGGAGGCCAAGAAGAAGAAGGAGAAAGGCTGGACATGCCCAGATTCCTCCATCTTGCCTCCTGAACCCCCATTCTAAAAACCTCAAAATCTACTTTTCCATCCCATGACAAATTCACTATCATTCTGCTTAAACTGTTGTGGTTTGCAGATCTTCCTCTAAGGTTGGTAACTTCCTCCAAGGGTCATAATCAAAACCACAGGCATTTTGGGCTCTGTGCCAAGGTCTCTGAGACCCCTGGAGGGGTCTTGGCTGCTCAGGACAGCCCGAGGGATGTCCTGGGTTCCAACAGCTGGGGATGCAGCTCTGAGTGACAGAGCTCTGCTGCAGTGCTGGATGCTGGGGACAAGGCATGGAGGTGAGCTGGGAAAGCCTGGCAAGGAGCTCAGAGCACTTGGAGCAGACAGGTCTGGCACATACACCACATTTCCATCTCCTCAGGTGTTACAGATGTTCCAGTATTGCCAGCTCTGGAGTGAAAGGAGTTCAGGGAAACCCCAGCTTGGTGACGAGAGCAGATTTAGATCTTGTGGCTAAGGAAAGAAGCCTGCTCCAGGGCATCTTCCAGCACCAGCAGCCAGTGTGGAGCAGGTTTCCAAGCTGCTGGGCACTCTGTTCAGTGCTAGGCAGTATGGCTCATGCTCAGCAAGGCTGCTCACAGCCAAGGGCAGACCCGTGCTGGAGGAAGCAGTGGGTGGAAGTGCCCAGGGTGATGCACAGCAGCATGTGCAGAGCCAAAGGATGGGGAGATCCCCATGGTATGCAAACCAGCAAAGCAGAACACGTCACTGTGGGGTTCACCTGCCTGAGACAGAAATGCTCAGCAGCCCCAGGAGCTGAGCTGAGCCCGCCCATCCCCTCCACCTCTCCAAGCTGGTGGGCTGTGCCTGGGCCAGCTCCAGGCACACAGGAACGAGCCAGGGACTCACACCAGGCTGCTCCCCTAACATGGCACAGGTGCCCCTGGCCCTGCAGGTGCTGGGCTGAGCCAGGAGCTGAGACCCAACAGTGTAGGAAGTTAAAAAGATAAGAGCGTAAAAGGGTAAGAGAGTGAGATTCCTGTTACAATACAATAAATCTTCTTCTGTGCTGAATATTCTAATTCTCACTAACCAATCTAGTACAAGATACAAATCCTATAGCATCCTCTCAGAGCCCCCAGCTCTGAGAGTCCTCTTGTAGAGCTGAGGGGTGCTGGTCATGTTGTCCTCCCCACATGGGGGTAGAGCGTGATGTGCTGGGCCCTGTGGAGCATGGGTCTGATGGCTCAGTCCTCTCACTGGTAAACTGAGTCAGCTGCCTCCTACCTGGGAGCCCTTCTGCCATGGATGGGGAACCTGCAGCTCCTACCTGGGAGCCCTTCTGCCACACATGGGGAACCTGCAGCTGGCAGAAGTTGTGACTGACCCCCATTTCAGGCATGCTGAGGGGGATCTGGGCCCCAGCCCCTGGCAGGAGAGGGGACTCACACTGGTGGCACTGTGGAGCGGAGAGGAGAGGGCACTACCTGGGAGCCCTTCTGCCATGGATGGGGAACCTGCAGCTCCTACCTGGGAGCCCTTCTGCCACACATGGGGAACCTGCAGCTGGCAGAAGTTGTGACTGACCCCCATTTCAGGCATGCTGAGGGGGATCTGGGCCCCAGCCCCTGGCAGGAGAGGGGACTCACACTGGTGGCACTGTGGAGTGGAGAGGAGAGGGAGGCAGTATGGGATTGTTCTAGATGGATAATGAGATGATTGGCTCTCACAATTAAGGGATGACTATTGTGTGAATATTAAGAAAAGCTTTAGTGATGTATAGTTATGTTATTGTAGTTTAGATGACCTCTGTTCTCCCCATAGTTCCCTTTTCCCCCTGTATTGTTGCCACCAGACAGCCTGGGCTGTCCAGGACAGGTACAAAGAAGTCTGCAGTGTGTCCCTTGCATGGGGCAGGTGGGAATGGAAAAGCTTGGTGCTTAGGGGGTGCAGCATGGCAGCACCTGATCCCCAATGCAGTTACAAGAAAGCAGTCTCCACTGATAAACGGCAAAGAAGAACCGACTGACAGACCTTGAGAGGGGCCAGGGCTGGCTGATGCAACCCCCAGGGATATAAAAGACTGAGCATCCATCTTGAAGATGAACTGGCCATGTGGTATCCACGAGGGCAATTCCCAGCTCTGCGAATTTTTCCTTATGTAGTCCTTTGTTGTATTTTTGTCAAAGTTTAACAAACCTATTCAAATTTCCAAAGTGAGCAGTAGTTTCTCGCAGGATGGCGGCGGGAGGAGCAGCCCGGAGCGAGCGCGGGATGACTCAGCGCTGATGTGAGCGGGGTGAGGCTCAGCCCAGCCTTTCGCAATGTGTTTACCAGCCCCTGGGTGGCTGCTGCCTTCCAGGACACGCAGCCCATCCTCCCCAGCCCCGAACCTGCTCGCCAGGCTCGGCACAGCTGGGGAGTGACCTGTTCCCACCCCGGGCTGGCTGGCTCATGGTGGGGAGCTGGGCAGGGAGCCCTGTGCTCCAGCACTGCCCAGGGGACAGCAGTAACCCAAACTGAGGTAGTGGAGCGTCCAAAAACCATGAGGTACACCAAAACACAGTCCCAAACCATGGGAAGGTGGTGGCACATTGCAGCAGTCATATCCACATGATGTCAGCCCAGGGAGAGGGACAGAAATTCCCCTGCATTCCTCACACCGTGCTGACTGCCATCCCAGCCACCTGGCCACCTTCTGCCAGCTGCCAGGATACGTGTCCTGTGTGGGCAGGAAAGACAGTCGGGGAAAGTCCCTTTATATTGATAGTTTCAGAGCTAAACATGCTGTTCTGAGAAACTTTCCTAGAGGAAAGTCAAGGGCAAAAAGTGTTATGTTTCAATTCAGCTTCTTGTGGAGCTTGAGATGGGAAATGCTGGTCAGAAGCAGAAACACCAACATTTCCTTCCACAGAGGGCTGGGAAGGAGGGTGTCAGGCCCATCTCCCTGCTGTCTACTCTAGGTTAACTTGGTTTTGCTGTCACAGCACTGCCAGGGATGGACACTCAGCACAATGGGCATTGTGCTCCTGCTGCAGCTGGAAACAACTGCTGTGCCATGGGCAGGAGCACCTGGCACACAGAGACCCCAGACAAAAGTCCTGGAGGCTTCAGTGCAGAACTCAGGAGCTTGCAGCAGGCCCATGCTGATCACTGGCACACTGCCCACGGGGCACTGCAGAGCTGTGTCACTGCCTGCTGCATCCTGCTGGCTCCTGGCCAGCCCGGACCCTTCGTCACGCTGAGCGTGACCTGTGTGCAGCAGTTAACCTCAAAACACCGTTCCCAGTTAACCTACTTTGGCTCTGGGCAAGGCTGGGCCCTCTAGAGAAAACCACGTGTGGGCTTGTCTCCTGCTGGCCTCTCTGCTGGCCCGTGTCCATGGCATGATTCAGGGCAGCTCCCAGTGCCAACGGCTGAGCAGGAGCCTGTGTCATTGCATTGTCCCTGGGATATTTACTGCCTGCTTACTGAGCAAGGTTCAGGCTGGCAGGAGCTGGCACCGCAGGCACAAACTGGTGTCCCCAGCCTGGCAGGAGCTGTGGCTGGGTTAAGGTGGGCAGCTGAGCTGGTCTCCCAGGATCACTGTGCTGTGGGGGGAGGGATGGTGAGAGGCAGCTGTGCAGTGCCATGGCCTGGCCTGGCAGCTCTCTGGCTGCCTGGGGAGCCTCAGCCAGCCTGGCTCCTGCCAGGCATTTGCTCCACCCTGACAGTGCCCCAGCATTCACCCTGACTGCTTTCCTGCCCCAGCCCCACAACAGGAACATCAGAGAGGGCAGGGCCCACACATGAAACAGAAATGTCTTCACCCACCCCATGCCAGGAATATCTGCCTGCAGGCCATGTGCACTCATGGGCATGGCACGTTTAGCCTCAGCCATTCTCCAGTGGGTCCCCAAATGTGTGTTCAGCCCAGCCCCTTCCTCTCTCGGGCTGAGCTGCAGCTCCCAGGCTCAGCAGTGCCTGGCAGATATCAGACTGCTCTCCCCATTCCTGGGTTCAGAGGGTATCCAGGGAGGTGGGGAAAGTGCAGCACAGCACAGGCAGGAGCCAGCCAGGCAGTAAATCAGGGACAGAGCAACAGCTCCCCATGTGACTGCAGCCTGCAGCCCTTACCCCATGGCCTGGCCTGGCAGCTCCGGTGGTGTGGCTGTGCAGTGGTGGGGCTGTGCAATGGTGTGGCTGTGCAGTGGTGGGGCTATGCAGTGGTGGGACCATCCAGTGGTGTGACCATCCAATGGTGTGACCATCCAATGGTGTGTCCATCCAGTGGTGTGGCCATGCAATGCTGTGCCCATCCATTGTCACACATGCCAGCCCCACCTCCCTGCAGTGTCACTGCTGGGACACACACAGAGGGAGGGGACAGCCCCTCTTCCCCGGGGTCGTGCCCACCCCGTGCTCCCGGTGCTGTGGGCCTCAGCTCTGGCACACACACCTGAGCCTCTCCTAGCCCTTGTTTAGCAATGCCCTTCATTCAGGACCAGCTCTTCCCTGACCACCTCTCATCACCTGTGCAGGTGTGACAGGAATTTATGGAGCCCCATGGTGGTCTCTGGCAGATGACACACCTGAGATGCATCCCTCCAGCAATCTCCAGGGGCTGAAATAATCATTTCAATTATCACATCTTTACAACAGTGAGAGACAGAGGGGGCACCAAAAACCCCGGTTTCTATGGCAACCAGGAATAACCTTGGAGACTGTGCTGTTTCTGCCCCAGGTGTTCCTCAGGTGGGCCTCAGGTGTGCCCCGGGTGTGTCTCAGGTGCGGCCCCTCAGCCTCACGTACGGTGACGTCATGGCTCGTGCGGCGCGGGAAATCCTGACCCCGAGTAACCCCGTGGCGCCTCCGCTCCTGATTGGCTGCAGCGCAGAGCAAGGTGGCTCACACTGCCAATCAGAACACAGCTACCGCTCCTTCAAGTGCGGCTGCGGCAGGAGGCCTCTGATTGGCTACCGCGCCTCTCCTGAGGGTTTACTGGTGGGTGCCTGGCGCTGATTGGCTGCGTGGGTGGCTGCTGGATGCTCATTGGTTCTTTGCTGGCGCCGTACCGGCGGTTGGGACCGCCCCTGGCGCTCGGGGCCGTGAGGGAGGAGGGCTCCCCCAGCCCCTGTCCCTGCTGCAGGCCCGGCTCCAGCTGCTGTGCCAGCCCTTGTCCCTGCCCCAGGCCCAGCCTCAGCCCCTGTCCCTGCACTGTCCCAGCCCCTTCTCCGTCCCTGTCCAGTCCCAGTCCCAGTCTGAGCCCGACCCCCATCCCCTGTCCCGGCACTGTCCCAGCCCCTTCCCCTGTGCCTGCACTGTCCCTGTCCCATCCCCTGTTCTGTTTCCTGTGGGGCAGAGCCCTTCCCCGGCTCTCCCAGCAGTGCCCACTCTGCTGGAGCCCAGCCCTGGTTCATATCCCACCCTCAGGAGGCAGAGCCTCCCTTGTGATCCCTGTTCGCTGGCAATGGCCACCGGTGGCCACCAAGGGCCTGGGCCAGGTTCTGAGTGTCAGTTCCCAGTCCTTGCTTACTCCAGTCTGTGATCTCAAAAAGCGCCAGAGCCTGAGAAAACAAAACATTACAGGTGGGAAGTGATTGCTGGCTGCAGTCTGAGAGCTTTGAACAGGATGTGGGTTCCTTGGGATAGTGGAAGGGAGGGATTCCATCTACAGCAGGTCCTGGAGCTGGCACCTGGGCAGGCAGAGGCACTGGGCATCGGGGGAGATGGGTGTGAGGCACCACTTGTGTTCTTGTGCCTCAATCTCCCTTGGTGCCTCCAGAGCTGTCCTGTCCTGCTCCATCCCACACAGGGGGTCCTGAGGAGCTCTGTGAGGCACCAGCCTCGCTGCTGATCCTGTGGCACCCTAAGGGCCTCTGGGCCTTTAGTGCCACCAGCAGCACCAGCCTCAGAGAGGATCCCCAAGACACCCAGCTGGTGAGCTCAGTCTTTGGGGAGCACTTCACTGCCAACATCAGTGACTCTTAAGCACAGTCCTGTGATGGTGTTTGCTGGTGTCCCAGGATGAGGGAAGAGATGAGAATATTGACTCCATGTTTCAGAAGGCTTGATTTATTATTTTATATATATAATATATATATTATATATATATTAAAACTATTCTAAAAGAATAGAAGAAAGGATTTCATCAGAAGACTAGCTAAGAATAGAAAAATAAAGAATGATAACAAAGGCTTGTGACTGACTGAGACAGCTGGAACTGTGATTGGCCATTAATCAGAAACAACTGCATGAGACCAATCACAGATGCACCTGTTGCATTCCACAGCAGCAGAAAATCAATGTTTACATTTTGTTCCTAAGGCCTCTCAGCTTCTCAGGAGAAAAAATCCTAAGGAAAGGATTTTTCATAAAACATGTCTGTGGCATAGCTCACTGCTGGGCCACAGGGCATGGATCCCCTGCCAGGCAGCAGCCCCAGCTGTGAGCTCCCAAACCTCTGTGTGAAGATATTTCTCCATGTGAAGATCCTGACATTTTTCTCTCCATTCATGTAAATGAATGTGTTCTGAAATATTCCTCTCCTGGCATCCTCATATGAGCAACCTCCTTGAACTTCTTCACCGTGCAGAAAGAGCACAGCCTGGGAAGCCTCTGAGTGCCTCAGCAGTGTGAGGGATTCATCTCACTTCTCCTTACAGCTCATTTTCATGAGTAGTCCTGTTATACTCCATTGTTTGTTTACTTCAACCTCTTTGGTAGGCAACCACCTTTTGTCTACTCACAAAACCTCTTGGATATTGGTTGTTATGCCTTTAGCAAGTTGTTCCTCAAAAAAAAAAAAAAAAGCTGGCTTACCTGACCATGGTTTCACATTTCACTTGCCCAGGTTCCCCTCCTTGGTGTTTGGACACGGTTTTGGCTTATTCAAAGATATCACTTTACCTCCAGCCAGCTCCCATGCTTGCTTTTCACAAACATTTGCTGTAACTCTGCTCCAACCTCTATGAACAGACAAACACACTCACTTTCTGCCTCCAGGGTCATATTTACACAACACCCAGCATGTTATAAAGGCAAGAGATAAAGCTGTTAGAGAATAGCCAGAGGAGGGCTAGGAGGGTGGTGGAAGGGCTGGGGGGGCTGAGGGCATGGTCAGATCTGAGGTCAGAGCCCACTGGGGGTTGCAGCTCTGATCTCTGCTCTCTGTGACAGTGACAGGAGCTCAGGCAACAGCTGGAGCTGGGCCAGGGCAGGGTTAAATTGGATATTAGAAAAAGGTTCTTCCCCCACTGGGAGATTGGGCACTTGAACAGGCTCCTCAGGTCACAGCCCCAAGGCTGCCAGAGCTCCAGGAGGATTTGTACAACACTCTCAGGCACAGGGTGGGATTGTTGGGGTGTCCTCTGTTTGGCCACTTCCAGCTCAGGAACTCTTCTGTTGCTAGTTTTAATTTCTTAATTTCCTTCTTTTTTTTAGATCCTTAATTTTCCTAGTGTCCCTCTTTTGCACCTAACTATTGCTGCTGGTTTTCTGCTGCTGGTCTTCCTGTCCTAGAGAGCTTTGTGGTCATCAGAAGAACATTTTGGCCCAGGTTTGTTGTCCTGCAGGTAAAGTCAGGTTAACATGTACACTGAGCCTGGGGTGAAGGAAGTGTCTGTTTGACTGGCTGGGTTTGGAAGTACCAGAAGGAACTTTAAAGAGGAAAATTATGAGTGTGGCTTGCAGAGGGCACAGTTAAGACCAGGAAGATGCTGAGCAATCTGTTGTTTGCATCAGCCCAGATGGCTGGACTTTGATTTGGGCTGAGGTGTTGGTAACACCAGCAGGAGAGCTGTGCTTTGATAGTGGGAGGATGGCCACAAGATACAAACATGTCCCTCTCCTCATCCTCCTCCCCTGACACCATCATTGCACCTGTGGAGGCACCACAGCAAGGAAGCCCAGACAGAGGCAAAAATCCAGCCTGGCAGGCGGATCAGACACTCCATGACAATGGTCAGTTCCTGCAGGGTGTAAAAAGAGCTGTTGGCACCGTGTGGCCAGTAAAGAGAACCCATGAGCCCCAGTGAGGACCCAGCTAGCACCATCCTCATCCCAGTGCTGCACTGCTCACCTGGTCAGACCTGTGCAGGTGAGTGTGAGGGACACTGGGGACACACAGTGGCAGTGACTTAAGCTAATGCTGGTTCCTTTGCTTCTTTTCTGCATGGGTCAGTTGGGATTGATGATAATTGATGCTCAAGATGATATTTCATGTTCAGACTCAGATGTTTATCAGTTCTTATCTCTGTCACAGTCTCACAAACCCTGAGTTCTACAGCACTTCACTCTAGCAAACTAAAAATGGAGCCCCATCTCTCTCTACAAGGCCTTTTAAGGATAAACTCTCCAATTAAGAAATGACACCTAAATTATTTTTACTTTTAACCCAATAACCAACCACCTGTACCCTGCAATGGAGACTTTTTTATCCAATTACACAAAACCACCCAAATCCACGGAGAAGAAGGTGAATAAGAAGGAGCAGCCTCCACCCTAAAACCTCCATCTTGTTTTATAGATATTACTATATTCCAAAACCTTAAACTCTAAGTTTTCCACCCTGTGATATCACACACTTCTATTCAAACTCCACACCCACAATCCCAGTTCTGTCATTCAATTTTTGAAGCTTCTCCACAGCCTCAGGTCAAATGCAGTGTTCTCCTGAGGGTCTGTGCCTGTCAGCACAGAAAGTCTGAAATTCTCAGCATCCAAGGTTCCAACATTAGGGAGTTAATTTTAATACAAATCTCCTTCTCCGAGGAATGTACATTGTATAATGTGCCTGGCCCACAGGAAGCACAAGCCCCATCATGCACCCCATTGGTACAGCCTTGGAAGGATTTCCTGGTCCAGTTTTATGGGCCTGAAGGTTTCTGAGGGTTTTTTACATTCCCACACATGGCTGGACAGGCTTCACCCAGGAGGAGATCCTTGTGGTGTCACCCCAATGCAGAGCACTAAGGCTGCCCAGGAAAGGGGCTGCTCAGGGGACATCACTACCCCAGCAGAGGTGGGGCTCACAGCAAGGTGCAGGTGTGTGAGAGAATGTAAAAAAACCTTCAGAAAGCACCAAGCTTGGCCCTGGAATGATCTACCATAGAGTTTTCCCCACCTAGGCTGAGAGAGAGGACTCAGCCCTGGTGCTGTGCAGCACTATTGCTAATCTACATCAGATTGCTTCTCCCATGGGCCAGCGGACCCTGCCAACCCCAACTGTTCATCCCTCATCCCCCTGCAGGTTGCTGCCCTTTGCCCTGCCCTGTGCCCTCAGGTCATTGCCACTGACCCCACACAAAAACCTGTGCACAGCACATGGTTGTGTCTTTTGTCCCTATTTTCCCTTCAGTGTGCTGGAATAAACCTTCACTGGAATTTATCATTCAAAAGGCCCTTCTGCCTCTCTGTGCTGAGCTAGCCATGGTGAGTGTGGTGTGTAGACTTGACTTTGCCTGAATGCTTTCCCAAGCAGCTTTTCCACAGGAGATTCTTACTGGGAAATAGCAGCAACCACCATCTAAACCCCACGTTGCTACAGGTGTGAGCATGAGGGCTTGTGGCCATGTCACCTGCAGGGAAAGACATCACCCACAGCCTGGGAGATCCCCTGCATCGTGGGTCGTGTTGTTGTCCTTTTGTTGTCCT
>NW_005054425.1:1499932-1512211 GCF_000277835.1 Geospiza fortis | reverse complement strand
CCCACGCCTGCCCAGCCACACGGGAGGCTCAGCCCCTCCTCCTGGCAGAGCAGCTGGGCAGAACTCGGTCAGTCAAGGTCACAAAGGTGTTTGGAATCAGGGAAAGGGGGAGGGAGGAGTATAGGAACCATCATGGAAAACCTGGAGCTGCAGTAGATGGATTTTGCAGGGCTCCTGTGAGAGGAGACCTCTGCAGTGACCCATCAGCATGATTTTGTCAGGATATCCCAGGCTCAGCACCCCTCCAAAGGAGACTCCAGGGAAACAACAGCAACTGTTGAGTGCAACCCTGAGTGACTGGCAGCCTGCAGTTAATGCTCCTTGTCACTTCTCCATCACTGAGTGGGAAAAGACCAGTGGGATTGGAAGGGTCCTTCCATCTTCCAGGCTGAAGAAGAAAATAAGTATTTGCTGTCCATCTACAAATACAGGACAAGAAGAAAAGTGAGCAAATAGCGATAGGGAAAAGAGAAAAAGTCATTTCAGCAAATTGTTCCATTTCAACAAAGCTCAGAGGAGGAGATGCCTGAAGATGGGTCCCCAACTTGAACATGGATGAGGGACCAGAGGTGTCTCTGCCAGTGGCACAGGAGATGAGATGGGATGAGAAAGACACTGCAGGCTAAAGGCTGTGTTGGACAGCAGAAATTGCAGAGCTTTCCTCAAGTTCCAGAGACTGTTTGTGTCTGAGATTGTACCTAAAAGCAGGTATTGTCCCCAGTGAACTGGTGACCTCCTGACTGGGGCCATGGCACTGATCAAATTATGCTGGTGAAGGTCAGAGCAGAAATGCAGGAGGAGCAATGACTTCCCTCCAAGCACGCACCAAAACTCAGGGCCAGACCTTGATGTCAGGGGATTTCTATTTTAAGTGGAACTGACTCAGTCTCCCACACTTCTCCTGGTCTCTGTCACCCTCTCTCCACCCCCAACCTGAGGTGTTTGCACAAGGGGCATGGCTGGGCCTGAGGGCTGAGACACAGCACAGGGCTGCCACGTCAGGTCTGCTCTGCGTGGGCTTCTCTCAACTGGCAGTGACAAAACAGTGTTGGGGAAGGTTCTGGATGCATCACCAATTGTTATTATTGCAGGATCTTTCACCTCCAAACCCTGCTCTCTTCACCTTCCACAAGACTCAGGCAGAGCTGCTGCTTTTTAGCTGTTCAGTCTCATTCTGACTGGCAAAGTGTTGGGAAAGGAGGAAGACCTGGGAATCTGCTGGCATCACCTCATGCTGCAGGAGTGGGCTGGCACTCTGGGCTGGCAGCGGTGTCCTTGCACTGCCTGGCAGCATTGGCACCTGCCTGGCAGCACTGGCACCTGCCTGGCAGCCTGTCCTTTCCCTGGCCCTGGAGCCTAACACAGCACTCACTGAAATACCTGCCCCTGGTATCTTATCTGCCAGCCTGCTGCACACTGGCAGTGAGGAGATGGCCCAGATATTCCATTCCATGGGTTCCCTACATCCACAGCCACAGGCACACAGGGCAGGAGCAGCCTGGCTGTGCCCCCTGGCTCTGCTCAGCACTGGCCCTCTGCTCTCCTGTCCCTTCTCTGGGGCTCACTCAGCACCCCACAGACAAAGAGTTGTGAGCTCCTGAGGTGCTAGAAATCCTCCAGAGCTTTGCCATGTGATGCTCACAGAGTATCAGCACTTGGATCCTACTCTCTGCTGTCCCCTCTGACCTTGCTCCCTGCTGGCAGCCCCAGGATTGCTCCTGTACAGGGAGAGCAGAGAAATGTTTCAGTATTCTGAGTGTCCCTGACAGGAGGGAGAGACATGCCAGGCTGGGCAGGACATGGCCACCTGCATGACCACCATTAGGACTTCAGACAGCCTGGTGGAACCAAGGGACCTTCTGCCCCAAATACAAATCAGCCCTGCTGGGTTTGCTGCCAGCCCTGGGCCCTGCTCCATTACAGAACCAGAGAATCTCCTGTGCTGGAAGGGACCTACAAGGATCACTGAGTCCAACTCCTGGCCCTGCACAGACACCCCAAAATCCCACCCTGTGCATCCCTGAGAGCATTGTCCAAACACTCACAGAATTCACAGAATCACAGAATCACCAGGCTGGAAGGGACCTTCAAGATCATTGAGTCCAACCCAGCCCCAGCACCTCAACTAAACCCTGGCACCCAGTGCCACATCCAGGCTTTGTTGAACACCCCCAGGGATGGGGACTCCACCACCTCCCTGGGAAGCCATTCCAGAACTTTATCACAGAGCTCCTGGAGCTGTGGCAGCCTCGGGACTGTGCCCATTCCCTGGGGAGCCTGGGCAGTGCCAGCACCCGCTGGGGAAGAACCTTTCCTGATATCCAGCCTGACCCTCCCCTGGCACAGCTTCATGCTGTTCCTTCAGGTCCAGTCACAGGAGAGGATGTGGTGCCTGGGGCTGGCTCTGTCCCCAGCTGGTGCCTCTGGCTCTGAGGAGTGGGCAGGAAAGATTCCTACAGGATTTGTAGGCAGCAGACTGTGCCCATGGCTCTGCTGACAGGGACAGGGACAGAGGGTGAGGAGCCTTCCTTGGAGCTCAGTAGCTTCTCCCAGAGAAGAGGAACCCAAATCCTGGCAGACATTGGACATGTGCCAGCTGAGTCTCAGCAGCTCCTCAGCAACTGCCCAAAGCTGAGAACAGCAGAGACCTCCCCCAGCTGCAGTCACGAGTGCTGTCAGCACCGAGGTGCAGTTGCTGCTGCACTGCCTCACATCACCCATGGTGCTGCCACACCTGAGACATTCCAGCAGCATTTTGTCACCTGGTGACTCAGGGCCTGGCTTTGGCTCTGAGCTGGAGCTGTGACCTGAACCTAGGGGACAGTCTCTGCATGGTGCTGGCCCCTGCCTCGCTGTGGCTCTGAGGAGCTCCAGGCCCCTGTGGGTTGCTGGCTGAAGGCCCTGTGGGTCAGAGAGTCAGTGCTGAGCAATTCACTGATGGAACTGAGTCACTGCAGAGAGGGGAAACTGCTCAGGAGGCCTGGGGATCTCTCCATCCTCTCCCTCTGGCTCTTCTGCTGCCACAGCCATAGGTGACAGCTCTGTCCTGCAGCTGGCAGGGCTTGGCCCCTGGCATGGATGGTGCTGACAGCCTCAGGAACCCCACTTGCTCCTCTGTGCTGATACTGCAGATGTTGGGTAGAGCAGCTCCAACACTGTGGAGCACATCCTGCCCACCCATGGACAGGTCCTCATGGCTGTCTAGTGGGATCCCACAGTGCAGAGAGTCTGCAAGGTAAAAAGCTTAGCAGGGAGGTTCTTCCCTTCCTGCATCATCCTTCAAGCATCCCAGGCAGTAACAGGGCTTTGTAGGTAAAGGCTTAGGATATTCCCTTCCTGTCCTGTGCCCTGCCCTGAGCCTGGTCTGTGGATATCCTCAGAGCTGATGGTGCTGATGGTGTGCATCTTTGGGACCTCAGGTGCTGCCCCCCAAAGCATGCAGCATCAGCACAGTGCAGTGCCCCGCAGTGGGCACAGGTACCAAACTGCCAGGGCAGAGCACAGATGGATGCCTGTCTCCTCCCACGGCCTCCTGCCTCCAAGGAGCCTGGCATAACCTTCTCCCCCCTTGTGCACAGCAATGCGGATGTGGCCTGCTCCATGGGACACCCCTGGGCCCTGACTGGATGTGGCTCCAGCAAAGCCTCTCTGGCCCCAGAGCAAGGGGGTCTGCATGGCAGGGCAGGGGCACAGCCCCCCCAGGTCACAGCCAGGCTGGGACACAGCCATGCCCTGTGCCAGGACACCTCCAGGGCAAGGACAGGCTTTGGGGGGCCAATATATGTGATGGTGACCTTAGTGGGGGCAGAATGGAAACCCCCAGCCTGGCTGGGGCTTGGAGAAGGGAATGCAGTGGCAGGGGTGTGGGCACAGCTCCCCACCCTCATTTGCATGTGTGCAAAGCAGGGAATTTTCCACCAGCAAGCAGCTGAAGTTTCTGCACGGTGACCTTTGTCCCCAGCCAGGCTGGGAGCCCAGGACAGCTGACAAAAGTCACTGTGGTGCCCTGTCACTGTGCTCCCCCCAGGGCTGGGCATCCAGGGGGCTGTGTCCTGCCCCCACACCCTGGCACTGCCAGCTCAGCTCAAAACCAGCAGGACCCCCCAGATCTCCCCCAGGGAGGGCAGAGAGGGCCCCCAGTCCCCCCTGCCCACCCTGTACCAGCCCCTGGTGCTGCCCCAGCCCTGCAGGGAGGGCTCAGCTGTGGCACACGCTCTGGGGATGGCACATGAGGGACAGACATTTCTGGGGTCACTCAGGGACAGACATTTCTGGGGTCATCACAGCATCAGGGGCTGCCCATGGGTGCAGGATCTGGGCAGGATGGAGAGGGTGAGCTGTGTGCTGGTGGGCTGGAAGTGGGACAGCCAGGAGAGGCCACTCAGGAGATGAAGAATGTGGGTTGGAGGTCTCTGGATAGAAGCCCTGCAGCTGGGACACCCGAGGAGCTGGCAGGCACTGCAGGCAGGGCTGAGGTGCTCATGGAGCCCCTGGATGCACCTGGGCCCCTCCCAGAGCTCTGGGCCCTCCTGGCTTGGTGCTGGGCACGGACCCCTCCTGCAGGGCAGGCTGTGACACTGGTGTCCCCGGTGCCAGCCGTGCCCCCAGTGCCAGCTGTGCCCCCCCAGCCATTGGAGGTGTGCCTTGCCCTGAGAGGCACACAAAGCACAGAGTGCCCTGCACCACCTCCACCTCACAGCATTCTGAGGAAACACAAACAACAGTGTTCCCAAAGGGCAGTATTCCAAAATTACAGTATTCCCAAAGGACAGTGTTCCCAAAGGACAGTGCTCACAAAGGAAAGGACAGAGTTCCCAAAGGACAGTGTTCCCAAACAACAATATTCCCAAACATTAGTGTTCGCAAAGGACAGTATTCACAAATCACAGTATTCTCAAAGGAAAGGACAGTATTCCAAAGTTACAGTGTTCCCAAAGGACAGTGTTCCCAGAGGACAGTGTTCACAAAGGACAATGTTCCCAAATTACAGTGTTCTCAAAGGACAGTGTTCATAAAGGATAGTATTCCAAAATTACAGTATTCCCAAATGACAGTGTTCCCAAAGGACAGTATTCCCAAACATCAGTGTTCCCAAAGGACAGTGTTCACAAATGACAATACTCCCAAACAACAGCATTCCCAAATTACAGTGTTCCCAAAGGAAAGGACAGTGTTCCCAAGGGACGGTGTTCCCACAGGGCAGAGTTCCCACACGAGTGTTCCTGGAAGCACCAATCACCGTGACCTTTGCTCAGAGCCCAGAACAGGGGATCAGAGCGTGGCTGGGCAGCAGAGCCGTGCCTGGCTCAGGGCTCCATGGGCAGGCTGCTTCCCACAGGGGCTCCCCCAGTGCCACAGCAGGTGGGGTGCAGCACAGGTCACCCCAGCCCGCACTGGCTGAACACAGCTGAACCAGCTCTGCCCCCAGAGCTCCCCCAGAGCCTCCCCGTGGTTCTCTGGAGCCTCAGTGCCAGCAGGGCTGGGCCCCCGTGGCTGCAGGAGGTGCTGGGGCTCACTGAGAGCTGCCAGGGATGCTGCAGCACCCTGAGAGTGGTGCTAGAACAGGGAACGAGCACATCACCTCCACCAGGACGGCTCCAGGGCTTTGGGGAGCTGCTGCAGCACCCCTGTGCCACTGCCACCCAAACCCCAGCTGGCACAGCTCTGGATGCCCTGGGCACAGAGGGGATGGCCAGAGTGGGCACAACAGCAGCAAGGGAGCAGGAGGTTCACCCACAGCAGGGAAAAATGAAGGATTTCTTGCTAGAGACAGAGGGACTGAATTGACACAAATGGAGAAACCAAATACTCATCCCAAAAGAAAGGTGGTGGACTTGAGGATGGTTTGTTTTCTACACTTGGGGGTATTTTTGCTCCATTTTTGCATTTGTGACTTCTCCCTGACATTTACAGGGAGCTTTAAGGTGAACCACCAAGGGGAGAGCTCACAGCCTCTCCCAATGGCCTTTTGCATGTTCAATTCCATGTGCAAATGCTGCCTCTGCCTGAGCTGACCTTGCTGTGGGCTCTCAGTTCCTCTGGGAAAACAGTGAGGCTGCCCCGGAGCAGGCAGCAGTGCAGCCCCTGCTGCAGGGCTGAGAACACTTCCCTGCACACCCCAGGAGTGCCTGGGCTGTTCCCTGGGCTGTTCCCTGGCACTCACCTCCTGCTGAGGCTCCAGGGAAATCCCGCTGGCATTTGGGTTTTCCTGCTGTAAATGGGTTTGGGTGTTCCTGTGGTGCAGTGACTCCTGGGACACCCACGCATGGAGCAGGGCTGGGATCCCACAGAGCATCCCACAGAGGCCCTGGGGGCTGTGAGCTCACTCCAGCAGTGCCATGGTCAGACAGGAGCAGCTTTTCATCATCTCCAGGAGCAGGGGAGGAGAAACTGCAGATCCAGAGCCTGTGCTGGCTCCTGGTTGGTACTGGTGCTTCACTCCCCAAAACCTCAACTTCCATGGCACACCATCCCCCATTGCAGGGAGCAGTGACAGAGCTGGGGATGGAGGGGATGAGCTTCTCTGACTCCCTCCTTGCCTCTGCAGGAAGCCCCCAGGTTCCCCTCTCCCATCCCAGGAGCCTGGCAGGCTGTGGGATCAGTGATGGGCACCCCCAGGCTGTGGGATCTGTGACATGGGGACACTGATGGGCATTTCCAGTTTAGGGGATCAGTGCATGGGAACACTGATGGGAGCCCCCAGGCTGTGGGATCAGTGCCATGGGCACCCCCAGTGTGGGATCAGTGATGGGCACCGCCAGGGTGTGGGATCAGTGCCATGGGGACACTGATGGGCACCCCCAGTATGGGATCAGTGCCATGGGGACACTGATGGGAGCCCCCAGTATGGGATCAGTGCCATGGGGACACTGATGGGCACCCCCAGGCTCTGGGATCAGTGCCATGGGCACCCCTAGGGTGTGGGATCAGTGATGGGCACCGCCAGGGTGTGGGATCAGTGCCATGGGCACCCCTAGGGTGTGGGATCAGTGATGGGCACCGCCAGGGTGTGGGATCAGTGCCATGGGGACAATGATGGGCATCTCCAGTTTAGGGGTTCAGTGCCATGGGGACACTGATGGGAGAGCCCAGTTTGGGGGATCAGTGATGGGGACACTGATGGGCACCCCCGGTGTGAGGGGGCAGGCTCAGCTTTGTGCCCCGGTGTCACAGGGCTGGCACAGACCTTGGGCTGGCCTCAGTGTCCTTTCTAGGCAGGACAAATGACAGAAACGCACAGGGGTGTATTCCCTGAGGGACCCTCAGTGGTGCCCACAGCCCTCCAGCAGCAGCCCCAGCTGCACCCGTCTGTGTTTCTGTGTTTGCTGTGTCCCCTCCCTGCCCTCTCGCTCCTTTCCTGGGCAAACAGGCGCGGCCCAGCCCGGTTATTGCCCGGCTCCCGCAGCCCCGCTGTTTGCTGGAAACAAAGGGAAACGTTTTCCTCCTCCCACGGGCTCTGTGTGCCCCACGTGCCCTGAGTCCCAGCGGGAGATGTGCCAGGGGGTGACAGCTCACCCAGGAGTGGGGGGTCTGGAGCAGGGTCCCCGCTGCCACCTCTGCAGGGCCACCAGGACAGGTCTGCAGCTGCTGGGTGTGTCACAGAGAGCTCGGGGCAGCCCTGGCAGAAGGCTGGGCTGGAGTCTCATGGGCTTCTGACATTGATTCTGAGTTAAGGAAAAAAGATGTTTTCATTGACAGAGCAGGGGTGAAGGAGCCTGAGCCCTGCAGGGCCCTGGGAGGGCTGAGCTGTGCGGGCTCTGCTCTCGCTGCCAGGGGCTGATGAGGGACTCTGCCAAGGGCAGAGGGGTGGGCAGCTCTGGCATCCCCAGAGCTCGGTGTGAGGGTGCTCTGTGACATGATGGACACATGGAGAGGAGCCTGAGGTCATGGACAGGAGCCTCAGGGACAGGGTGACAGGTGCTGCACACCTGGGGACAGGGCAGTTGTCCCTGCTGCCCTCCCAGCCTGAGGCAAGCAGCTCAGCATCACTGGCACAGGCAGCTCCTGGCAAAGATGCTCCTCATCCTGCACACAGGGAGCCCCATCTGCCCTCAGGGGACCCATCCCCTGCCCATCCTCTGCCCATCCCCTGCCATCCCCTGCCCATCCAATGCCCATCCACTGCCCATCCCCTGCCCATCCCCTGCCCATCTCTGCCCATCCCCTGCCCATCCCCTGCCCATCTCTGCCCATCCCCTGCCCATCCCCTGCCCATCTCTGCCCATCCCCTGCCCATCCCCTGCCCATCTCTGCCCATCCCCTGCCCATCCCCTGCCCATCTCTGCCCATCCCCTGCCCATCCCCTGCCCATCTCTGCCCATCCCCTGCCCATCCCCTGCCCATCTCTGCCCATCCCCTGCCCATCCCCTGCCCATCTCTGCCCATCCCCTGCCCATCCCCTGCCCATCTCTGCCCATCCCCTGCCCATCCCCTGCCCATCTCTGCCCATCCCCTGCCATCCCCTGCCCATCCAATGCCCATCCAATGCCCATCTCAGCACCAGCATCACCCTTGCAGGCACTGCTGCCTTACTGCTGCCCAGCCTTTCAAGCTTTCTCCATCTCAGCCATTCTTCTGAGCTTGGATTGGAGCAAATGGCATGGAGAAACTTTCCTTTCCCCAGAAATTCCCAAGAGAAACTGTCCTTTCCCCCAGAATCTCCCAGCTCAATGGGCAGTGGCAGAGACACCACGCACATCTCACCCCACTGGGCTCCTCCAGGAGGGAGATGCTGGAGCAGGAGCTCCCTGCAGGGCAAGAAGGGACTCGGAGAAACTCCTCAGAGGGTTGGGGGTCCCAGCAGTGCCCACCCACTGCCCCTGGTGTTCATGGTGAGGGTGCTGTACCCTCATTGTCCTCCCACCATGGATCAGATGTGTCCCTGTCCCGCCACCCCAGCACCTGGGGAGCTGTGGAGGTACATGGGCATGGGGTGAAACAGATCCCCAGGTGGTTTTACAGATCCCCAGGTGGTTTTACAGATCCCCAGGTGGTTTTACAGATTCCCAGGTAGTTTTACACATTCCCAGGTGGTTTTACAGATCCCCAGGTGGTTTTACACATTCCCAGGTGGTTTTGAAGATTCCCAGGTGGTTTTGAAGATTCCCAGGTGGTTTTACACATTCCCAGGTAATTTTACAGATCCCCAGATGGTTTTACAGATCCCAGGTGGTTTTACAGATCCCTAGGTGGTTTTACACCTGCCCTTGGCTGCAGCAGAGCTCTCCTGGCCTTGAGAACAGCTGTAAAGAGCCCCAGGATGGGGCAGTCTGTTGGTGTGGTGCAGTGCAGGCTCAGGAACTCTCCTGACCCGTGTCCCTCTTCCCTCAGAGCATTTGGAATGTGTTCCTGGGTTTGGAATGTGCTGCTGGGGGTGTCCCTGTGGGCCACAGCGTGGGGGGATGTTGGTAGTGCATGATTTTTATGCAGACTTGTCCAAAACACAGGGGGCTGAATGAAACACCTGTAAGGGGAGATGGAGGAAAAATCCTCTCCTGGGTCCCAGGGGAATATTTGGACTCTGGTGAGGCCCTCCCAGGAGACATCTGCAAAACACAAACTCATCTCCCAGGAAACAGCCTGACCTGTGTGAATTCAGGCTGGAGAAGATAAATGTGCCATTGCCAGGCAGTGTCAGGGCTGCTGTCTGGGCCAGCCTGGTTCCAGCTCACTGTGAGCCTCTGGAAACAGGGAGGGGAGGAAGAGGAGGATCCCAAAGAGGCAGCCTGGGTTACAGAGCCAGCTTGGGGTCACTCCCGTGCCACTGCAGTGTCACCTTGCCCCAGTGACCTCTCCTGTTGTCTCCAGGCAGCCCCGTGACAACGCCTGGCCCTTGTGCAATGCCACGGAATGAAACTAAAAATAAAAAATAAAAAAAAATAAAAATAGCTCAGCTCCTGCAGAGCACCTGGCTGCCAGCACCTGGCAGGAGCAGCGCTCCAAGGGCTCCCTCCTCCGAGCTGATGTGGCACTGAGGGAGGGAGGGAGCTGCTCACCCTGCTCCTCTCCTGCCCCCGGCCTTGCCTGGCCCTGCTCATCCCTGCTCAGCAATCTGGGGGTGCTGGGGGATGTTAGGGTGCTGCTGGAGATTTTGGGGGGAATTTGGGTGCTGTTGGAGGGTGTCCAGGGGTGTTGGGGGCTGCCAAGCTGCCCGTCCTGGCCCTGGCACAGCGTGGGTTCTGCCCAGGCCTCACCAAGGTGCAGTGCCATCACCCCTGAGCCTGCTGTGGGCACTGGTGCCCCCATCTCTCCTGCCTGAGCTTTGCAGAGGGAGCTGGGTCAGCGCTGGAGGTTTGCTGAGGAGCAAGTTCAAGTTATTCATCCTTCACTTAACCCATTTTGTGCTAGGCTGGCCAAGCTGCCCCTGCCCTGACTCTGCTGGCACCCCCACGCCCGGGCACTGCGCTGTGCCCTGTTCAAACTGGACACACTTCAGCTCTTTGGGACATTTCTGCTCCTGGATCATTTCAGGTACAGGGCAGTGGATCGAGGTCAGAGCAGTCAGGAACCCTGAGGTGGTCACGTGAACTTTCACAGATTCCCTGGAATCCTTGCAGCCTGTCACCTTTGAGTCAGCACTGGGATAGTGACACACTCCATCCACTATCAGAGAGCTGAAAAGGCATCTTTATTACAGTCTCATGATATTTATAACCAACATTGTTCACCCAGAACCTGTCTGCTTCTCAAGAACACCTGTAACCCAGTTGGTTAATTAAGGAACCACCCTTTGGTAAACTCCTTACAAGAAAAACAACTTATTCAAAACATCAGCTGCAGATTGTTCACCATTTGTTTGCCATTCTTTGCCTCCCTAAAACTTCCCAGACCAATTCATGGGAAGGCTTACCTGGCTTTCTCTCTGTGAGCAGACTGTCACATCCACAAGCACCTGAAGCTCCCAAGAGTCCTGTGAGAGCCTTGGCTGCCAGGGAGCTCAGGCTGGGCTGTTCTTCCTCAGGCCAGTGATCCTCTGAGGCTGCACTGCCTCCCTCACACAGGCCAGACCTTGGGCATTGCCAGTCTGCTCCTGTAGAGCCCAGAAAGAGCCAAAATCCTCCTTTTCTCATGAGAATTTCCAAATGGTGCTCAAAACTCAGAGCATCTGAGAGTCACAGAGCAGCACGTGGCTGCAGAAGGAGCGTGAGTGATGCCTGGTGAAGGCTGAGCTAGAACAGAGACTAGACAGAGCTAAAGAATAAAGAAGGGATTTATTAGGAGGCCTCAATGGATCCACCTTGGGCAGCACAAGAGCCCAGCAATTTACATTTTATCTGGGGCAAAGCAACCTTATGGAAATACCACTACTATGGTAGAATTGTGCCTAAAGACAAAAAAGCTTTTATTCTCTATTGCAGCTTTTTAGATACTCAGGGCACTTAGTATAAGTTTCTACTAAAAGCTAAAATCTATATTCTAAATCTGTATTTCTATTTCACTTTGTAGCTTCATATATCTCAGTTTCCCCAGAGGTTTCAGTTCAATCCTTGTGCTTAGATTTCCCTCCAGGCCTGTGCCCTGAGGGGCTTGTATTCCAACACCAGCCAGGGCTACAGCCCAGGTGAACCCAAAATGGTCACAAAATGCACAGCTGGTCATGGGGTCTCACACTTTTATAAGTTCTGCTCCATTTGCATATTGGAGTTAATTGTCCAATTACAGCTTTAGCCCATGAAGTCCCATCCTTGTTTTTCTCTCTTCATTCCATGTTGTTTTTGCTCTTGGGCCTGAGATCTGCATCATTTGTCCTTGGTCCCCAGCTAGAGCAGGAATTGTTTTGTCCCCCTGCTCTGTGCACAGAGCTCACCATCCCCTCATGTGAACCCCAGACCCACCCACTAAAGCAGCACAGAATGTGAAAAATAGAAAAGCCAAACCTGAGACATCACAAGAGGGGAGAGCCCTCGGGCCCAGCTGAGCCCTGGCTGACCCTCCCTGTGACACACTCTGAGAACAGCTCCAGGGCAGGGGTGGTGAGGGGCTTGTGCTTCACTGAGCCCTCTGATCTGGGGGCACTCACTCCTTCTGTCCCCCCAGCCCCAGAGTCTGTGTCAGCCCAGCTGTGGTGGCCCAGCACCCAGTGCCAGCTGAGCACAGTGTGGCTGTGGGTGGAGCAAGGGGCCATCCCACACCAACATTCTGTCAGCAATTGTTGGGATCTCTCACTGCTCAGAGTGACCCCGAGAAATGTTCGAAAGTCTCTTTTCCCAGCCTGGCTCTTGAAGAAGGAGTCAGAGCTCTTCATTTCTCAGTCTCAAGGTTGTTTATTGTATCTTATCT
>NW_005054425.1:1498408-1499790 GCF_000277835.1 Geospiza fortis | reverse complement strand
TTCCCTCCATCTTGCCTCCTGAACCCCCATACCAAAAACCCCAAACTCTACTTTTCCACCCTGTGATAACTTCACTAATATTCTACCTAAACTGTTGTGGCTTGCTGATTTTCATACAAGGTTGGTAATTTGCTCCATGGGTCATAATCAAACCCAGAGGTGTTCTGGGCTCTGTGCCAGGGTCTCTGAGCCCCCTGGCAGGGTCCTGGCCATCCTGGACAGCCAGAGGGATGTTCTGGGTCCTGACAAGCAACGTCCCCCATCCCACCATAAACCCACTCAGAACACTCTGTGCTCCACCCTGGCACCCCTGGCAGCCCCAGCAGCCCTGGCAGCCCTGTCCTGCCCACCTGGGCACAC
The DNA here is from genome assembly GCF_000277835.1 of Geospiza fortis. Classification (NCBI taxonomy): domain Eukaryota; kingdom Metazoa; phylum Chordata; class Aves; order Passeriformes; family Thraupidae; genus Geospiza; species Geospiza fortis. The sequence continues at coordinate 1,499,430 of NW_005054425.1, read as the reverse complement.
ACGCCTGGAGCTGGTGTGGGGTATTGGAGAATCTTGGGGGATGTTGGGGATGCTGAGGGAAGCTGGGGGTGTTGGGGGATACTGGGTATTCCAGGATGGGGAATTCTAGGGGGGTGCTGAAGGGATGTTTGTGGATCAGGGAGAATTTTGGGGGGATATTGGGGAATGTTTGAGGATACTGGGGGATTTGTGGGGATGCTGAGGAGAGGTTTGAGGATGTTTGGGGGATGTTGTGGGATGTCAGGGAGATGTTGAGGGGCTGTTTGGGGATGTTGAGGAAAATGCCGGCGGTGTTGGGGGCTGTGGAAATGCGGGGGAGGGGTTTGGAGGATGCTGCAGGAGGTTGGGGGGATGTCAGGGGGATATTGAGGGGCTGTTTGGGGATGTTGAGGAAAATGCCGGCGGTGTTGGGGGCTGTGGAAATGCGGGGGAGGGGTTTGGAGGATGCTGCAGGAGGTTGGGGGGATGTCAGGGGATACTTAAGGGATGTTTGGGGATGTTGGAGAATTTTGGGGCCATATTGGGGAATGTTTGAGGATACTGGGGGATTTGTGGGGATGCTGAGGAGAGGTTTGAGGATGTTTGGGGGATGTTGTGGGATGTCAGGGAGATGTTGAGGGGCTGTTTGGGGATGTTGAGGAAAATGCCGGCGGTGTTGGGGGCTGTGGAAATGCGGGGGAGGGGTTTGGAGGATGCTGCAGGAGGTTGGGGGGATGTCAGGGGATACTTAAGGGATGTTTGGGGATGTTGGAGAATTTTGGGGCCATATTGGGGAATGTTTGAGGATACTGGGGGATTTGTGGGGATGCTGAGGAGAGGTTTGAGGATGTTTGGGGGATGTCTGGGGATGCTGAGGGGATGTCGGGAGGATGCTGCAGGGCTGTTTTGGGATGTTGAGGCAAATGCTGGGGGGGTGTTGGGGGTTGTGGAGATGCTGGGGAGAGGTTTGAGGATGTTTGGGGATGTTGTGAGATGTCAGGGGGATGTTTGGGGATGTTGAGGTAGATGGGGGATGTTGGGGG
>NW_005054425.1:1494478-1497884 GCF_000277835.1 Geospiza fortis | reverse complement strand
GAGCCACCCTCAGCCCCGTGTCCGACCGGCGGCTGCAGATGCACAACCCGCTGTACCCGGTCACCGAGGGCTCCTACAGCGCCTACGCCGTCGTGTTCCTGTCCCTCGTCGTGTTCACCGTGGGCATCGTGGCCAACCTGGCCGTGATGTGCATCGTGTGGCACAACTACTACATGAAGAGTGCCTGGAACTCCATCCTAGCCAGCCTGGCTTTCTGGGACTTCCTCATCCTCTTCTTCTGCCTGCCCGTGGTCATCTTCAACGAGATCACCAAGAAGAGGCTGCTGGGGGACGTGTCCTGTCGCATTGTGCCCTTCATGGAGGTAAGGGCTGCACAGGGCCCCAGGGATCCAGGACTCAGCTCCTCTCTGCTCTCTTGCTCCGGGGCAGCTGTGGGGCTGCTGGCCTGGCACAAGGACAGCCAGAGACCCCCAGTGGGGCACAAGGAGTTGAGGGACAGTCCCCAGAGTGACCTCTGGCTCTGCAGCCAGCACCGATGCTGCCAGGGCTGGGAAAAGCCCATCAGACCCTCATCCAGCCAGCACAGGGACTTCTGTCAGCGGGGTCCCTCCATCTGCCTGTTCCTGTCCCACCCCAAAGCCTGGGGGCTCACCCTGCTGGCCCAGAACTGGCCACTGTGGGCTGCTGAGGATGGCCCGGGGCAGGGGGCTGCAGGTGGAATGGGACAGGCCAGGAATGAGGTCTGGAAGCCTGAGATCTGTGTTTGTCCTCACACCTCAGGTGTGACAGGTTGGGCACCCTCAGGGAGAGCCAGGCACCCACTGGGGAGGGCAGAGGGACTGTGGGGACAGGGGATGGCAGAATGAGCAAAACTGCCCCAGAGAGCAGGATCTGGGCTGATGCTGGAACCCACCCTCAGTGTGCTCATCTCCCATCCTCGAGGGAGCCTTGGGTCCAGCTGTGCCCCTCTGTGCCCTGCTGGGACAGACAGACCAAGCCTGCCTGCTCTCTGTGGTCAGTGCCCGTTTATCAAAGGGTGCAAACACCTGGAAGAGCTCAGAGACAGGGTCAGGTCACTGAAGAACCCCTCAGGCTTGGTGAGACCAGCCAGGGTTCAGAACCTGCCCCTCCCCTGAGCATCCACCCCAGTGCTCTGGGTTCCTGTCTGCTCCATGCCCTGCCCCAGAACAGTCCCCTGTGACAATCACCTGTGACAATCACCTGTGACAGTCCCCTGTCCATGCCCAGGGTCTGCACTGTGCAGGGGTCCCTGGCTGGGCACAGCCCCACAAGCTCCAGGAGTGCCCCTGGCTCCTCTGGGTGCAGGGGGATGGCCCAGGGTGTCCCACTGAGCACAGCCCCAAACCTGCACAGCCCCAAACCTGCACAGCCCAGCCCAACACAGGCATGGGATGTTTGCTGGGGGAGCCCTGCAGCCCCCTGGCCCCCTGTGCCCCTGCCCAGCTGGCATTGCTCCTTTCCAGAGGTGTCCCACCCCATCCTCTCACTAACTGGAATGTTTGCCCCCTCCCTGCCACCACCTCAGGCTTCCAACTGCATCTGGGTGGACTCTGAGAGGGGCAGGAGTTTGGGGGCTGGCTCAGTGTCCCAGGGAGGGGGGATGTCCCCAAAACAGACCCTGTCTTGAGGAGGATCTGAGGAAGATCTGCTGCTCATGGGCTCCCTGCCCCCCTGAGAGAACCCTGGGGGTGGCACCAGCAGGTTCAGGGATTCAGGGTGCCCTGGGACAGCTTGGTCCCACAGGAGTCAGGAAGGGACAGGAATGTTGGTGGGATGTTGGTGCTGCAGGATGAGTGTGTCACACGTGCTGGTGTGGGGGGTCCTGCTCTGTCCCCAGCACCAGCCCTGCCCTCCTGCCCCACAGCATGGGCAGAAGGGGCTGCAGGGCTTCAGCTGGGGGAGCTGCAGGGAGCCACAGCCAGGCCAGAGCCAAATCCCAGCAGAGCCAGCGGGGAGAGGGAACCTCTCTGGAGGCCAGGGCTCATGTCTGTCTGCTGGGGCTTGGCTCAGGCACTGGATGGATGCTCTGGGAAGCAGATGCACCCTCAGTGCTGTGGCACAGGGCCAGGCTTTGGGAGCAAAGCTGGTTACAGGGGCTCCTGGGGACAGGCTGTGTGCAGGGATGTGCTGCACTGACTGATGCCACCAGTGCCATCCCTGCCAGGGCACTGGAGATGGGTGCTCTGCAGGACCAAGGGCACCAGGAGAGATGGAAGAGCCCTTGGAAGGGTGTAGGGGGAGGAGGCAGCAGCACAGCAGCACCAAGGGCTGCAGGAGCCAGCCCTGGAGCAGGTGCAGTGTGCTGGGTGCTGGCTCTGGGCTTTGGGCAGAGGAGCTGGGACACGCACGGAGGTGGTGCTGGGTGCAGGATGCTGCTGCTGGGCTGGTGTCCTGATTCTGTGTCTGCTGTGGGAGATGCTGCTGTGCATAACTGATGGTGCTGCTGAGTGCTGGCATCACTCTGGCCATCAGCTGCTGCAGTGACCAGCCCAGGGCCAAGGAAAAGGCTGGGGGGTCGGGGGGGCACTGTTCCAGGCTGTTCCAGGCTGTTCCCAGGGCACCACGTGGAGCCCTGGGAGGTTTCCTGAGTGCTGGGAAGGTCTTTCAGCACGGGGTTTGATGTTTGATGGCTTCGTGAGGCCAGGAATGGCCACAGCACTGGGACACCAGCATGTGACTCTGCCATCATCTCGGCTAAGGGCTGTGGGACTTGGCTCCCAGCTCTGGGGCTGGGAGTGCTGGTCGGTCCTAGCCAGCTCTCCCAGAGCCACAGCGAATCCTCTCCCTGCCTTGGCCTCCTCCTCTGGCAGAGGGGATGTTTTTCTTGCTATTCTCAATGCAGCGGAAATTGCCCCAAGCTGATTTGGGACAAGAGCGCCTTCAACTCGCTTGGCCTGTCCAGGCAGGCCTTGGGAACCTGGGAACCCTGGGAACCCTGGTGCTGCTGGGTGAGATGGGCCCTGCTGCTCCTCTGCAAGAGCCACCAGGACAGAACAACAGCCTGAAGGACAAGCTTGCTGTTCCCACCTGGGCTGGATGGACAGACAGACAGACATCCAGCCAAACTTCTCCCTTCTGCAGAAAAGGGAGCTGGGCAGGGACTACAGGGGCAGGGGACATTTTTATCCTTTCAGGAGTCACAGAAAAGTGACTCTAAACCCTGGGATGCAGCCACAGGCTGTGACCTCCCTACAGCCTTGGGAGGAGGGGTGGTGGTCTTAAGTAGCCAGGTGTCACAGACATGTTTCATGAAAAATCCGTTCCTTAGGAGTTTTCCTCCTGAGAAGCTGAGAGGCCTCAGGAACAAAATATAAACAATGGTTATCTGCTGCTGTGGAATGCAACAGGTGCATCTGTGATTGGTCCATGTTGGTTGTTTCTAATTAATGGCCAATCACAGTCCAGCTGTCCAGACTGTCTCAGT
>NW_005054425.1:1491009-1494168 GCF_000277835.1 Geospiza fortis | reverse complement strand
TAATATAATATAATATAATATAATATAATATAATATAATATAATATAATATAATATAATAATAATATAATATAAAATAGATCAAGCCTTCTGAAACATGGAGTCAGCATTCCTGTCTCTGCCAGGGGTTTGCCCCGAGCCTGGCAGAGCCAAGCCCCCTGTGATGTCCCTGTTGTGCCTCCTCCCTCACCAGGTCTCGTCCCTGGGAGTCACCACCTTCAGCCTGTGTGCCCTGGGCATCGACAGGTTCCACGCAGCCACCAGCCCCCAGGCCAGCACGCGGCCCATCGAGCAGTGCCAGTCCATCATCGCCAAGCTGGCCGTCATCTGGGTGGGCTCCATGACGCTCTCGGTGCCCGAGATCCTGCTCTGGCAGCTGGCACGGGACACGTCGCCCGTGTCCGGCGTGGTCACCGAGTTCTGCACCATGAAACCCTCGTCCAACCTGCCTGAGTCCATCTACTCTCTGGTGCTCACCTACCAGAACGCCCGGATGTGGTGCTGCTTTGGCTGCTACTTCTGCCTGCCCGTGCTCTTCACCGTCAGCTGCCAGCTGGTGACGCGGCGCGTGCGCGGCCCCGACAAGAAGAGCGAGAGCCGGGGCGCCAAGCAGGGCCAGGCCGAGGGCCACCTCAACTGCACCATCATCGCCCTGACCGTCATCTACGGGCTCTGCACCACCCCCGAGAACGTCTGCAACATCGTGGTGGCCTACATGTCCCCCGACGTGTCCAAGCAGACCTTGGATCTGCTCAACCTCATCAACCAGTTCTTCCTGTTCTTTAAGTGCTCCGTGACGCCTGTCCTGCTCCTGTGTCTCTGCCGTCCCCTGGGCCAGGCCTTCATGGACTGCTGCTGCTGCTGCTGCGAGGGCTGCGGCCCCGACAGCTCCTCCAGTGAGAGCAGCGCCGACAGCAAGCTCAAAACCGAGATGTCCTCCTCCATCTTCTTCGACAAGCCCCGGGAGACCCCCCCGCCCCTCCTGGCCCTTGGCACGCCATGCTAAGTGCCACCAGGGAGCCGTAGCGATCGTTTCACCACCTCCTCCCAAGACCAAGCCTTGTTCTGCCATTAGTACTTGTGTCTGGACGTGGAACAAGAGAAAGAGACGGCTCAGGGGACTGCGCCGTGGGCTTCAAACCATTGGGCAGGTGGGATTGAAATGCCAGTCCCCGTGGCTACCCTGGTGACCCTCTTGCCTCTGCCCAGAGGTCAGTGAGGACAGCAGCACCCTCCTGCCCCGGCTGCCTGGCCGGGCTCCCTGGGGCTCTGCCCTGGAGATGGCGTTGTGCCGGAAAGGTCTCACCTGAAACCACAGAGGCTGACCATGATGGCTCCCAGAGGACACAGCAAACACAAACTGCCCTCTTCCTGTCCCCTCCCCTCCTGCCAGCCCCTCCACAAGAGGAAAAGGTCCAACTGGTCGTATCCCACCGATCCAAGCCGTGCCCTGTATGAGCTCAATAAACCAGTAACCTAGAGCACGTTGTGCTTGCAGCCGCTGGCACTGCTGGGCTGAGCCCTGGGAGCCCCATGGAATGGCTCTTCTCTAAAACCTGGGGGGCTCTGGGGTGGACATGGGCAGCTGGGGGGCAGGAGGGCAGGGAGCAGCTGTGCCAGAGTGGGCAGCAGCCAGGGGAGATGGGGAAAGGCCCCCAGCCCCTTTGCTGCCTCCCTCTGGGGTGATGCTGAGAGTGAGAGGGAGTGTTGGGTTTGGGGCGATTTGTAGGACCTGAACTGGTCTCAGTGAAGTCCAGCCAGCCCAGCACAGGGCTGAGGTAGCCCCCAGCCTGGTTCCCCACGTGCACTATGCACAACCAAGGTGCTGCTGCTGCACTGTGCTGCGGGAAGATGTGGGACCACCACCCCCAGCACCCCTTGGGGTGAGAGCATCTCCCCAAACTGCCCCACAGGGCTCCTGGCCCTCCTCCTCGTGCCCATTGCAGGGACAGAACTGTCCCAGGAGGGCGGTTTCAGGGCACCAGGGTTTCCAAGCCCACATGTTCCCAGCAGGGCCAGGGGGGTCAGGGAGCAGGCGGGACGGATCTGCCCGAGGGCAGCCTGGCCACGCAGCCCCGTCCACCGGAGCTGTTAGAGCTCCTTGTCCCGAGGGCTGGCAGCCACCCAGCCCCGGAGTGCCAGCGAGAGGGAGCCGGTTGCCAGGGGCAGTGAAAGGCAGGGGCTCAGTGCGGGCTTTGTGCGCAACACCCACCGGCCCCGCGCGCGCTTCGCTTTCGCAGAGCCGTTTCCAGGGAAACAAAAGCCCCAGTTTTCTTTTGAGAGCACAAAACTGGGTTTTTCCTTTCATCCTCCTCCCTGCGAGCCCGTGCTGGGCCCCACGGTTTTGGGAGAGGAGGGGTCTCATCTCAGCCCAGGGCTGCAGGGGGGCTCATACCCAGGCCATACCTTCGAGTGCCCGCGGGGTCAGCGGGGTCCCGGCAGGGTCTGGTGGCTCTGGGCAGCTGGGGGAGGGCACCTCTCATGTGCCTGGTCCACATCGCTCCTCCTGAGCCTGGGCCAAGGGTGAACAAAGCCAGGCCTGTGCTGCAGGCGTGGGGAGGGGCAGGGGGTGCAGGCAGCACTGGCACCGTGCCTGTGGCAGCACCCCCGGGCCAGCCCTGCTCCCAGCCTGGGGCAGCTGACAGGGCAGGGCAGGGCCACCCCCAGGACCCCAGCAGTGATGGTCACCCCCTCCTGGGGACATGGAGGCCACCTCCAAAGGACACAGGAGCCCTGCAGCAGTGGGCACAGCCCCCAGGAGGGAGCAGGGAGAGGGGGCAGGAGCACTGCAACCCCCCCAGCCCAGCAGGGCTCTCCAGCAGTTCTGAGACAACAGAAGGTCCAGCAGCAGTGATGGGCATGGATGGAGTGTCTGAGCTGGTCTTGGCATCCAGGCCAAGGAAACAAGGACCTGACACCATCAGAGGTGCCTGCTCAGTGGCCACACAGTGCCCAGTGCCACCCAGGGGACAGGGACCTCCCTCCCAGGCAGGACCCCCAAGGATGGGTGGCAGAGATTTTGAGAAGTAACGTGGCAGCAACCACACCCGCAACGCAAAATTGTTAATTTATTATTAGGAGGCAAAAAAAAATGTACAGTTACAAGAATCATTTCCCAACAGAGGTCAAATCTGAGTCAAAATATCTCTTACAAAAAAAA
>NW_005054425.1:1490595-1490847 GCF_000277835.1 Geospiza fortis | reverse complement strand
CAGGGCCCCCACTGTGTGCCCCAGCCCTGCACTGGAACCAGCAGCTGCCTCCCCTGCTCCCCCAGCCTCCAGTGCCATCCCAGTCCCCCAAACTGGCCCCAAACAACCTGGCCAGGCCCCAGGCTGCCCCTCAGAGCCCCAGCCCATGGCACAGACATGGCACAGCCTTTGTCACCCCCCTGGGCACACACAGACCTGACCACTGTCCCCACAAGCTCTGCTGGCCCTGTGCCCCCCAGCCGGGGCAGCCGA
>NW_005054425.1:1475128-1490446 GCF_000277835.1 Geospiza fortis | reverse complement strand
GCACAGATATTTCTGAGCGTGTCTCCAGGTGCCTGCTCCTGTCCCTCCCTCTCTGGCATCCCAAGGGAGGTGCCTGGCCAGGGCAGAGCCAGCAGCCCCAGCTGGGCACAGGTGATGCCCCTTGGCACGTGGGGAGCCAGCTCAGCTCTCCTGGGAGGTTACAGGGGGCAGGTGGGAGGCAGGTGCCAGCCCCAGCTCCCCCAGGGCTGCTGGCACTGCTGGGCCCCAGCACTGGTACCAGTGCCCCAGATCATCCCCCAGCAGCCAGGCTGGGCAGTGGGCAGGATTTGGCCAGGCACAAGAGCAGGGGACACGTAGGGCAGGGGGACAAGTGGCCCTGGACCCCAAGGGGTGTTGGGGAAGTGGAGGCAGCAGGGGGAGGCTGATGGCAGTGCCTTGTGGCCAATCCCTGTCCCCTGGAGGGGTGAGGAGCCTGCAGGTGGCATTGACACGTCCCCCCCACCCCAACCTGAGCCAGGCAGGGCAAGGTGGGCACCCCCAACACCCCAGGGTGGTCTCTGCCTGGAGGCAGCAGCAGGACAGCAGAGAAGGGAAAAGGGAGCCCCAGGGACCTGCCTGCAGCTGGCACAGCCCCATCCCCAAGGGCTGCCTTCTGCTACCACCCTCCTCCTCCTCCCAGTGCTGACCCTTGGCTGGCCTTGGGGAGCCCCAGCTTTCCTAATGCTCACAGGACCCAATTTAATAACAGCACTATCCCTTAAATTAAAAAATTAAAATATATATACATATATATATACTGTATACACAGACAACAACAGAACAGTGCCAAAATGGAGGAAGAGAGGGGGAGGAGAGGACAGGGGGACAGGAGGGCAGTCAGACATCTTCTTTACAATAAAAACAAGGACTCTGCCCCAATGTCAGCAGAGTCTGGGGTCCCCTAAAAATACCCATCTAGAGAGAGAGCTGGAGGGACAGAGCAGGAGGGAGGGGCATGGGCTTGGACAATGGCAGCTTCCATCCAGCCAGGGCCCTCAGCTCCGCCTGGACTTCGAGTGCTGGATAAGCCACTGTAGGGTGATGTCTGCAGAGGCAAGGGGACACTCAGAGCCTCTGTCTCTGGCTGTCACCTCCCCCTGTACCCCAGCTAACACACCCCGTGCCCACAGCCCCCAGCACTTGTTGCAGTGTGATGTAATAACCTGTCTCAGTCATCCCGGTTCTTTCCCCAGGTGTGCCAACAACCTCTCCCTTCCCCTCCCTTGCCCCTGCTGAGAGCTGTCTGTCAATCTCAGTATGCCAGCAAGGGCGTTGTGTGATTGGCAAAGTTCAAAAGATGCCTCTTAGCCCTGGGGACATTGGGCCATCCAGGTGTCATTTGTCCCCTGAGACTTTGCCCCCCTTACCTGCTTGGTGGCTCCCCACCCCTTCCCTGCCCCTCTCCCTGGGGTTAAAAGGAACAGCAACCACGGGGTTCAGTGGTTCTGTTGGAGCTGGTGCTGCATTCAGAGGCCTGTGGGCCAGAATAAAGCTCTGGATTGAAACCCCCCAGCAGAACCTGACTCATTTTCCTTCACCTCGCCTAAAGTCTCTCCACCAGATGTAAACCTGAGCTCCTGCTTGCCTGGACTTGTCCCAGGTGCCAGCTGCAGCATCCAGCTTAGCCAAAGGTGTCTCTGAGGTGAAACCACCACAGCTGCTGCCCTTGGTCAAGCAGCAAGGGCCAGACGAGCCCAGGCACGTTCCATCCGGCAATATTGGGATTTAATTCCAATAAGCACTCACCAATGTTGTCCTTTTCTTTGCAGGAGATGGAATAGCAACAGATCTCTCGGTCCTGGATGGCAGAGAGGTTCCTGGGGAAGGGAGCAAGGCTGGCTGCACACTCTGGGCTGGGTGGGGTGGCATGGCAGAGACCCTGGGCAGCCCCTGAAGGGTCTCTCTGGGCTCTGAGACAGGGCACAGGGCAGGGGCAGCAGCTCCCCAGGCTCTCCAGGAGCTGTGTGTGGGTCAGGCACCATGGCTCCAGGCCTGGGGGTGCTCTGGGGGGGTAATGTGACAGGGCAGGAGGGACCTGATCCCATGGAGACCCTGGCCACCAAATTCCACATGTCCCCCCAGCCCTGCAGTCAGATGGGGCAGGGAGGTTTTGGGAGGGCTGGCAGCATGGCACAGGAGCAGCAATGGGAGCTGCACAGGTTCTCATGGTCCAGAGGTGCTCTGGGAGGTGGCTGAAGGGGAGGAAGTGCTGGGAGTCAGTGCAGCACCCAGATTTCCCCCGTGGAGGAGCCCAGTCCCACGGTCAGGGCGGTATCAGGGGGACACCAGCTCCAGCAGGCAGTGCCACGCTGTGCCAGGCCCCCACGCCACCGTGTGGCACCAGGCCTGGCACTGCTGCCTCCAGATCGTCTGTGTCTCCACAAGGTGTCACCTCAGACATTCTCAGCACTAGTGTCTGCCACCCCAGGCTAATGGTGCCACACCAGGCTCACAGTGCCACCCCAGGCCCTCAGTGCCACCCCACGCCACAGTGCAGTGCCACCCCAGGCTCACAGTGCCACCCCAGGCGGGCAACCTTGCTGGGGGGGACACAGCAGAACAGGGAGGGGGTCACACTGTGTCATACTCCCAGGGGACACTGGCACACTTACATCTTCTCAATGAGCTCCTTCTCATCCAAGGCACCGGGCAGGTCCCTCTTGTTCCCCAGGACCAGGACCTGCAGGGCAGGACAGGGGACACCTGAAGCACCTGGCACCAGACCAGGCAGGGACCTGCTCCAGCCACCCAGGAACAGAGCCTGCTTGTGCCACCAGGCAGCCCTTGCTGCTCCACCACGATGTCCCAGGCAGAGAAACCCTTCAGCAGCCCTCAGGAGGCAGGGCACTTCAATTAACTGCCTTAATTAGCCCTACACAGCATCTCCTGTGCACTCCCTGCTCCCAGTGCTCATGGCCCCCCAGTGTCAAAGACATCTTTTATGAACAATCCTTTCCTTAGGATTTTTCCTCCTGAGAAGCTGAGAGGCCTCAGGAACAAAATGCAAACAATGGTTATCTGCTGCTGTGGAATGCAACAGGTGCATCTGTGATTGGTCTCATGTGGTTGTTTCTAATTAATGGCCAATCACAGCCCAGCTGCCCCAGACTCTCTGTCCTAGACATGAGCCTTTGTTATCATTCTTTCTTTTTCTATTCTTAGCTAGCCTTCTGATGAAATCCTTTCTTCTATTCTTTTAGTAGAGTTTTAATATAATATATATCATAAAATAATAAATCAGCCTTCTGAAACATGGAGTCAGATCCTCGTCTCTTCCCTCATCCTCAGATCCCTGAGAACACGGTCACACCACAGCTCATCCTCTCTGGAGGGCACCAGCACCTCCTGTGCACTCCCTGCTCCCAGTGCTCATGGCCCCACAGCTCATCCTCTCTGGAGCATCGGCTGTGACACCCAGGCCACCCTCCCAGGAGCCTCTCCCTGTCTCTGAGCAGGAAGTGCAGTGGCTGACACTGACTCATCCAGCAGCAGCAAGCCCGGGGTGCTGGGCAGACCCCACAGTGCAGGCAGCCCAAAGCAGGACCTGCTGTTTGTGCCACCACTGATGTGTCCCTCGGAGCAGCCGTGTGACTGTCACCTGACAGGGGCAGTGCCAGCCTGCTCTGGGCTGGGCTCTGCAGCAGCTCAGGGTGAGCATCTCCCCCAGCCCGTTCCAGTCAGGAGCCTCTCTCAGAACAGAGCCTCCAGAGGCCTGGGACTGCAGCCTGGTGTGCCAGGAGCTGAATTTAGCTGGCAGGGACATTGGGGATCCATGGCAAGGTCTTCAGTTAGCTCCTTCCAAAGGATGCTGATTTGGGATGGCTGGTGCACAGCCCACCCCACAGGTGTGGAGACCCTGGGGGGCATTCCCTGGTCTAGGGAGACATAAGAAGCTTCCCTCAAAAAGCTGTCAGACCCCATTAGCTCCTTCCCCTGTTCCTATGTTCCTGAGCCACTCCTTCCCTATTCCCTGATTAACCCTTATCTTTGTACTGTCCCTAGACCAGGGTCAGCCCCCGGGCCCCTGGAGAAAGCAGAACCCTCCAGGTGTGTGGCTGGGACCTGAACACCTCACTGTGCAGCTGAATTAAACATCTGTGGATATTATGCAAAGGCCCTTTTTGCTTCTTTACCCTGGAAAAGACTTTACTAGCAGCAATTCAGGCTGCAACACACAGGTACAGCACACCTGTGACATGTCCCACCTGCTGCACCTGTCACAGCCCCATGTCCCACCTGCTGCACCTGTCACAGCCCAGCAGCCCCTCTCACAGGGGACAGCACCTTCCTGTCACAGCACAAATCAGTGTAAATCTGTGTGAGAGGAGATTTCACCCGGGGGGCCTGATCTGTGCTCTCTGCCCCAAAGTTCCCTCTGTGTTGCTTGGCCCAGCTCTGCCCTAGGAAGTGTCACTGTCCCAGCTGGTCCCTCAGAGTGCAGCAGGGAAGTGATGGCTCCAAGGAAGGGGAGCCCTCCCTGGATGGGCTGTGCAGGCCCTGGCAGTGCCCAGCCTGGGCAGCAGGACTGAGGCTCACCGGGATGCCCTGCAGCTGGGGCTTGTCCAGCAGGTTGTGCAGCTCATTCTTAGAGGCCTCTATCTTCTCCTGGTCAGCAGCATCCACCATGTACCTGCAAGGGAAGGACAGCCCTGAGCACAGGTGTCCAGGTCTCCATGCTGTGTCTGTGCCACCCCAAACCTCCTCCCACAGCAGCTCACTGAGAACTGGGCCAGCACGTGGAGAGGGTTGATAACAGGATCCTTCCACCTCTTCACCTCTTCCCAAGGATGGCTGTGGAGCTGAGAGCCCCTCATGTCTCCCAGAGGAATGGGGGAGCAGCTCATCCTTGTCTCTGCAGGTGTCACAGCAGTGACAGGCTGGGTGAGGGAAGGCCAGGCAGGAGAAGCTGCAGGACACACTTTGTCTCCAACGTGCACATGGAGCTGCCATGTAAACTCCCAGGACAAGCAGAGCAGGCAGCAGAAGCTGAGGATGCAGAGGTGATGATGATGATCCAAGAAGGGGAAGGACCTCCTCATCCCATCCATGGATGGGCACAGGGGGGAGCTGAGAGCAAAGGGAAAGGGACCTGACCCAGCTCGATGTGATGAGGGCAGACTGGAGTGGGACCTGGATGCTGACAGGTCCTTTGGTTTCCTGACAACCACATGGGCCAAAATGATGACATTATGGAAGGGAATCTTGGGAAGGGCCATGGAGCACGAGGATGTGAAGCTGGTGGCCACCAATGGTCCTCTGAGCAGTAGGGGAGATTTGGGAAAGGATTTTATTCTTAAAGACCAACTTTTATCCTGCACATGATGTCAGTGAAGCCAAAACTTGGGTGAGGAACTGATCAAAGCAGCCTTGATTTCAAAGATTAAGAAGCTGGGAGTGAAGGAGTGAGAAACACCAGCTCATCAGGCTTTGGGGAGTTATTTAAAAATAGGAAAAGAGCTACTAACTACTAAAGTGCTTAACACAGGAAAATGGGAACGATGTGCCAAGAGGGAGAAACACCCCCAGGGACTGCCCCAGCCCCTGGCACGTTGGGCACAGGGGGGAGCTGAGAGCAAAGGGAAAGGGACCTGACCCAGCTCAATGCAATGATGAGGGCAGACTGGAGTGTGACCTGGATGCTGACAGGTCCTTTTGTTTCCTGACAACCACATGGGCCAAAATGATGACATTATGAAGGAGGCAGCAGCAGGAGTGACAGGACAGAGATTTTGTCATTTCCAGCAAAGCTCATTGTCATAAAAAGAGGTCCTTTTGTTTCCTGACAACCACAAAATGATGACATTATGGAAGGATGCAGCAGAAGGAGTGAAAGGACTGAGATTTTGTCATTTCCTGTAAAGCTCATTGTAATAAAAAGTGTAATAAAAACTCTCCTGTAGGTCCAAGGCCATGTCCCAACATGCAGGACAAGCAGTACCACACTCCTCCTCACCTGCCAAGGTTTAGAGCTGGGAAGGGCAGCACAGAAAGCAGCCCTCCAAATCTCAGGGGATGGTCACTTGGGAAGGATCCCATAAATCTCATTTTCTGACTGGGTTTAAGTAACCCCAGTATGGTGTCCCAAGACCAGTATTTGTCCTTTGGAACAGGCAAGCTGCATCCCATGAGTGCCTTGCCATGCTCACCCCCAGCCTGGACTCTCTGGGATTGCTTTTCCTGCACTGTTTGCAAGCAGGGGACACCCAGGGACACTCAGATTTGCCGAGTCAGTAGCAGGTGAGACTCCTGCTCTCAGCACAAGATTTATCTGGCAGCACATAAACATGCTGAGCTGGAAAGCAGCCTCTCCTGTGGGAAGGGCTGAGCCCCTGTGGTGAGCAGCCAGCACAGAGCATGCATGGGCGCCTGGAAGGGGGAGCTCTGAGGAACAGAGCTGGAGATGCTGCAAGGGAAGAGGAGGGTCTGGCACAGCTGGAGGGACCTGTGTAGAGCCCACGTAGACAGCAGCCCCCAGGGGAAGTATGTGGAAATAAGGAGGCTCAGGGGGGACCTTCTTGTCTCTCCAATTCCCTGACAGGAGGCTGGAGACAGGTGGGGGTCAGGCTCTCCTCCCAGGAAACAAACAACAGGATCAGAAGAATGGCCTCAAGTTGGACCAGGAGAGGTTTAGGTTGGATATTAGGGAAAATGTCTTGCCTAGAAGGGTGGTCAGGCCCTGGCACAGGCTGCTCAGGGCAGTGGTAAAGTCACCATCCCTGGAGGTGTTCAAAAACCATCTGGGGATAAATATGGTGGTGTTGGGTTAATGGTTGGACTTAATGATCTTGGAGGCCTTTTCCAACCTTCATGATAATTCAATAATTCAGTGATTCCGGCTCCTGACATGGGTGTCCAGCTCGGGCAGCAAAGGCACCCCAGCAACCCAGGGTGGGGTGATGCCCCCAGCCCTTGGCAAGGCTCAGCAGCAGCAGGGGGTGACAGCAGGGGGTGACATCAGGGCTCAGGACACTCACACCATGGCAGGGGGTGCCAGCAGGGCTCAGGATAGTCACAGGATGGCAGAGGGTGACAGCAGCGCTCTGGGACACTCAGAGGATGGCAAGGGGTGACATCAGGGCTCAGGACACTCACACCATGGCAGGGGGTGCCAGCAGGGCTCAGGATACTCACACAATGGCACTCACTCCACGGCAGTATCGCTCCCACATGCTGCGGAACCGCGGCTGTCCCCCGATGTCCCAGAGCTGTGACAGGGAGATGGCAGCGTTACCCTGGCACTGTTACCCTGGCACTGTTACCCTGGCACCGTGCCCAGCACCCACATTCTTTCTCCCCACCTGGGGCATTCTGGCCGTGCACCAAACCCACCCCATCCTCTCCTCTTCAGCCCAAACCTCAGGAGGCTCCTGAGCTGATAAAGAAGGGAGAACCTCAGACAGGGGTGCTGGAGGATGCTGAACCCCTGTGTGTGCCTCTGCTGGCATGGAGGGACCCCTGGCCCACACTGGGTGCTCCTCCCCATGCCCATCACACCTCCTGCCATTCCCCTGAGGCATTTCCCATTTACGAACATTCAGCACACTCTCAAAGGTGTTCCTGCAGCAGCCAGAGATCCCCAGCCAGCTTTTCAAGCCTGTCCAACAGCTATTTCCCATTACAACCCCAGCCCTTGAAAAATCCAGGTAGAACCCTCCTCTTCCTCTGCTCTCAAGGCAGAGACCACCACTGCAAGCCATGAGCTGTTTTTCCCAGCACTACCACCCTCAGCAAGGGTGACACATCCATAAGTTCCTACCAGCAAGCCGGAGATACAAGGAAACCTCCAGCTTTGCAGCCAGACTGACTCTCACTGCACAAGTCTGGATCTCCTACAGTCCTTCCCACCACCTCCTCTGGTGGGTACCTGCAGGACCCTAACAGGGCAAATCTTTCACTTCCAGGTGGTGGAATCCCTGGAAATGTTAACAGAACACCTGGATATGGCACTTGGAGACACGGTTTAGTGGTGAACATGGCACTCCTGGATGGACTTGATCTTTCCACCCTTAGTGCTGCCATGCTTCTATTCTGTGAGCTGCACCTGGGATCCCTGGAATTCTTCCACCTCCAGAAGAAAAACCACCAATCTTCACCTTCACCCTTCATCCCAAGAGCCCTCACCAGCAGTAACAACTCCATCTTACCTTTATGGTGACATTCCCTTTGGTGATCTTCCTCATGTTGAAACCCACTGTTGGGATCATGTCCTCATTGAACTGTCCTGACTGCAAGAACAAGGTGGGACAGCGTTAGGAGGTGGAGGATGGGACCAGCCTGCCCTGGCAGGGCAGCAAGGCTGACAGCCTGGGCTAACCCCAAGGCTCTGCCCTCCTGCAGGTCCATGCCAGGAGCACAGAGCCCAGGAGACACGGTGCCACCAGGATTATGGAAGGCTGTTCTTTTCCTTGTTCTTTCCAGCTGGGAGAAAGCCTGGTGGGCACAGGGAAGCCATTGTGTCACTGTCCCAGGCTTGCTGAGCATTTTGCATGTAAATCACCCTCTTTTGTACACTTTTGTTATTAGTAGCGTTGCTCTTACTGTTTTCTTATCTCGTTGCAGTTTCTAGTAAATTGTTCTTATCTCAACCCACCATCTTTGCCTTTTGTGCTTCCAGCTGGAAGGGAAGGGGAAGCAAGAGGCAGCCAACACCTAACATGAGTGGGAGCACCAAGTGGGGAATACCATTCCTAAACCACGAGGCTGTGGCTGCTGCAATGGGCACAGGTGCCCTGGGTGCCCCAGTGCAGCCCCAGCCCTGCAGCCAGCTGCCACCCTCAGCCCTGGACTCGCTGCTGTCCCCGTGGGCTGGGACATTGCCCATCCCAGCTCTCTCAAGCCCTTTGTGGAGGAGGCTGAGACCTTTCTCCTCTGCAGGGACCTCTGGTGAGGCAGCCCTGGAAGGACCCCCGGGCTTTCAGGCTGGGCTCCCCACCCAGGGAGCCACCTCCTGCTCCAGCTCCTTCCCAGCTGCAGGTCCTGGGGGCACCAGCATGGTTCTGCTTTGGATCACTCACAGCCCAGCTCAAACCAGACTGACTTCTGCTTTCAAGTGAGAGCTGTCTGCACTGCTGCCCCAGTTCTGCATCCTGCCTGTGCTGGGTGACCTGGGGAGCACAAAGGGCTCCCCCAGAGCTGCTCCCAGTGCAGCTCCAATGCCTGCTGAGTTTATGCATCAGATTATGAGATCCCTGTGGGGCTGCAGCAGCCCAGCCCTGCTGTGGAACAGGTCAGGCTTGCTGGAGCAGTGAGCAGGAGCCATCCCTCTGCTGGTGCTGCCTCACCAGCCCCGTGCCCAGCACACAGCAAGGGCTCCTGTGAGAAACAAGCCTCACTTCCAAAATGTTAAAGGTTTATTAAACCTTTACAAAAATACAACAAAAGGACTAAATAAGGAAAAATTACAGCACTGGAAGCCCCTGTGACTATCAGCCACATGCTCATCTTCAAAATGGATGTTCCCCCTTTTATATCTCTAGACCCCCATAAAGTCCTGTCAGTTAACCCCTTCCTTGCTGTCACTCTCTCACACCTTGGGTGGAGCTCAGGAGTTGCCATAGTAACGAGCCAACCCTCCCAATGCCTGAGTACCAAGGCCATCCCATGACAACAATGAGGGTGAGACACATCACAGTAACACAACTCTACATCTACAAAACTTCTCTTAACACACACACAATGTTCACCCTCCACAGTGAGAGCCACCATCTCATCACTCATCTCTGACAGGCTGGCAAAGCCCACCCCAAGGTGCTCTCAAATCCCAGGGCTGCAGGATGGGCCCAGGTGGAGCAGCACAGAGGGACATTACAACAGGGATGTGGCAGCTCTGGGGCAGGAGACAGGAGCTGGCACAGTCTCTTCACCTCCAGCAGCTTCCCTGGCACTCAAACCATGCTTATGGCCTGTAAATGCATCCTGGGGGATGTTGGGGAATGCTGAGGAGCCAGTAGGGCAGAATGTTTAACAACCAGGATAGTGCAGCCTTGGGGATTTCAGCCATCAGTGCCAGAAACCTGCAGGAACCACCAACCATGGCCAAACTCATCCTAGCAGGTTTTTACTGCCTCAAAATCCTCAGTTTCTTGAGGGCTTTTCTCTTAGTTAACACAAACCTCAAAACAGGAAGTCAGTTTATGCTATTTTGTCATAAACAGATTTTTGTGCCTGGTTGAGCCTGTGGCTCCTCCAGATGCACCACATCAGCAAGTCCCCAGGGATTTCCTGACCTCTTCCAAAGGCTCTGCAATACACCCTGCTTCCCTTTTTCACATCCCTTTTGCATTCAGCAGCAAAAGCCAGCAGCCAAGGGGTGCTCAGGCCATGCTGCACCCAGACAGAACTGTGGGGAAGGGCACGGGGAGAGGAGGGGAAGCAGGCAGGGATCCACAGGGGACATCTGCTATGGGCTGAGGTTTAACACACAGCTGAGCTCTGTGAAATGAAGGAATTCTCAGGCTTTGATCATTGGGCACAGAGAGCAGTTGCTGAAGAGCTCTTGGAAGCTGCAGGCACTTCCCTCAGGGATTGCAGACCACATCATGGGATCTGCTGGCTGTGCAAAAGCCCCACTAGATAAGGTTCCCATGTGACAGAAGTTTCTTCCAGGAAGGGGTGAGCTGCAGGAGCCAGGAATCACCTCTTCCTTCCTCCACAAGTGGGACAGAGCATGTCTGTGTGAGTGACCACAGCCCTGCTCCTGCCCCAAACCCCTCTCCCACTGCAGCACCTGCCTCCAGGCTGGCCATGCAGCCAAAACAAAACTACCTGAGCTGTCCAAAACAGGCTGAGCAGGGAATGCAAGGCACTGTGCCCCAGGATGGCTCCCACGTGCTCCCTGCTGTCCCAGCACCCACTGAAGCATCTTGCACGTGCTCCTCCTCCATCAGCTCATCCTGCATCAGCAGCTCTCTGAAAGCAGCTCTCAGTGGTGGAATCACAGAGTTTCCTCTTCCCTCTCCAACTACCCCTGATGCTGGTGCCTTCAACATATTTTCAACTCCCTGCAGGGTCCAGCCATCCACAGCTCCACTGCCAGGAAAGCAGGGAGCACCCAGATGGAGACAAGCAAAGGTTTCACTGGACACATTCTTCCCCCAATTTTTGGTTATGTAACGGACATAGCATCCATGCTCACCCTGAAGATGATGCCAAGCCACGCCAATTGCTTAAGAACAGAATTCAGAGAATTCACAGAATGACTAGGTTGGAAGAGACCTCCAGGATTGAGTCCAACCCAATTCCACTGGGAAGCACAAAAATTGTTGGAGGCAAGATGGATTTTGCGGCCACAAATGGCAGATCAGGTCTTTACAGACTCCAGTTCATCGCTGGTTTTGCCAGGGTCACCCACAGCTCTGCCTAAACCACTCGGCCTTGGTGCCCTGCCTGGAAGGCAAGAGACTTTTCTGCCCAACCCCAACACTCTCCAGTTGGGTCACTGGGAGAAGTGGCCAGAATTCAGCTTTTGCCAGGGCAGAGTGAAGGGGTTTTATAAGTGGTGCCCCCAGGTCATGCTGAGCCCATCCTGCCACATGCACATGGACACCACATCCCCCATCACCCCTGGCCCAGACAGGGCCTGGGACCTTGGCTCACTGGCACATGCAGAGAAGCCACCTCAGCCTCCCCCTGCTCTGGAGAGCAGCACACAGGGCTGGGGTGGCCACACCCTGCTCCTCACCATGCCCAGGTGGCTGTGACCCTGTCCCAGCACAGGATGGCACTGGAGTGATGTGACCTGCTCTAGATCCATCACTGCAGGCTGCTCTGCAGCCCTGCTCCCCAGAGGGCAGAGATGGCAGTGCTGCAAGCCCAGCCCTGGCTCTCTGCAGTTGTGTCTCCATCACCAGGGTATGGCCCTCTGTGGGACAGAGGCAGGAGCCCAAAGCACCTTGGGCTGGGTGTGTCCCACCACTGCCTGGACCATCCCCAAAACTGCCCAGCCTGGCACTCCTGCCATGTGGCACCTGAGTCCCTGCCAAACCCTGTCCAAGCTCTAACAAGGAGGGAAAATTATATATAAGATATAAAAAAGAAATGTTTTATGATGTGAGAGGTGAGGCCCTGGCACAGGTTACCCAGAGAAGCTGTGGCTGCCCCATCCCTGGGAATGTTCAAGGTCAGGCTGGATGGGGCTGGGAGCAAACCAGTCTAGTGGAAGGTGTCTGTATGTGCATGCCAATGGTGAGGGTGTTGGACAAGGTGATCTTTAAAGGTCCCTTCAAATCCACTCTGGGATCCTATCTCAGGAAAGCTACACTGTCCATTTTCATTGGCTCATGTTAACAGAGCTTGCAGCAGCAAGACAAGACCATGCCTCAGCCAGATTCTCCTCCTCTTCCAGGAATATGGAGAAGCCCCCCCAGAAAACCTGCTGCCTTCTGCATTATGAAGCTAAGGAGCACAGACACACCTGTGGAGGGCCCAGGTGTGCATCTGGAAGCAGAATGAGAACCCACAGCAACCTCCCAGCCACGCTGGCCCGGCCAGACCCCACTTGGGGCACACCCAGAGCTCCTGGGAGAGGTGGGTGTCAGGACAGACCTGTGCAAATACATCAGAACATCTCCCTGCTACCTCCTCAGCACCTCTCTGCTCTGCCTCCCCAGCAAACCCTGGGCACCTTGCACATCTGGAGCTGCACGTTCCCTCCCAGGCTCATCCAGGACACCTCCTGCCCAGGTGGGTCAGCTGGCTGCCCGAGGGGTCAGTGTCTCTCTGAGGAGGGGTGGGAGCAGCTGCTGAGCTCTGCAGTCCTCTGAGCCACTCCCAGGCCATGCCTCCTGCAGCAGGCTCTCCCTGCTGGAGAGCTGGCACCTGCCCCACCATCCACCATCCCACCTGGAGCCAAACACGAGGCTGATGTGGTTTTACAGGATGGGTCAGGCTGGAAGGATCAGAGTGATCCAACCCCCCTGCTCAGCCAGGATCACCCCAGAGCACATGGCACAGCATTATTCCCAGACAGCTCCAGAATGGCTCCAGGGAGGGGGACTCCTCACCTCTCTGGGCAGCCTGTTCGGTGCACAGCCACTGCACAGGAAAGAAGTTCTTCCAAATGTCCAGGTGGAACTTCCTGGGCATCAGCTGCTGTCCATTCCTCTTGTGCCAGTGCTGGACCCCAGGGAGCAGAGCCTGGTGCATCCTCTGAGCCCTCCCTGCAGACACTGACAGACACTGATGAGGGCCCCTCTCAGCCATCTCTTTTTGGCTGTTTGGCTCAACAGCCTCAGCCCCCTCAGCCTGGCCCCATAAGAGACATGCTCCAGTCCTGTCAGCATCTTCACAGCCTCCACTGAACTCACGCCAGGAGCTCCATGTTCCCTCTAGCAGCATTGGTCTCAGTCACTTTCCAGGCAGGGCTGGAGCACAGGAAGGTGCCCCAGAGCCCCCACCACATGTCCAACACCCTGGCACTTGTGCCTTCACTCTCTTGGAAGGCTCCAGCACAGGTAGAAAGCATGTGATGTTAAGAAGCAGCAATGCTCTCTTGTTCTAACCACAGCCTGCACTGACAGGTTTTGGGCCCCAGCACTCACTGAGGAGCTCTCAACACCCTTGAGTCATCCATGGCACCACCAGACTGCAGAAAAGGCAGCTAAAAGCCCACTAGCTTCAGGGTAAATCGAGACCAGGTGTATCTACAGTTTTCATTTCTCCTTGCAGGAAAGACTTCAAGCCTCAGCCATCAACAGCTAGGAAAAGAAAAAACAAGTCCTGGAAAATCAAAGTTCCCACCCAAGGCAGGTGACCCAGGAGGGGTCACCCTGACCACAGCTGCCTTCAGCAAAGCCCTTGCCTGGCACAAGCACAGCCTGGCTGCTGGAGGGAGCCACCCACCTTCCAGGGAACCAGAATGCACTTCTCAGTCAGCTGCAGCTACAAATCCTGCAAGAAAAGGATGGTGCCGACCCCCTAGTGCAGCTCTGGTCCCAGAAAGAACCTTCTCCCCTTCTTGTGCCATCTCTCCAACACCCCAAAACCCCACAGTTCTCCAGTTCAGGTTTTATCCCCTCACAAAGCCCAAATCACAGCTATTTCCCCTTCCAACAACCCCATTGCAACACCCTAAAGCCAGGCACCTCCAGACCGTCTCAGGCAGTTCCCGTTGAGCTGGCTTTTCCTGTGCCATGCTTCTATTTCACTGTGCCCAACAAGCCCTTCTTTCCAGGATGTCTTCTCAAACGTGGGTGCCCCTTTTTGTGTGCACCTACCACAAAACTTGAACTTTCCAAATAACTTGAGAGGCCAAATTCAGCACCCTGAGCCTGACTGCTGTGTGAGGGTCTCAAACACTCCACAACAGACCTGAGGGACCAGCAGGCCATGGTGCCAACTTCAGCCACCTCAAGAGCTGCTGTAATTCCTCAAAATCCCTTCTCTCTACACCAGCAATCCTGGCTAAGCAGAGAGAGTCCCAGTGCATGGGTCCTGCCAGAGCGGTATTGCCCACAGTTAAAGGGCCAGGTACAAAGTATTTACTCACAGAAGCAAACCCCACAAAGCTCACGGTGAGCCCTGTCTGCTCCAGATGTGGGTGGGAGAGGAGGAGGCATGTGGGGAACCAAGGAACACCAACCCTTGGGGTTGCCCTGTGCAGGCAGAACAGTGCAGCAGCTCTGGGATAAAGCTCCATCACCCTTCACAGCTTAACTGGGTGATTAAAACCAACCCTAAATTACTTTGCCATTTTTAAGGTAGCCTGGCTGCTGTTAGCAGGCAGCAGCACCCAGCAGATCAAGAGCAGGAGCAGCTCACACATGGCACCACCACGTCCCACCCTGGCACGGGATTGCAAAAATTGACTATTAAACATGCAAATGGCAGGGAGAGGTCCCTCAAAAATAGGATTGGTGCTCAGGGTCACTGCCCCAGAGCCAAAATGCTCCCTGACCCCAGATGCTGGTGTTGGTTTATGAGGGGAACCAGCAGGAGACTGGAGCACTGAGAAGTGACTTCCAGCAAGAGAGCAGGAGTGCCACCATCTCAAGGATAAAAAGCATTTTGGGGTATCCTCTCTCTGCCCCTAGACACTTCAGGAAGGACATTTTCCTCCCTCAGCACCTCCCAAAGAGCATGGCTCCAGTGCAGTGAAGCCTCCATATGAGCTGAAAATGCCCTCTGACAGCCCAGCAGCTTCCAGCGCCCTGAGCAAGCACCAACAACTCGCTCTGCTTTGGAGCCATGGCAGGCACAGACTTCAGAGCTACCAGGGAGCAGTGGGGGAACCAGGGCGGATCTGCCTGCACCTCCCTCCATGAAACCCTCGGGGGGCAGCAGCCCAAACCCCCCCTTGAGGATCCTCCCGCCTTTCACCAC
>NW_005054425.1:1474132-1474802 GCF_000277835.1 Geospiza fortis | reverse complement strand
CGCCCCGCAGGGCAGGCCCGAGCATCCCCTCGGCTCCGGGGATGCGGGGAACGAACGATGCGGATGGCCTGGGCCGCCCCGGGCCGGCACCCTGCACCCCGCTGCTGTACCCCACCCTGCACCCCACAGTGTACCCCACTGGTGTGCCCCACCCTGCACCCCACACTGCGCCCCACACTGTGCCCCACACTGTGCCCCGCTCCGTACCCCACTGCTCCATCCCGCACCCCCTCCCCAAAGGCATTTTCAGGGTGGGGTGCGATAGGGCGGAGACGTTCTGAGCACACCCAGGGGTGCAATGGGGACATGCAATGGGGGTGCAATGGGGATACAGCGGGGGTACAATGGGGACATGCAATAGGGATGCAATGAGGGTGCAATGGGGATGCAATGGGGGGCGGAAGGCGCGGGGATGCAATGGGGACATGCAATGGGGTTCAATGGGGATGCAACGGGGGGTCCAAGGGTGAATCCCTGGGTGGGCACGTGACCCCTCGGGGATGGGGCGATGCGGGGCGTCCCCGGGCTCACCGCGATTACGTTGACGAAGGTGGTCTTGCCCGAGTACTGCAGCCCCACCAGGGTCAGCTCCATCTCCTCCTTCCAGAACAGCGCCCGGAACCAGTCCAGCAGCTTGTTGAAAAGCGCCAGCATGGTGCCGGCCGGGCCG
>NW_005054425.1:1467054-1473861 GCF_000277835.1 Geospiza fortis | reverse complement strand
TGCACCGAGCGGCCGGGTCCCTGGGACAGCCCGGACAGAGCGGGCAGCACGGACAGAGCGGACAGGCCGGAATATCCCACAGGCCTGCCCTGGTCACTGCCGCCATCCCTGACGCTCGGTAAGCCAGGGCTCCTCAGATCCTGAGGAGGGCAGTGCACCCTCAGCCTGAGGGGAGGGGTGACCCTCGTACCGCTGCCCCCCACAGCCCTTCACATCCCCCCGAGCCCAGCCCTGCGCCCCGACACACCGGTATCCCAGCTCCCCTGCAGCCAAAAGCCTTCCTGCAGTCCTAATATCCCCCAGCCCGCATTCCTGTGCTCCCAGCACCTTTTCACCTGGTGCCCGCTGCATCCAGCACCCCCAGCACCCCCACCTCCATCACCCCCGTGCTGGTCACCTGCACCCAGCATCGGCAGGTGCATTCCCTGCACCCCTGGCAGTGCCCTGGCACAGCTGGCACCAGCCCCTCCAGCCCTGCCACAGGGGACACCCCAACCCTGCACCTGCACCTGCACCCCAGCCCCCCACACACCTGGGAGTGCCGCTGGGACCCCCGGCACACACAGCAGGACCGAGCCAGCCCGTGGGGCTGCCCCTCTGCACTCCTGCCCCACTGTCCCCCTGGTGTCACCTGCCATAGGTACAGCCACGGCAGGAGCTGCCCCTGGCCATGGGTGCCCCTTGCCCGGGGCTGGTGGCATCCAAAGGAGGGTGTGCCAAGGGAACACCAGGGGTGGTGCTGCCCCTGGCTCCTGAGGCTCGGGGAACACTGGTGGGTGAGGGGGGACCTGGAGCTCCAGCCCTGAGGGAGGTGCACCCTGCTCTGATGGGACCTCCACAGGCACAGGGACGACCTCATCCACCTGCTGTTTTCTTCAGTGGTGGGCCAGTCACTGCTTTGGTGCCTTTGGAGGCTGTGCTTGGCCTCAGGCCTCAGTTTGCCCAGGTGGTGTGTGTGATGGTTCAGGTGCAGGCTGCAGTGGTGTAGGGATGGTTTGGGGGCAGGTTGCAGGGATGCTGAGGGTGCTGGGGGTGCAGGTGTTTGAGGGGTGCAGACAGGGTGGGCACTGCTGGGTGGCAGAGGTGCAGGGCACAGTGGTGCTGGGGTTGCAGAGGTCCTGGGGTACTTGAGGCTGCGGGTGTGATCAGTGCAGGAGAACTGGGGGTGCAGGGGTGTGCAGGAGAGCTGGGGACCAGCAGCCAGGGTGGCACTGGGGTGCAGGGGGTGCCAGGAGCCCTGAGCAATGCCACAGAAGCTGACAATTCCCACCTGCAGAACGAGACACAACCCAAAGGCACAGCTCCCTCAAAGGATGTTCCTGTGAGAGCTGTACCCAGCCTGCTGCCTCAGCAGCCTTCAGCCATCAGGCTGAGCAGCCTCAAAACCCTCTTGCTTTGGCCCTGCTCAGCTCTGCTGGGCTGGGGGTGCAGAGCTGCCCCAGGGCTGTGCTGCCTGTGCCTTGGCTCTGCTGTGCTCTCCCACACCATGCACTGAGGGCAGGGGCTGCCTGGCTGTGCCACACCAACAGGGCTCAGTTCCATCCACGTGGGATTTAAGCCAGGCCTAAAGCAAGGACTGACACACCGGGCTGTTTGCAGTTCCCTCACACCAGGTCCTTTATTGCAGCAGTTGCTGGTGCTCTGTGAGACACAAAGTGCTGAATCCACTGCTGGGGCTGTCTGAGACAAATGGGTGTGCACAGGAAATGGGGAAACTGGGTTAGGGCTCAATTCACCTCACAGCCCCTGACATTTAATGGTGGGGAAGTTTCCCTCATGTGCTATAAGTCACGGGGAAGCTGACTTTATTTTTGGAGACAGAAAGCATTTTGCTCTCCAAGCTGCTGCAGCCTGCTCAGGATCCCTGTGCTCCCAAAGGGAGGCCTGAGGAAGCAGAAATATCATTGTTTTCTGTAATCACCCCTTCAGAACTCCTCATACCAGTGAAAAATTCATCATCCCCAAAATCTTGCATTGAATTTCTGCTTGAAGGTGTTTTTTTTCATAGAATCAGAGGATTGTTCAGATGGGAAAAGTCCTCTAATGTCATTGAGTCCAACTGTTATCCCAGCACTGCCATGGTCACTGCTGAAGGAATGGTGACTCCACCACTGCCCTGAGCAGCCTGTGCCAGGGCCTGGCCACCCTTTTGGTGAAGAAATCTTTCCTGAAATGTCTCCTTTCCAGGTCATGGCTTGGTCACTGATTACTTGGTGTCCACAGGTGCTGTTGGAGCCTGTGGTTACCATCACTCACCTGAGAGCAAAGCTGTTATTAATTACTCAAAATGCTGGATTTTGGCACATGCTCTGCCTTTCCAAGGACCTGCTGAAACAGTGCTGTGTTTGATGGCATTGAAGCTTTCCAGCAGCTGCAAGTGAATTTGGAGCATTCTGGGTCTACCTGCCACCACCAAACTGGTGATATGTGCCACGTGGCCACCATGTTTTGTTCCTCCCATCCCAGTGAGTTGTTGCAAGGGGAGGGAATGGACTACCAGTCTGGAAACCCCCAGGCCAAAATTACAGTCATGTGGATAAGACAGGATCTTATATCTTGTATCTTTATGCCTAATATATTTTCTTAGATGTAAGAAAGAAATGTTTCACAAAGAGGGAGGTGAGGCCCTGGCACAGGCTGCCCAGAGAAGCTGTGGCTGCCCCATCCCTGGGAGTGCCCAGGGCCAGGCTGGACTTGGAGCAACCTGGGATAGTGGAAGGGCTTGGGACTAGATGGACTTGCAACCCAAACTGGTTTATGATTGTGTGGAGGAAGGACTTCTCCTGAGCCCTGGGGACATGGTTCTCAGGATGCTGCAACCCAGGGCCCCCAGCTCTGCCTGCCTGGGCTGTACCTCCCCTGGAGCACAGGAACACTGTGAGCAGGACAAGGACAGCTGGGACCATACCTGGGGTTTAAGGGGGGTGCTGAGCAACAGCAGCAATCTTGGCTGTGCTGACCCAAGCTCTGGGCCTTAATGCTTGCCCAGGGCATGGGGAAGCACAAGATTTTGGAGATTCTTTTCCTCTATCTGCTGGTACCCTCTGCTCTTTATGGACTGTGTGAAGCAGTTTCCCAGGACACAGCCAGAGCAGCTCAAACCTGTCACAGCACATGTCACAGGTGAGATGGGCACAATACACAGAGTGTCACCATACAATGTCAGAAGGCTTCAACCCATACAGAGTAACACCACACCACTTCAGAAGGCTTCAAGCATTGACCCTTCGTTTCTTTAGCCTTTTACACCCTCATGTTCATGAATTGCACCTGTGTGCCCTCTGTTCCCTGCTATCCACACACCTGGGCACTCCATGGCTCATTGCTGTCAGTGCTGCTCACCTGCTGCACCCACTGGGGATGAGGCAGGGCCAGCCCCACTCCCAATGACCCCAAACTGTGCTACACAAACCCTGCTGCACACCCTGACATGGGGTGAGCCCAGGGAGGGTTTGGCAATAACACAGGGGATGGTTCAGGGGGTCAGTGCACAGAGCATGGAGAGAACTCCCACAGGGGCCAGGTAAGTGTGGAGCAGATGGAGCTGGTAGAAACTGAGATCAAAAGGCAGGAAACCTGCTTAACTGATCACAATCTGCATCAGACAGCTGAGCTGGAAAAACTCCCAGCACCTGATGGGGAATCTGGGAGGAGGTGCCAACACCCCTGGCCCAGCTGGGATCCTGGTGCTGCTCCTGCATCCCTTGGCAGACCCTCAGGGCTGAGCCTGCCCTGAGAGCTCTCCTCTGGACAGCAGACTGAAAGCAAGAGGAAAATGGTGTGTGTCCTGCTGTCCAGGGAGTGCAGGAAAACTGTCCAGGTGCAGTTTGCAGGTCTTCAACTTCTCCTGCCTGATGGGAGTGGGTGAGGAAAGACTTGAGGAGGGGTATGCTGAATAAAGCCTGTCTCACAACTCAAACCTCTATGGGTGCCTCAGAGACACCATTAAAGACAAGTGTTACACCAAATTACCTGAGAAGGCAAAGTCCTGAGCCATGCACTGACCTGCAGGCAGCTTGCAGAAGCTCCACAGCCTCTCCAAGTGCCTGAGCATCACACAGGAGTCCCACAGAGAACACAATTCCACCCCAAATCACCTGGCTGGGCAGGCTGGGGCTTGAGGAAGGGCTGACCTAGCACTAGGAGCAGGGAGATTTCTCTGCCAGGGTGATGGAAATGCAGCAAGTGAAAGGATGTCACTTGAAATCTGCTCATTTTCCTGCTGCTGGGCCAGGAAGCAGATTTGTTCCTGGTGCCAAGGGAGGGAAGTGGGCAGGGAAGACCATTGGGCAGCAATTCAGCTGCATTTTGGGGAGCCATGGCATGGGGAAGGGGTAGATCATGCACACATGTCTTCCAGCAAGAAAATTGAGCCTTTTCTCCCTGGATCTCACACTGGGTCATGCCAGGGCTTAGGGCATGGGTGGGCACAGACTGGGCATTTCCCATCTCCTTCCCAGCCCTCACTGCCCAAGTGGGTGTTTGATGCCCATTGGCAAGGGCAGCTTTGAATACCTTCATAGTACTTCAAAATACTTCCCAGAGTATTTCCATCGGCGTGCTTTATGACAAAATGTTTTTCCACCTTCTGTATTTTCCCCCTGGAATTATCACTTTAAAAGGCAACCTAATAAAATCAAATGTTATTTTGTTCTTATTTCAGAAAAATACCCCAAGGATTCAAAATCCTCACCCTCATGTAACAAAAGGCAATTGGGAACATATCACTTGCAAACTGCACTTGGGAATCTCCCCTGCTAGAGAGAGGGGAGGTCTGGGTTGGATATTGGGGAAAATTTCTTCCCTGAAAGGTGCTCAGGCACTGGCACAGGCTGCCCAGGGAGGTGGTGGACTCACCATCCCTGGAGGTGTTCAAGAAACAAATATATATGGAAATTCATGATGCAGTTTAGTGGGCTCAGTGGGGTTTGATCAGAGGTTGCACTCGATGATCTTGGAGGTTTTTTCCAACATTTATAATTCTATGATTCTACTCTAAGGCTGTTGAGAAGGTGTTGGCTGAAGGTGGAGAGGAAAGCAAGCTGTGGAACGCTGTTAGTGACTGTGCACCAAGCCATCAAGGTGTGTCTTTAGCCAGAAGAGTTTAGTGGTCCATGTTTGGAGCAAGCCCAGCCCTGCCTACAAAGGATGCGCAGCCAGGACAGAGGCTCTGTTTATTTCAGGGTAGTTCCACCAGTGTTGTGTCTGACAGGGTGGACATTTGGGTGCAGCTGAAAGGCAAACCACACTCCCAGCATCTGCCAGCTGCAGTTCCTCCACACAGCTTGCTCTTCTTTGTCAGGATCTTGCACCTCTCAAAAGCCAAAGCTGCTTTCTGTGGGTGAAATCTGCCTGGAGCCAGCAGCAGTGGCCACCTGGAGCAGCCAGTGCAGCACCTCACCTTGCTCATTCCCAGGGTCCAAAGCCACAGTCGGGGCTGGCTGGGCTGTGCTCACCCCGAGGGATGCTCAGACTGCTGCTCTGTGGCCTGGCAGCATCAGGAGGGGTTTTGGTGAAGGTGTCCCCGAGGCTGGGGCTGGAGAGGTCCGAGCAGGGAGCCACAGGCCCGGTGGGAGCCCTGCACTAGCGGGCTGCCCCCTCTGGCAGCTGGGAGGCGTAGAGAGCCAGTGTGTGATGGAGGAACTGGTACTGCTCGCTCGTCTGGATCATCCCACCTCTGCAAGGGAAAGGCAGGGCCCACTGACATTTCACAGACACAAAATCCTGCTCCAGCTCTCTGCTCCCAGGGCACAAACATTCCCGCTGCACCAGCCATGTCAAGATGCCTCTGAAACAGGCAGCAGAGCAGCCCAAAGAATAGAGAGGTTCAGAAGCATTGCTGGGCTGTTCAAAATTAGATTAGCAGCTGATTTGGTGCTAATTTTCACCTGTACTTCTTGAAAAGTGGCCAGGTGGAGTGTTCCTGGATTTAGTGGCTTAGCAGGAGGGGAGGAGCAGATGGCTGCCAGGTTCACAGCCCCTCTCCTCTCCCTCGTGTCCTCAGCTCAGAGCTACAACAGCTCTGACAGCAGAATCAGCCTGGCACTGGGAATTGTTTGCTATCCACACACCTGCATCCCCCAGCCACCCTTCTTGTTTCCAGCAGAAATAGCGCCCGTGCCCCTTGGGATGCCCATCCCCATGTCACTGCCACATCCCTCCCACAGCCCTGCTGTCAGGCTGGCACCCAGGGAGCCCCCTGCCCGGTGTACCCACCTGTCTATGCGCAGATGGCACACGATGCCCAGGATATCCACCTCCCCCGTGTCCTGCAGCTGCTGGCACCCGATCCTGGTGGCAATGAAGCAGCCGGTGCGGCCGATGCCCGCACTGCAGGGCAGACACAGCTGTGAGCACCCTCAGCACCCGCTGCCTGCACCTGCATTGCTGAGCTGGTGCACTCCTGGATTGTGATTTCTGCCTAGAGGGATGCTGGGTCCTGGCCCCAGCTGCCAGACCAAGGTTCTGAGCCAGGCACCAAATCCATGGGCTGGGGTCACTCTGCCATGGCAAGGAGTTCTTGCTGTGTGGCACAGCCCAGCTGAGGCTGCTCTGGAAACACAAAACCAATCTGGGCCCATCCTTGTGCAGTGCAGGGGGCTCTGCAGCCCCTCCCCTCCCAGCTGGGCTCTAACCCCAGCACCAGGTTTGCCCTCAGCCTGCAGCAGTGCATGCTGAATGTTCCCTAGGGACAAACGGGTGCTCTGCTCCACTGTCCCCAAATTCACTCAGCAAGGAGAGAATAGGCACAGGCCACCTCCTGCAGGAGGGCTGTCCTGAAACATGGCTCCACATCCAAGCCACAGG
>NW_005054425.1:1464233-1467043 GCF_000277835.1 Geospiza fortis | reverse complement strand
CAGGAATGGGTCAGGCTCAAAGGGACCAACTATGGGGTCACCAGGTTCCATCTCCCTGCTCAAGCAGGATCTCCCAGAACTGGAGCAGTGGGTGTAGGGTGGGGCTGGTGGCTGAGTCCCAGTGCAGACCTCTCCTACTCCCACCCTGCTGGACCCCAGTGCAGGATATGCCACTCTAATGCCACCATCGTGCAGCCAGGACTGGAGCTGCTGACTGACAGCTCTGCTGGGGGTGGCTGTGCCCTGGGATTTCTGCACCACCTGTGTGTGAGGACTCACAGGGGATTCACCCTGAGGAGGAGCACAGACAGGGCTCATTGAGGTGCAAGCTCTTACCTGCAGTGCACCACGACGGGCCCTGGGCTGGCTGCAGTCTGCAGAGCCTCCTCCACCTTGGCCACCAGGTGCAGCAGGGGCTTGGCTGACTCAGGTGTCTGCTGGTCTGGCCAGGAAGGGAAGAGGATGTGCTTGACCTTGCGGCACTCCTTCCCAAGCTTCTCCAGCACGGGACAAAGAGAAATGGGGATGTGAGGGCACGGGCCAGATGAAATGGGGAGTTCAGCTCAGCAGAGCTCAAGCAGCCCATACCCATCTCAGCCACTCTCCTCCTGAATCCCTCTCTGAGCCTCTGCCAGACATGAGGGAGAGACCCCTGGGCCAGAGCCAATGGATGTGTCCCATCCCAGAGGGTGAGAACAGATGCAGAGTGTTCCAATACTGCCACTAGAGTCCAGGCAAACCAAGCCAGATCCTCTGGCTGGTGTCAGCCCAGGGTGACACAGAGCCCATGGGGCAGAGCCCAATGACACACTGCAAAAACACCAGGCTGGTGCTGCTCTGCCCAGCTGACCCCTTCTCCCCTGCACCCCAGGGCTGGCTCCTGCTCCCTCCCAGCCTCCCCAGGCTCTGCAGTGGTGGGGCTGACAGGGTGAACACTGGGCTCTGAGCCCAGCTGTGCCCCACAGCCCCCCACAGGCTCTGCACACTCCTTCTCTGGCAGAGGCCTCCAGAGAATCATGAACCCTCCTCTTTCCTGTCACGGAGCATTGCCATCTCACCAGAGATGCCAGGGGTGCCAGGGGCACTGCTGGGTCCCAGGTGCTCCCTGTGTGCCCCCAGGATGAGGCTCAGACCCACCTGGATGGAGAGATCCCGCACCACGTACTCCACAGACTCGCTCACCCCCTGCACGTGGATGGTGAAGGGGCCATAGGTGCCCTCCTTCTCAGGCCAGTAGTGGACACATTTCTGCAGAACAAGGAAGATTTGTGGCTTTGTAGGTGCTCAAGGCACCCAAGGACCCTCCTCAAGGATGTCTGAACTGTGCTTGAGTCAGTGCTGGTGGGAGGGGTCCTCATCTTGGGGGTGGTAGAGGAGTGGGGAAGGGGGAGGTAGAGTGATACAGAGGGAAAGGCAAAGAAGGGATAGATCCCTACCCCTGCACCCTCTCCCATACCCTGCCCTGGCTTTCAGGCCCCAGGGATGTGTATCCCTGCTCAGCCCAGGAAGCTTCCAGATGCAGCAGGACCCAGGGCACAGGGAGAGAAGGGAGAGAAGGGAGAGAAGGGAGAGAAGGGAGCAAGGACATGGCCAGGAAAGAGTTTCCAGTTCTCAGTTCCCCAGGCAGGTGCTGTTGGCTCCCATCCCAGAAGCAGCAGCAGTGGGCAGCAGTGCCCTCTGGCTCCCCAGAGCTCTCCCCTGGGTTGGATCCCCTGGCTGAGAGCTCTGGAGGGCCAGAGGGGCACTGCTGCCCACTGCTTCTGACTCATCCCTGGGGGCTGCCCTAAACCCTTTATCCAGCTTTAACCCTTTGTTATCCAGCTGGTAAAGAGTGCCCAGAGCACACAGCCATGTGAGGAGGAAAAGCAGACAGGGCCAAGGCTGCAGCCCTGGGGATCTCCTCCTCCACTTGTGATTCACCAGGGAACGCTCTGAGACAGAAGCACAGTGAGTGGGTGCACAGCCTCACATGTGGCCTCACACTGCCCTCTGCTGCCATCAGCACTCCCCTCCCGCTGTGCCCAGGGCTGGGCAGGCTCCCTGGTACCTCCTTGCGCTCCTGGAGCTCGGTGATCATGACGATGAGGGGAGCCTCCTCCTGCCACACCATCTGCCAGAAGTCGTTCAGCGGGGGGCCCTGTGTGGCGATGTACTCCCGGGGCCGGCCCGCGTAGCCCTGCCGAGCACAGCCTGTCAGGGACCGGGGCTCCCTGAGGGCACCGCGGCTGTGCCCAGCTCACTCCAGCCCCCACCACGCTTTTCTCCTCCACGCTTTAGAGGCTGAGCTACACTTGCTGTTTCCTGCTAAACCCGTCCTTAAAATGCTTTTATAGATGTGCTGAGGAGCCACCAGGTATCCTCCCCACTCCACTGGTCCCATCATCCAGGAGCAAGTCCATCCTAGCACACCCAAAGTCACATCAATGGGGCAATAGCTGATGGATGCCTTGGCAAGGCAAAGCTCACACAAGGAGCTGCACTCTCACTGGGGGAATTTCCACAGGGACAAACAGGAATCCCTGCTCCACAGCTCCAGGCATCCTCTGCCTCCAGACACTTCTCCTGGTACAAAATTCCCAAAGGTATAGAAAATCCAGGCCTTGCCAGCAATCTGCTAATGCTTTGGTCTCACAAGAAGTTGCACTGGCCTGGCTAAGGTATAGGAATGTTTTCATGAACATTTTGCAGAGCCCTATTTTCATGCCTTGAAATGATTTATTTTTCCTAGGAAACATGATTTTCCATTCAGGAGTGTCACTCCCTGGGGGTGTCAACCCTGGGAATTCCACATTCCCCCCACAGCCATGCTC
>NW_005054425.1:1459238-1464191 GCF_000277835.1 Geospiza fortis | reverse complement strand
GTGGGGCTGATGTGATCAAACACCTGCAGAGCCCTCCCAAATTCCTGTGCCTCCCAGGCATGCCCAGGCAGGCTGGGTTGCCAATTTTCTCATGTGCCCACAAATTCCTGCACTGCTACACCTCTGAGGAGGCAAGGGGAAGGAAAGGGTCAGGAAATACCAGCTGCACAGAGGGGTTAGTGGACACAGGTGTGCTCAGTGTGCACACCTGTGTGCAGGTGTGTGTGCCACAGGGATGGCAGTGCTTGTGCATTGCCAGCAGCCAGGTGAGGCAGAGGGGATGCAGCAAGAGGGGGGGATGTTGGAACTGTGGATGCTGAGAGTTTTAAACTTTCTGTGCTGACAAACTCTGACCCCCCAGGAGAACACTGTTTGACCTGGGGCTGTAGAGAGGGCTTCCAAAGCTGATTGATAGCACTGGGATTTATGAGTGTGTAGTTTAGTTAGAAGTGTGTAATATCACTGAGTAGAAAATTTAGAGTTTAGAGTTTTAGAATACAATAATATATCTACAACTAAAATAGAAGTTTTAAAGCAGTTACTAGTCCTTCTTCTTCATAAGTTTAAGTAGTGTTTTGTAATTAGACAAAAAAGCCTGCATTGTGGACTTTGAGAAATCATTTGAGTTATTGAGTTAAAAGTGAAAATAGTTTAGGTGTCATTTCTTAATGAAATAGTTTAGCCTTAAAAGACCTTGTAAAGAAAAGCCCAGCATTCCTGGGTGTGCCACACCCGGGGTGTAGGGACAGGGTGGCAGTGTCACCTGCTGTGCAGCTGCCAGGGTGCCTCAGAAACACACAGCTCCTGTGCTGCCCGTGGGCAAACTGCCCCTGGAGCTCCCAGCAGCTCTGGTCACGGTGCTCCTGTCTCAAGGAGCTTTCACCCTCCCTGCTGGGTGCTGCTTGCTGCTGTGTGTCTGAGCCACAAGCAGCACCAGAAGAGAAATGCTCCTGACTGCCCTCCTGACAGTTCCACCTCCCAGGGGTTTGTGTGTCACCCCAGCCAGCACTTTCTGTGGGCTGCTTTTCCACGTCTGCTTTCCCTCACTGCCTCACTCACAGCACCCACAGCCCCCCCTCTGCTTCCCAGGCCCTGGGCAGCCCCAAGGGTGGGTGCTGCAGTGAGATCAGTGGCTCAGCCAGGACCCTGCCTGCCAGGCAAAGCTGGCACCTGGCTCACAGAGATCCCATTGTGGCAGAGACTGCAGCCTGGAGGGTTTGCACAGGGATGGAATCAAAACCAAATTGTCTAAGTACACCCTAGGGTCTGGGGATTTCTCAGTCTCTGGAAAGGAGCCCTACCACGTGCCAAGCATAAGCCACACCCCATCTTCATAGCTCCCTTCCTGGGAAATTGCAGCAAGCTCCCTGAGCAGAGAGGAAATCCCAGGATGAGAGAGGTTTGAGGATCTCTGAGCTGTCATCACCTGCTGACACAGCTTGCCTCCCATGCCTGTGCCAGACAATGGGCCAGTGTGTGAGGAGCAGATGGAGAAGCCACTGCAAGGGAGCCTTTTGGGGTGCTCAGTGTGCCCAGGAGCTGAGATGTGAGACTCTCCCACCACAGGAACAGTGTGTCTGCCCTGTGTAGATGGAGCCACATCTTCAGCTCCAGCATGGGTGGCAAGTTAAGTCTGTAGCCCCAGGGCAGCCACAGGAGAGCAGGTGACAGTGCCCCAGCATGTGTGATCAGTGTGGCACCTGCAGCCTGATGCCCTGAGAGCCCTGGGCTGCAGCCCTGGGAGGAGAGGACACTCACTGTGATGTAGTTGGCATTTATGTAGCTGTCTTCCTCCTGGCTCCCAGCCCTCCTGAGGCAGACCCGGCTCTCAGGATCTGAAAGATGTCACAGGTCTCACCCAAGGGACTGATCCTGCCCATCCTCCCTCCCCGACCCCAGGGGCTGTAGGCTGAGTCCTCCTGCTCCATGCCATGCCCAGAGCTGTCTGCACCCTCCCCCAGGCCTGTTCTTGTCCCACTTCAGCCTCACTCCCCTGGCAGGGCACAGCCCAAACCTGCAGGTGCTATAGTGAGCAGGTGAGGTAACTCAGTGCAGTGATCCCCAGGACATCCACAGGACCTGA
This sequence comes from Geospiza fortis, assembly GCF_000277835.1. Taxonomy (NCBI): domain Eukaryota; kingdom Metazoa; phylum Chordata; class Aves; order Passeriformes; family Thraupidae; genus Geospiza; species Geospiza fortis. Next base: position 1,462,108 of record NW_005054425.1, on the reverse strand, counting down.
CTAGAGCCCAGCTGAGCCCCTCCACAAGACCCTCAGCCTTTACCCTCTCGGGACCATGCCCTTGGGACATGGAATGCCCCAGGAGTGCTGCACACCTGGGTAGGAGAAGCTCCCCATGTCCCCCCAGCACTGTGCACACCCCTGCAACACAGGCAGAAGGAGCAGCAACAGCACCCAGAGGTGCCCACCCCAGTGCCAGGGCTGCTCTGAGCCACCCCTCACCCACAGGCAAACACAGGCAGATGGGAGGCAAAGGGACACAGTGGCACCTACTGGGGAGAATGGTTTTGTATCTGTCCTTGAAAGCACGCCCAGGGATTTCCAGCTCCTCGGGACTCACGAAGTTGGGTGGGATTTTCTGCAGGGGGAGAAAACAGCCATGAGGAAAAGCCCATTGCTGCCACTTGTGTCCCCTGCTGGTGGCAGTCCTGGCTGCCCACCAGGGCAGAGCTGACCCAGGGGCATCAGCAGAGATGCCAGCTCCTGGGATGAGTCCTGGCTTTACTCCAGTTGTGGTGGGACTCCTTCCAGAGAGGCAGTGCTGGGAGAAGAGCATGGCATGGCAGGGCAGGACAGGGTTTTCCAGGGACCCCAACAGGACACGTGTGCACAGGGACCAGGTGAGACCTGGGCACCCCTCCCCTCTGTTTGCCCACACCTCCTGCCCTCCCACTGGGGCTGTGGGGCACAGCTGGGCTCAGAGCTCGATGTTCACCCTGTCAGCCCCACCACTGCCAGCCCCTGGCACCCCTCCTGTGAGGAGGGAGAGGGAAAATCGTCATCATCGCACCGAAAACTCCTCCTGGAGCTGTGCCAGGCTCTGGGCGTGCTGCTGGAGCTCCTGTTTCCTCAGCACGTGGCTGGATGTCCTCAGAAACTTCAGTGTGATGTCCCGTGGCGTGCAGACAGGCTGGATGGGCTCCACGTTTCCTAGAGAGCTCATATCCAGCACTAGTGACACATTGGAGCCCCTCCTGCAAGGCACAGGAGTCCCTGGCTGACCTACTGCCACCCTGGGACAGAAGGACAGCCCTCCCCACTGCATCATCAGTTAAAACCACCCCACACTGAGCAAAGGGCAGATGGAGACCCCAGCAGATGGGGAGATTGAGGAACAGGAGCTAGCTGAACATTTTATGATTGATAGCTGAACATTTTGCTTTTCTGCTGGGATGAAAAGTCCCCTGAAGGACTGAAAGTGTCAGGATTTGTCCTGGGCTGGGTGGGGGCCAGGGCTGCCTCCACACTCAGAGCTGGCAGCTGCAGGCAGAGGGCTGGCAGGAAGGAATGTCAGGGCAGCCTTGGGGATGAGCAGTGCCCTGGGTACCCCAAGGCACACTCACCTCTCCTGGAGTCGCACATGCTTCTTGGCAGGGGGACTGGGCTTCTCTGCCTTGTCCATGTCCTCTGCAGCTGCCTGGGCTGCCAGGCTGCCCCTATGAACTCTGGAGCACACCAAGCAGGCTTGGACCATGCTGCAGCAAGCACAGAGCCCTCGTCCTGAAGCACAGCAGGGCCACACGGGGGGCTCTCAGCTCCTGGGAGAGCATGGAGCCATCGGAGGAGAAGCAGCTGGAAAAGAAAAGTCAGATCTGAGAGACACCACAAGGCTGGACGGAGCCCCCACAGATGGTCTGCAAGCAAGGATGGATTTTAAATGCTCAGTTGTCCTGGAAGCAGGACCCCCAGCCCCTGTATGCAGGCAGATATCCTGGAGAGCTGCCAGCACAGTCACCCTCCCTGCAGCACTGCAGCCCACACTGCTGACCCTGGGCATGGCACCAAGGGCCACCTGCCTCCCCTCAGGGGAGGACACCCACTCTGTGGTGGCAAGCACACTGTGGTTGGGGGAGCCCCAGATGCTCTCCACCTCCATGGAAACACATGCCCCGTGTTCCCAGCCCTTCCCCATCACATCCCCCTGCTTCATCCTGGGAACATGGTGGGGAACTGGGAGCTGGAATGTCTGAGCACAGCAGTGCTCAACAGGTGACACGAGGTGGCTGTAGCTACTGCATGGAGCCTGGCCATGCCCTGCTGCAGGGACACACAGACTAGGCACCCTCAACAGCCTCATGGCCCTGGGACAGCCGCCTCCATCCTGCAGGTCACAGAAACTGTCGAGAGGAAACTGCTCTATCTGGGTGGTTGAGCAAAAGGCCGTGGGGCAGCCCAGCTGGGGAAGGTGCCAGACATCCTCCATCACAGCCAGGGCTCAGCCCCTGGCAGGGCTGGGGAGATGCAGGTGATGCTGACTCACCTCTGGGCACAGCTCCTCATGGTGCAGGCAGCACCCTGGGATCCTGAGCCTCCTCCTCATCCCCTGAGCCTCCTCCTCATCCCCTGCTTCCTCCATGAGCAGGAGACAGACCCAGAGCCAGGGAATGGTGCAGAGTCAGAGCTCTTGGTGGGTAAAGAGTGGGATTCCAGGCAGCCTATCTGCTCGGGGAGGTCTTGTGGAGAGCTGGTGTCCACATGGTGGTTGGGGACACAGCTAGGGCAGGAGCAGCTCTCCAGGATTCCCTGCTGCCCAGTGCCATTTCTGAGAGTGGCAATGCCACCACTGCCACTCACACCATCCCCGTGCCCTCAATCCAGGCAGGACAAGAGCAGCTGCTGACCAGAGCCAGCCCAGGCTCCCATCCCAGTCTGGCCAGGAAACACCTGGGAGATGCCAGGGAAGCACCTCAGCTCACATGGCCTGTCCAGCATCCCAGCCTGCCTGGTGCTGCCATCCACACGCACATGCCCACCACCCTGGCACAGGCCTGGCACTGCCCGGGGGGCTCTTCTGCCCACCCTGGTGCCCTGAGGGCTCTCCAGTCCAGCCTGGCACTGCCCAGGGGCTCTCCTGTCCAGCCTGGTGCCCA
>NW_005054425.1:1444922-1459180 GCF_000277835.1 Geospiza fortis | reverse complement strand
CTGAGGGCTCTGCTGAGCAGCCTGATGCCCTGAGGGCTCTCCTGTCCAGCAGCCTGGTGTCCTGAGGGCTCTCCTGTGCAGTCTGGCACTGCCCTGACGGCTGCCCTGAGGGCTCTCCTGTCCAGCCTGGTGCCCAGGGGCTCTCCTGCCCAACCTGGTGCCCTGAGGGCTGCCTACCTGCTGCCCTGCCGTGAGGGCTCCTCGGTCCCGGCCAGGCCCGGGGGCACGGCACGCTCGGCCTGACAGCACGGTTTGAAAGTGTTCAGGAAGCCGCTTATCAAAGGAGCTGCTGCCTCTGCTGCTTCCTCTCCCTCCTTCTCCCCCACCCCGGCAGCCGCCCACACACATACCGGCCACAGCTCCGCAGCTCGGCCCGGCCCGCCCGGCCCTGCTCCCCCGGCCCGCCTGCCCCGGGCACGGCCCGGCCTCCCCGGAGCCCCGGGGGGCACCACAGGAGCTCTGATGGGGCTGGGGGGTGAGCTCGATGGCCTCTGTGACACGCCATGGCCAGCCCTGCTGCCACCCTGGGGCACGGAGGGATGGGCAGGAGTCAGCCATGAGGGGAGGAGGCGTGAGGCGGGCTGCTTGGCATGGCACAGGGGGGCTGCTCGGGGGGCACCACAGCCCCTCAGGAAGCCACGGCGTGCTGCTATGAATCCCCCCATGCTACCATGAATCCCCCCATGGTGCAATGAATCCTCCCATGCTGCAGTGAATCCTCCCATGCCTGCTGTCCTCTTGCCCAGGCTGTGCCCTGGCTGTTCCCCATCCCCCTGGAATGTGCCAGGGCTCACTCAGCACCTCCCACCCTCGGTGCCTGCCCATGTGCTCCTTGTGCCACCCCACTGTCCCAACTCCCACGTGGGGACAGCCCTCTGCACCCACCACCACCCCGGGTACCTCAGGGTAGGACAGGTGAGCTCCCCCTCCCCAGCAGGGAAGGGCAGGGGTGGATTTGGGGTCACAGGTCCCTGGGCCTGGCTCAGGTAGGCCAGGTCTGCCCTTGGGGCACTGCACATCCTTCCTGACACATCCCCACTGCTCTTCCTGTTTGCTCGTGCTGGGCTCTGCAGCTTCCTTCCTCCTCAGCCCCCACCCCGCTGTGCTGCAGCAGCTCCTGCTGCACCCCAACAGCCCCACGGACCCCAAACCCTTCCCTGTGTCTGCTCCAAGGGCTGCTCTGGCCAGAGCCACCCCAGCCCAGCTCACTGAGGTGACTGTGCTGTCACCTCACCAGACAGCTGCATGTCTGTGCACACCTGTGTGTTTGCAGGTGTACCAGAACAGCTTCCCTGGGCAGCCCTGCCAGTGCCACCCAGTGCCACCCAAGGGCTAGGAGATCAGAGGGCCCAAGCTCCAGAGCAAAGTGCTGGGCTTGGCCAGCAGCAGAACAGCCTTATCCTGGAGAAAAAGCCACCAGCACCTGTGTCTTACCTGCAGATCCTAGAGTGGCCAGGAAGAATTCTCTGTGCCCTGTGTGGAATGAAAGAACACATCTGTAAGGCCTGGAGGCAGCCCCACCACACACTGCCCTTCCTTCCCACTGTCCCTGACAGAGCTCAGGAATTGCTGGGATGACCAGCACTGTGGCACTAAACAAGGTGTCTGCAGAAACTTGCTCCCAGTAGGAGCCAGAGCAAACAAACAAGGATGTGTGCTGGACTAACAGGCTGCCAGACATGCAGACACTTCCTGAGGCTGCGACTGTGTCTGTGCTCTAAGTGTGGGGGGCACCTGTCCCATCTGGGTGTCTTTGAGGTGAAGGGGTTCCTGAGGATAGAGTGTCTCAGGTTGGAAATGGGGGTGTGTGTTCTATCACCACCTGTCAGAGCTGGGGCAGTTCTCTGCTGTTCATTGGGCAGTTTTCTTTATCTCTCCCACAGCCAATCCTCCCTCCAGGAGATCTCTGCTGTCCATGGCCACTGTGTCCCTGCAGGGCTGATCCAATTCCAGCATCCCATGGGGCGATGCTGCGCCCAGGGGAGGAGCCAAGCATTCCTACCTGGATCCAATCTGAGCCTGGAGCAGCACAGCAGCCTTTGCCCACTGCATTGCCAGAGGAGCAGCTTTCTGCTGCCCTGCATTGCCAGAGGGAGCCCAGGCCCATCTGCAGCAGCCCTGGAGCTGCAGAGGCAAACTCCCCCCTTGTGCAGGATCCCTGCTGCAGCAGCAGCACAGCTGGCACTGCAGGAGGGCTGAGCCCCCATGGGATGGGGCTGTGCCACCCCCTGACACACAGGGGGGCAGGGCCTGCTCTGGCTCTGGCACTGGTTTTGGTGTTTTTTTGTTTCATTGCATTTGTAATTTTAATTTTCCTAGTAAAGAACTATTATTCCTACTCCCATATCTTTGCCTGAGAGCCCCTTAATTTTAAAATTATAATAATTTAGAGCGAGGGGGTTTACATTTTCAATTTCAAGAGAGGCTCCTGCCCTCCTTAGCAGACACCTGGCTTTTCAAACCAAGACATTCTTCCTGCCAGGTGCTGCTTTGGTTATGAAATGCCCCTGGATGCTGCAGGAAAGATGCTGATGCACTTCCTTTGCAAAATGGCTTATTTGGTTCCACTTGAATTTGGTCATGACAAAGGACCCCACTCAGAGTAAAAAGGGGAAGCTGAGATGCTGGGATGCAGTGCATCCTTTGCCTCTAAAGCATCACAACACTAAGGTCTTCATGCTCAGGGATGTCCTCCAGAAAGCCTTGCACCACTTTCCCTCTGCTGCTCAGAGCTCCCCGTGCTGCTGGCTTGGCCCTGCCAGTCACACACCTGCCTGTGCCAACTGCAGCTAAGCAGGACACCCAGGATGCAGCCTCTGGAAACTACACCTGGCCCCTGGGGCTGCTCCCTATTCAGAAAACTTCAGTGGAGACTGAAGGGACTGTCCTGGCCATGGCCACTCACCCAGGGTAGGAGAACACAGTAGGGATGTTTTGTGGTGTTGTGCCATGGCCCAGGCTTCTAGGGGCAGAAAAGTTTGCCCTGCTCAAATGTCCTGACCCTTACACAGCTCTGATGGTGCACAATGGGAGCCCAGTGTGCTCCCACCTGCCAGCATGGCTGCTCTTCCTCCCCTCTGCCAAAGCACCAGCATGCTGAGGAGGTGCATGTGAAGGGAGAGCACTGGAGGGGACACAGACCTGTGGAGACCACAGCAGGAAAATGAAGGTGCTGGTGGAAAATGAAGCATGAGCTGGTACAGAGAGACTGGATGTGAGGGAGACCAGGAGCAGAGGGAGTCAGAACACACTGCTTGGCCCGGGGCATTTTTCAGTTTTCAGTGCCCTGGGGAGCAAGCTGTCCCCTGTACCTTGCTGCACCCACCTACGTCTGCTGCCCTCCTGGGACTGAGCCCTGTGCCTCCTGCCCACTGGGCACACAGCAGGTGCACACCCACACGTGCAGGTGTCCCTGGTCACTCATCAGTGCCCGCCCCTGCTGGTGGGCAGAGACCTCGAGCAGGGCAGTCCAGACATGCCCTCCCTCCTTTCATCCATCCCCTGGAATGCACTTCGGAGCCCCTGCTTGGAGCAGGATGCTGCCAGCTGGCTCCTCCTGAGGGACTCAGGCTGGGCTCACAGAGGGGTGTGAGCAGTGGGGAGCAGAGAGCTGGGAGGTGCTCTGGCCAGGACTGTGCCTTTCGTGTGCAGCCCTGCTTGTCCCATGTCACATCACCAGCTCTGCAGAATTAGAGCAGAGCTGCTGGATCCTACAAGCAGGGACTGCTGGGGCCAGGGTGGACCTAGCTTTGAGGGGAGACAGTGTCCAGGCTGGGGGCAGATCCCAGCCCAGGGTCAGTTTGCTGTAAGGACAGGACCAGGACACCAGGACAGCCACTGCAGCCTGGTGTGAGCGAAGAGGAACATGACAGTGTCCAGGGGCAAAACCCTGCAGGGGATGGGAGGAAGCAGCACTGAAGGAAATGGCTCCAGGCAGGTCACTGCTGTGCCCCTCACCTTCCTGCCTCCCTCCCCTGGTGGGGAGGGACTGGTGAGGTCCCAGAACAGGAACATCCCTTGTCCTCCAGCATTCCTTTCTGCTCTGACCTTGGTGGCAGTGGGGTGTCAGGGGTGATGGTGATGCCCAGAGTGGTGCTGGGAGGGTTGGTGATGGAGGGATGCACACTGAGGGAAGAGTCCCAGCTGTTACCACACTAGCCATTCACCCTGACCCAGCCAGGGATGTGCTAGACATGGGATCGCCTGTGTCCTCTGTCCATGGACATCTGTGCATTAGGATTATCTGTTGGGATGTGAGGACTAGAGAGGTCTGTGACACAGTCGCAGGGTTCTTGAAGAGTCCTTATAGGTGTGGCTTTACTTTCAGCAAGATATGGGGTCCCTATGGAGTTGGTGCTCTGGAAAGGAAGATCTGGATTTATCCTGACTGGTACTTGCTGTTTGTTCACTTGCATTTTAAAACTCCTCTTCCATGGGGTCATCTTCCACCTCTGGCCATGATTTCATAGCCAGTTCCCTCTGCGCAAAGAGCACCTTCTGCCTCCAGACTGGGACCTGTTTTCCCACTAATGACCAGCGAATCCTTAAGCCCATTTCTGCCCCCCCATCCTCCCGGGGGTGGGCTCCCTCACCAGCCCTCCTGCCCTGATCCACACCCCAGCACCTCTCTCTCCTCATCCTCTCCCCACAGCACTGCAGCCCCAAAGTCACCTCAGCCTGCGCACCTCAGCACTGGCAGCTCAGTGGCACTGCTGGCACCCAAAGCACAGACAGTGCCCAACACTTTCACTCCCCAGGGCTGCCAACCACACCCCGACTTTGTCCCACCAGGCCCCGTCACCTCTGGGTCCGGCACTCAGGAAGGGATGGTTCTGCTTCCGTTGGCACGTCTGGCAGTCAGGATGTCCTGCAGGCTGCTGGAAATGAGCCCGTCTCCTCCGCTGCCTGAACATCGCTCGCAGGCTTGAAGGTGAAGCAGCTGCCTGGGGACGGAGCAGGCTCTGTGCCAGCTGCCGGCAGGGCACAGGAGGAGGAGGAGGAGGGCAGGCCGCGGGCAGCCACCGCCGCCGATGGCTCCTCCCGAGAGCGGCTTCTCGCTGTTGCAGCGTCCTCCAGGGGAGCGCGTTCCCAAGGACAGCCCCGGCAGGAGCATCCTCCGGGCGGGCTGCGGAGCTCAGCGCTCAGCGCTCAGCGCAGCGCTGCTGCGAGCCCGGAGCCTCAGCATCCCACCGGGACCGCGCTGATCCCGGCGGATGCGCGACCTTTCCCCGTGGTCGGTGCCGCTCTGGGCAGAGTTTGCTCCTGTGCTGTGCCTGGCTGGAGCTGGGAGCAATTAAAGAATTGTTGGTTCGTTTTGCCAAGGCACTGCCGCTGATGCTGCCTGCCCTCTCCTCAAGGAGAACCAGAGGAAGAGTTTAGGACCTGGATTTCCTGCTTAAATCTGGATTGTTTCCTTTGAATCACTCGGTTTGTTCAGCCTACAGAAGAGGAGACTGAGGGGAGACCTCGTTGAGCTCTTCAACATCCTCATGAGGGGCAGCTCCAGTCTCTGCTCTCTGTGACCAGGACTAGAGGAAACAGCTGGATCCGTATCACAGGAGGTTTAAATGATTAAAGGAAAAATGTTTTCACCCAAAGGATGGTTGAGCACTGGAGTGGGATCCCCTGGGAAGTGGTCACAGCTCCAAACCTGTCTGAGCTCCAGGAGCATTTGCACAAAGCTGTCAGGCACAGGGTGAGATTGTTGGGTGTCTGTGCAGGGCCAGGGGTTGGACTTGATAACCCTGATGGATTCCTTCCAACTCAGCATATCCTATGGTTCTACGACTGCTGAGTAGAACCATGTCTGGTTTCTGGAATTAGGCACTCTCCCATATCTCCTGCAAACAAGCTGAGCTTTCCTCCAAATTTGCCAACAGAGCAGCAGAGCTGGGCTGCACCAGCACCACTGGGCTGGGCTAACACTGATGCAGAGCTAGTGCTGCTGTGGACTAAAGAAGGTGCCTTGGCACAGGAACAGTTCCCCTGGGAAAGGTGATCTCCAGAGTGAAAGTGCTTTATATCCGCTTGGTTTGTTCCTCTCCTCATGTGGGAAGCTCCCCATGTTCATTTTACAGTGTAGGACTGTTTCTAAGCCAGGTATATAGAATCAGGAAATAATAATAAATAATAATCAGGTATAGAATCAGGAAATGACAGAAACATTAATGTTGAAAAAGATCCCTCTGAGATCATTAAGTCCAACCATTAACTGATGATGTTCACCACTAAATCGTGTCCCCAGGGGGTGAGGGTAAAGGGGATCTAAGCCTGGACGTGGGAGCAGTCCTCAAAGGTGCTGAGACTTTGACACTTTAGCCAAGAAAAGCCAGTGGAGAAGCCACAGAGGGCCAGCAAGGGCCACAGAATGACCTGGTTACCAGGACAGCCTACTGGGGTCACAGCTCCAGCACCTGTGGCAGCACCTGGCTCATCCATGTGTCACTTGCGCTTGTCCTGTGCTTTCCTGGGTGCCTCCAAGACAGCTGTGCTTCTAGAAATGCTGTCAGGAAAATGTTGTGTGCTTTGGTTTCTCCTGGGGAGAGATCCTTTCTTGGACACCTGTGGGCTGGCCAGGAGGCACACACATCCTCTTGGCAGGCTCCAGACCACAGAACTGCCTGCAAAAAGAAGTCTCCCAGGAACAGGACACCCCCAGCTCCTCTATCCTCACAGCATACAGGGCAAAGCAGGTCTTGTGGGAATCTTTAAATTTAGAGGGTTTTGGGAAAGTGCAAAAGGCAGGCCTCAGAGACAGCAGAACTGCAATTAGAGCTAAGCAGTAATCATATCATAAGGTTTGCTAGCAGAAAAGTTGTATGAGAAGTAGAAAGTAAGGACAAATAGAACAATGGTCTGTGTATTAACACTTGTCTAGAATAACTCCCTAAGCTGCAGAAAAGTATATCTACTGAGATATTAGGGAGTTCTAAGCTTAATAATGGAGCTCTGCGCATTGTGTTTTAAGGCTTACAAGCAGGTATTGTATTTGAAATCAGCAAGCATTGTTTTAACCAAAGGTACGTGTGCTTATTGTGGTGGATAGAACTACTGTCAATATGCTTTTGCTTTGTGTGATTGGTCAAAAAACTTTTAAAGTAAGTTGTAACATTGAGTTCTTTGTCTGCTGCCTGAGATGTGAGCTGCTGGCATCTTCCCATTGTCATAACCATGGAATGAGACTGATACTGGAAAATAAAACAGCTCAAGGCATGTTCCTAACAGTCCCATCCCATTTGTGGTTTGTACATAGACCCCCGACCAGCAATAGGTCTCAATGAAAAAGGCACAAAAAGGCCTGAAAATCCTCATCATGTCATTCCTGTCCTTGGTGCCTTGGCATACTGCAGCAGTGTTATAGATGGATAATGAGGTGATTTGCCCTTGCAATTAAGGGATGACTATTGTGTGAGTATTAAGAAAAGCTTTAGTGATGTATAGTTATGTTATTGTAGTTTAGATGTCCTCTGTTCTCCCCATAGCTCTCTTCCCTACCCCCATATTGTTGCCATCAAACAGCCTGGGTTCTCCAGGACAGGTAAAAAGAAAGCTGCACACGTGTCCCTTACCTGGGGCAGTTGGGAATGGAAAAGCTTGGTGCTTAGGGGGTGCAGCATCTCCAATCTAGTTAAAAGAAAGCAGTTCCCACAGATAAATGGCAAAGAAAAGCTGACTGACAGACTTTGAGAGGGGCCAGGGCTGGCTGATGTAACCCCCAGGGGTATAAAAGACTGACATCCGTCTTGAAGATGAACTGGCCACATGGCATCCATGAGGGGCAATTCCCAGCACTGTGAGTTTTTCCTTATGTAGTCCTTTGTTGTATTTTTGTTAAGGTTTAATAAACCTTTTTAAACTTTCAAAGTGAGCAGTTGTTTTTCACAAGCGGGACCTTGGCAGCCCTGCTAGCTTTGCCCAGCACAGCCCTGCTGAGTTTGCTCAGCACAGCACTGCTGGCTTTGCCCAGCACAGCCCTGCTGGATTGGCCCAGCACAGCCCTGCTGGCTTTGCCCAGCACAGCCCTGCTGCCCCAGTCCTTGGGCTGCTCCCTCGAGGGGACACCGAGCCTGGTGACCTCTCAGCAGTGCCATTATCAGTGACAGGCAACGAGCTGGGCAGGAGGGGCAGGAGACAGAACCCCAGAGAGAAAGGAAGTGGTTACAGAGCTGTCACCGCCGGCTCTGCTGCACCAGGAGCTGCGCCCACGCACCCACGGGCAAGGAGAACGGCGCTGCCCTGTGTGATATATGTGACCCAATCATTGCTGCTAAAGGAAAGTGTGAAAAACGCCAATCATTTGTTTTTAAAATGTTAAAAGTTTAATAGTAATAAAATGGTTATAAAAATAGTAATACAATTAGAGTAATAATAATTTGGGCAATTTGAATTCAGACAATATGAGACAATAGAAACAAAGAGTTACAGATGGTCTGGGTACATTTTCTGGGCAAAATAAGCCCGAAAAAGGACCCACATTATAGAGGTTTAACCTTTAAAAGCAACAGCCTGTTGCATATTCATACACCTCATACATGATGCATGAATTCCATTCAAACAAAAAATTCTCTCTGGTCAGTGTCAGCTTCTTCCTCTGAATCCTGATGGCATTTTCAGGGCTGAGCAAGGCAGGAAGAAGTTCGTTTCTTCTGATAATGGAGCAATAAATTCCCTTTCTCTGAAAGATTCAGGTGTCCTGTGGCTGCTATCTCAGTGTGAGTTCTTTCTTTAGAAAAAAGGTATCCTACATAGCATAGTTTCTGTTTTAACATTTTGTTATAACCTAAAACTATATTTAACACACTACTTAAGAGAATTAATACAGCATAACTTTCTAACACAACACATATAATATTAATTTTAATATTTGCGAAAAGCCAATCATAAAAGATACATTTTTCACAGAAATTAAAACCACAGCATCTTGTGTACCAAACCAGCGTCGGGAAACATGCAGTAATAGGCTGCATGATAAGAATGGAGATTCCAACACCAGGAGGACACTGTTTCCAGGGATGGATATTTCAAGGGATTTCTTTCTGTCTGACAAGACCCCTGTAGGAGGCATTTGAAAGGCATCATCAGAAGTTTATCCCAGAAAATTTTCACCTGACAGGATTCCAGCAATTATCCACCGGTTCCGGGAATTGCCGCAGCAAGGAAGAAAAAACTACAATAATATGCTAAAATATGCTAAAGAAGAGCCCCCTTCCAGAGCCCAAAAGACTGTATAAAACAGACCCCAGAAATGACATTTGGAGACCCACAGGGACTTTGTTGCAATAGAGGCCAAATCCTGAGTCTCCCCAACTCTGATGGCCTGGCTCAGAGTCGAATCGCTTGTGGCTTTTTCTAAATTTATACTTTGATTATTTAATAAATTTCCTTAATTATTAAATTGGAATATTCATTTATAACACCCTGTTACAGTTATATTTTCTGGAAAAATCTCTTCACCCAGGATTTTCTCCTGGGAAGCTGAGAAGCCTCAGAGAAAAAGGAAGACAATTATCTTATTTGTTTCTCTTGTGTTTTGCTCTTTTAGAATATGTTTAGAGATTGTTTACTAACAGGTGGCTGTTTCATTAATTTCATGTGAATTGTTTTGACTTATTGGCCAATTACAGCCAAGCTGTGTCGAGGCTCTGGAAAGTGTCACAACTTTTCATTATTATCTTTTTAGCCTTCTGTAAGTATCCTTTCTGTATTCTTTAGTATAGTATAGTTTAGTCTTTAATATAATATCTTGTCATAAAATAATAAATTAACCTTCTAAAAACATAGAGTCAAATTCAACATTCCTTCCTGCCACTAGGCACCCCACAAATACAATAGTGCCTTCCCAAGCTGGGCTGCTCTGGGATCTCCAGGGAGGGTTTGTGATGAAGGCACATGTTGGAACCCTGGATGCTGAGAATTTCAGACTTTCTGTGCTGACAGGCGCTGACCCCCAAGAGAACACTGCATTGACCTGAGGCTGTGGAGAAGCTTCCAAAATGGAATGACAGAACTGGGATTGTGGGTGTGGAGTTTGAATAGAAGTGTGTGATATCACAGGGTGGAAAACACAGAGTTTAAGGCTTTAGAATATAGTAATATAGATAAAGCAAGAGGTTTTAAGGCAGAGGCTGCTCCTTCTTCTTCATCTTATTCTTCATAAGTTTAAGTAGTGTGTAATTAAATAAAAAAGTCCACATTGCAGGCCACAGGTAGTTAATTATTAGTAAATTAGTCATTAGTAATTAATTATTAATTACTAGTCAATCATCAATTAGTATTAATTATGAATTAGTAATTAGCCATTCATTATTCGTTAGCTATTATTAAAATAAAAATAATTTACGTGTCATTTCTTAATTGGACAGTTTATCTTTAAAAGGCCTTGTGGAGAGAGAGACAGGGCTCCATTTTTAGTTTGTTAGATTGAAGTGCTGTAGAACTCATGGTTTGTGAGACTGTGATAGACATAAGAACTAATAAACATCTGAGTCCCAACAAAATTCACACATTTAATCCCGACCCTAGCAAAAAGAATTTAAGGCTGGACAGGCACTGATCCTCTTCTAGCCTTTGATAACAGCTAGAAAGGTGCTTCAAATAGCCCATACTCAGCCAGTGTCTGCTGCAGAAATAGGTGTGGTGAGTCCAGCCGATGGCAAGTTGTGGGAGTGGGAAAAACACAAACTTCTACAGATACTGAAGGATTTGATTTGTTATAAAAAGTTATTAAACTTAATAAACTTTCATAAGTTTATTAAAAGTTATAATAAAAACATATGTGTATATGTTAGAAGCCCATTGAATAAAAATAGCAGTAATACAGTAATGCAGTATAAATAAGTAAAAGTGATGAGTTAACAAAATAAACCCTGTAGCAACTATCTATTAGTTTAAAAAGTTATATATTACCTTATAACAAAGAGACTTGTGACTACTTCAAACTATAACCAAATACTTTAAAATCTCACAACCTCTGAGACTAATATTTATCTAAACAATAAATCATTCTTGACCCAAAAATAATCCCATCACTTCATTACAAACAACAATAATAATGAGTGAGTCACTGCTCAAGTTAAGATTCTTGACCTTGATAAGGACAGACTGCACATGATGCTGCCTGGGGCCAAAGGGCCACACAAGATGTGCCAGCAGCTTACATTTTAGGGAAAAAATCTTCACTGAAAGGTGATCAGACACTGGTACAGCAGGCTCAGGATGGAGACAAAGGCAGGTAAATGTGGCTGTTGTAGATGAGTGATGAGATGGTGGCTCTCACAATGAAGGGTGAACATTGTGTGTGTGTTAAGTTTTGTAGATGTAGAGTTGTGTTACTGTGATGTGTCCTCCCTCATTGTTATCATGGGATGGCCTTGGTACTGAGGCATTGGGAAGGGTTGGCTCGTTACTATGGCAACACCTGAGCTCCAACCAAGGTGTAAGAAAGTGATCTGCACCCCTGGACAGCGAGGAAGGGGTTAACTGACAGGACTTGGAGGGTCTAAAAATATAAAAAGCAGAGCATCCATTTTGAAGATGAGCATGTGGCTGGTAGTCAGAGGGCTCACAGCACTGTAATTTTTCCTTATTTAGTCCTTTTGTTGTATTTTTTTTGTTAAAGTTTAATAAACCTTCAAAAGTTTCAAAAGGTGAGCAATCATTTCTCACATGGCACTTGGGGACATGACAGTGATGGGGCAGTGGTTGAACTTGGTCATCTTAGAAGGCTTTTCCAACCTCAACAACTTTGTGAAGACTTTTCCAACCTGAACAACTCTCTCTTCTTGCATGCGTGAAAAATGCATATTTTATGATTGGCTTTTTGCAAATATTAAAATGAGTATTATATGTGTTGTGCTAGAAAGTTATGCTGTATTAATTTTTTAAGTAGTGTGTTAAATATAGTTTTAGGTTATAACATCATAATAAAATAGAAACTATGCTATGTAAGATACTTTTTTTAAAAGAGAGGAATGAGATACTCCCAAAAGGCTAGCAGCCACAGGGCACCTAAATCTTTCAGAGAAAGAAAATTTATTGCTCTCTTATCAGAAGAAACGAACTTCTTCCTGCCTCGCTCAGTCCTGAAGATGCCGTCAGGATTAGGAGGAAGAAGTTGACACTGCCCAGACAGAATTCTGTGTTTGAATGGAATTTATGCATCATGTATGAGGTGTATGAATATGCAACAGGTTATTGTTTTTAAGGGTTAAACCTCTGTTAATGTGGGTCCTTTTTCAGGCTTACTTTGCCCAGAAAAGTTACCTGGGCTGTCTGTAACTCTTTGTTTTTATTGTCTCATATTGTCCTAAATCCTGATTGTCCAAATTATTATTACTCTAATTATATTAATATTTTTATCACCATTTTATTCCTATTAAACTTTTAAAATTTTAAAAACAAGTGATTGGCGTTTTTCACAACCTTCAAAAATTTTAAAAAGTGAGCGGTCATTTCTCACATGGCGCTTGGGGATGTGGTTTTAGCGGTGAGCAGGGCAGTGCTGGGGCAGTGGTTGAACTTGATGATCTTAGAAGGCTTTTCCAAGCTGAACAACTCTGTGATGATTCTTGCATGGCAAGAGGCAGAGCCCTGACAGCCAGGGCAGGTCCCATCCCTGCAGCTGGAGGAGCCTGGCCTGGACAGGCAGAGGCAGCCAGAGGGCAGCAATGCAGAGCTGATGGATCTGCCCAATGCTGCTCCTCCAGCTCGCAGCCACAGCAGAATGTGGGCCTGTCTGCTTTGAAAGCTGCTCTGGATTGCAGAAATTCAGGGAGCTGCCATGTTGGGCGATGCATGCTCCTCCTGTGATTCCTCTGAGTCCTCTTGGTCTTGTGGCAGGAGGGGAAGCCACAGGAGCTTGCAGCACATGAGGTCTGCTTCGTCCTGGTTCCAGGTGTCAGAAATATTCCTGTCTGGTCACAGCGGGGAAGACAGGGTGCTTGGAGCCACAGATGCCCCAGATCTGTAGGAAAAGCAAAGAAACGGAAAGATTTTTAGTTTCTTTTCTTCTGCTGTTTGGGCTGAGAGGGGTCCCTAGCTGCTCTGGGGCTGAGAACACCTTCCCTGCCAGCAGGTCCAAGGATGGAGCCATGGAGCTTTCAGCATTGGAGGAGAAATGCAGGCAGCAACTTGTGTCACCAGGGCCCCAGATGCAGCAGAAGTGTTTGGCTTCTTGCCTATGAGAGCTGTGTCCTACCAGACAGGAGCTGTACCAACCCCCAGGGCTGCTGAGCACCCTACCCTGCTCCTGCCAGCGGGGCACAGGGTCAGGGCTGGCACCAGGGTGGTGTTTGTGGTGACCCTGAGCAAAGCTCTGGGCCTCCCACTCCTGGGGCCAGCAGCACATCACAGGTGCAGTGCCTGGTGGGCAGTGCCATGGTCACTGTGCAGTGCTGCAGCTGCTGGCTCACCATCCCTCTACCCCCACACCTCACCTCTGACTCTTGAGGGGCATTTTGGGGCAGAGTGGGTTCCTCTGTGATGCTGATCCTACCTTGGTGCTGGGGCCCAGGGCTGTGGTAACAGGACAGGGCAGCAGAGCTCTATGCTGCTGGCCAGTGGGGCAGATGATGGAGAAGCAGCAGCTGAGCACCCATGGGGCTGCAGAGAAAGGGCAAAGGCAGCCAGCTCTGCTCCCAGTTGGGGCAGGCACCCTGCCCTGCCATGCCACCCCTGCCAGCTTGGCATCACGGCACTGTGGCAGATCACATCCCACCTGGGCGCTGTTCCTGCCAGGGGCATCTCCAGCTCCTGTCACAGCCCCTGGGCAGCTGCCGGGCCCGGTGCCCCTCTGGATGGCAGGGGAGAGGGAGAAGGGGCTCCTTCACACACCCACGGCGCAGCCAGGCCCGGTGTCCCTCAGGGTGGCAGGGGAGATGGAGAAGGGGCTCCCTCACAAACCCACGGGGCAGCAGAGCCCGGTGGCCCTCAGGGTGGTGAGGACATGGAGAAGGAGCTTCCTGACAAACAAACCCAAGGGGCAGCCGAGCCTGGTGCCCCTCTGGATGGCGGAGGAGATGGAGAAGGGGCTCCCTCACACACCCACGGGGCAGCGGGCCTGGTGCCCCTCTGGATGGTGGAGGAGATGGAGAAGGGGCTCCCTCACACACCCACGGGGCAGCGGGCCTGGTGCCCCTCTGGATGGCGGAGGAGATGGAGAAGGGGCTCCCTCACACACCCACGGGGCAGCGGGCCTGGTGCCCCTCTGGATGGCGGAGGAGATGGAGAAGGGGCTCCCCCCCACACCCCCCCGGGCGCGG
>NW_005054425.1:1435607-1444817 GCF_000277835.1 Geospiza fortis | reverse complement strand
CCCAGGGGGCGGCGGGGCCCGGCGCCCTCAGGGTGGTGAGAGGGGCTGTGTCAGGAGCCTCGGAGCAGCGGCTGGAGCGGCAGAGGCACAGCCGGGGTGGCAACGAAATGAGGCAGAAACTCTGAGCCTTAGCAGAGCCGCAGGTGTCCCGGCAGGCACGGGATGCTGGATTAAAGTGTAGTGAAAAATCCCAGAGGAATGGCAGAAAACAGCGGGGCTGGGCAGCAGCGGCCGAGGAGACGAGCCCGCCGGGAATGGGTCGGGTCCTGGGTTTCTCTCCTGAGGCATCCCAGTAGATGGTGAGGGCCCTTTTCCAGTGAGATCGGGTGTTAATAAGGTCCCAGTTCAACGCCATTCGTACACCAAAGGCTTACCCACAGTAAAGAAGAAGCTGAGAGGAAAGCTAATGTCTTTACAAACAATTTGATGGGTGAAGGTATGGGTGTTAACGTCTTTGAAATGGGTCTTAATGTCTACTAACTTCGGGCAGCAGGTTTGTTGCAGAGCCCAGACAGCTTGGCTCCTGAAAGCGTCAAGTGTCTGCACAAGCCTGAACTTTTGAACTTTGGGGTAAAATTATAGGTTCAAGGGGGAATATGTGGTAGGCGGTTCGGGAAGGCTGTACCTTCCCAGCACCTCGGCCAATGGGGAAAGGAAGAGGCAACTTGGGGCCGGGAGTGTGGGATAAAAGGAGGCTGTGCCCTCCAAAATTCTGGAGAGAAAAGCCTGCCGGTGGACTGTCTCCCTTTATTCGAATAAAGGTGCAGGACTCCTCTCTCTCCTCTTTGGACCTAAACCTCTGGCATTTGTGGATTTTCCTGACAAAGCAGTACAGGGCTTGACTCTGGTGGCAGTGGATTGTCCCCGCAGCAGTGGCAGCAACTCGACCGTTCCCCTCGGATCTGAGAGCAAGAGA
Organism: Geospiza fortis; assembly: GCF_000277835.1. Lineage (NCBI taxonomy): Eukaryota > Metazoa > Chordata > Aves > Passeriformes > Thraupidae > Geospiza > Geospiza fortis. The sequence goes on along the minus strand of NW_005054425.1, from coordinate 1,443,901 downwards.
GGGCCAGGAGCTGAGCCCAGCCCCTCACCCCCTGCCAAAATCTCGGGGTATCTCTGCCCTTCCCAAGAGTAAACCCCCCAGCTAAGAGAGTAGCCAGCTGCACCCTTTCCCCCACCTTGGCCACTTCTTTTGTCTCCTAAGTACCGGTTCTTATCATCTCTCAGGCAGCAGATGGGACAAAATTCCCTGAGAGAAAGAAAAAAAAAATCCTAACGCCCAGCAGTCTTGCTGCAGGTCTCTGGCAAAGGTCGCAGCTGATCTTTTGCAACCTCTTCCTCTGCCAGATGTCAAGCAGCAGAACTTGCCTCCCAGACAGGGGTCTGCTCTGGGACCAGGCTTTGTGCAGGCAAGTCCTCTGCCCCAGAGGTGCTGGAAGAGCTCCTTAGAAAACAGGAAACCACTCAACCAGAAGAAGCAGTGAAACATTCCCTCATTCTGCGATGTTTGTTGTTTTAGGCTCTCCCAGCCAAGTGGCTCAAGCTGAGCGGCAGCCCGGCTGATCCCTCTGAGCCTTGGGGCTGTTCCTCTAGGCCCTGCAGTGAGCCCAGCCCAACCCAAGCCAGCCACCACCCACGAGTGATGCAGGACAGCGTGGCTTTGCAGCCCAGATGCCAAACACGCTGCTAATGAGAGCCCAGGAGGGCATGAGGAGGCTCAGAAAAGCTTGCTGCATCACTGTTACCAGCCTGCTCTCCCTCCCCTCCAGCAGCAGAGCATCTCTGCTTCCTGGTGTGTGGATGGTAAACTGAGGCAAGGCAGGTGTGTTCCAGCTCAGATGTGAAAATAGCTTCTGCCAGTGCTTTGGGTAGGGACCAGCACTCCAAGTTTGGCATCTGGGCAGGTCTCCAAGCCTTACAGATGCTCCATGCCCCCAAACCCCCAAATCAGGATGTCTGTTTCAACGGACACTTTGTTGGGGACTCCTGGAGAGACAAGGCTGAGCTCTGTGTCACTCTGAAGGACCTAGTGAATGGTCCCACTGACCCTGGTCAAGCAGCAGAGACTGAAAGGACAGACAAAACTGTCAGCAAGCAACAGTGGAGGGTGCTGATCCTGCATCCCTCTGAGGCCGCCTCACCCCTGCTCTAGAACTGCAGCAGCCTCCAGCAAGGCTGAGCATGTGCCAGCAGAGCCTTTGGCAACCAGTAGCTGTGGGAGCTGTGCCTGTGGCCAAGATGTGTCCCAAGCAGCAGCTACCACTGGGATGTGTGGCTGCCCACAGCAGCGCCCTGGGGAGCAGCCAGCCTGTGCCAGCCCCAAATGTGCCTCTGCCTCAGGAGGGTGGTGCTGGAGCTCCCTGCAGCTGGGCTGGGGGAGTAAAACCCAAAAGGGGTCCCCCAGCTCCTCCTGTGAAGCAGCAGAGCTGCCTGTGCTGGGGGCTGGATGCAGAAAGCACCAGGCACTGCTGACATTCTTCAAGATGGACTCGTGTTGTGTTTGGCTCCAGGAGTTGCAGGAGATGCCAGGAGAAACTGAGGAGCTGCATAAGCAGGCACTGCCAGGGCTGCAGCCACCCTGCAGGGACAGGAGCACCCCTGGGTGCCATGCAGCAGCTTCCCAGGAGTGCTGCAGTGCAAAGGCCTGTCCCCATGCCCTGGGACACTCAAAGGTGTCACAGCCACAGGAATGGGTGTAAAAAGCCTCAGTCCAGGGCTTGCCACTGGACACAGTGCTGGTGATGGTGGCATTGGTGGCGGCGTGGGTGTTGGCACTGGCACAGGCCAGGGCACATGGGAGAGAAAAGCAGCTGGGCACTACGAGGGGACAATGCCCTGCCTGTGACCTGAGCTGCTAGGCAGATCTCCTTCCTACCCTGTGACATGAAAGATGGGCAGGCTTTGTGTTTACTCCTCTGAAAAAGAAACCTTCCTCCTGTAAACAAAACCTTTTGTGTGCAAATGCAGCTGTCTGTAGGTTTGTTTTTATACAGGAAACTTTGAACTGGAGGCTGGAGTTGGTTTCATTTTGACTTGGGATTTTCAGCTCATGGCGATATTTGGAAACTGAGCTGCTTTCCAAATTTGGAGGCTGGGTTTTCACATCACTGTGGAGTGTGGCAGCAGTGTCTGGGGCTTTCTGTTGCTGTCCCTCTCCCTGTCTGCAGAAATCTTAGCCCAGCTGAGGTGGGGATGGGTGCCCTTTGGGAGAAGGCTGAATACCTTGAGTGGCAGCTGAAATGTGTGGCCCTCCTTTGTGGGACTGGCAAGGGTTGGGTGCAAAACTCCTCCACCGTGGGCTGCACAGTGTGCAGGAGCCCACTGCTCCCATGTGGGGCTAAGCTGGACTCATCCTGCCAGCCTCTGCCAAGGAGAGGGGACCTGTGAGGTGCAGACCTTGCCCACAGCTGGGACTGGAGGAGACAGGAGTCCTCACACTCAGCACCATGGCTATTGCACCTCCTCCTGCCCATCCACCAAGATGGGAGCGCCTTGGGACCTGCTCCCAGCTCTGCTCCAAACCCCCTGGCAGACCCTTCTCCTTGTCCCCAGGGACCAGCTGTCCCCATTCACCAGGGTGAGGATAAGTGCCATTCTGGACAAGCTCTTGGAATGCTCTGCACCTCCAAGCCAATGCACCAGCTCAGCTACATCCCCCCTGATGAGGGACTGAGGGGTCAGGATGCCTTCGCTCCGGGATGGTGCCTGGTCTGATGGGGCTCCGGGCAGCAAAGCCTTTGGCAGTCCCAACCCACAGACACCCTCAGGGCTGGTGCATGGGCTGGATGCCTGTGCTGACTTCATCACTGTCCTGGGGCTCTCCCTGATCCTCTTTGCAGCAGCAGCACGAGGGGATGCTCAGCACAACCAAGATCCCCAGCACCTGGCCAAAACCACAGCATGTGGGATAAACTCTGGCAAGGTGCAGGGAGGAGTGAGCCATGCCCAACCCGCAGTGTTGGCACACAGCTCCTGCCCCTGGGGTGCAGACCCTTGCCCTCAAGGGGCCACGGGAGACATCCCTGTCCAGCTGATCCCTCCTCCCCAGCATCCTGCAGCTGAGAGCTGGGCGAGCCCAGGCGGGCCTTCCCGCCGGTCCAGCCCAGACTTGAACGTCAGGGCCGTGCACCAGCAGAGTAAACAGGTGAGTGTGAGCGTGCCAAGTTGACACCGCACGCGCCAGCGCGCAGGAACGGGCTGTGGACCACGCCAGAGACACCCTCCAGGTGAGCTACGGGTCCCATTCCTTGTCCCCCTCCCTCTTCCCAGACACCTGGTCAAAGCCAGGATGTGTGCACGGGGAAAGGAGCGTGGAACCTCCTGTGCCCTGGCATGCTGCAGGCAAACCTGGTACCACAGCCCTGAGGGGGCGGCAGGGGATGGGCAGCCTCTGAGCATGGCTGTGCCAGGAGCAGAGCCTGGCACTCGGTGGCTGTCCCTGCACAGGGGGAATCTCGTGCCTGGGCCCCTCGCCATGTGTGGCACAAGTGGGCACTGGGAGCTGCTCATGGCTACTTCTCAGCTCTGTGTTCATGGCATCCTTGCAGTACTGGGCACCCTTGCTGCCAGCCTGTGCTGGCACTGCATCACAGGGTGGGAGCAGAGCCCCCCAGGATTCCACAGGCTGTTGGTGACAGGGTGGGTGATTTTGGACCCAGGTGCTGCCCCAGCACTACCTTGCAGTAGGTCTGGGACCGGCACTCTCCAGGCTGCTCTCAGCCCTCCCCAGTGAGTGCCTGTTGCCTGGCCAGGGGAAGCAGAGCCTGCTGAGCCCCAGGGGCGGCACCCACGCCCCGGGGGGTGCAGAGCAGGTCTGCCCGGCTCTGCCGGCTTTGGGCGCGCTCTGAGTCACCGCAGCCCTGCGCTCCCAGCTCCGCGAGGCGCCTGGCTCGCACCCGCAGGCATCCTTGCTCAGCTGTCAGGGCTGCAGCAGGGTGTGTGGGGAGCCAAGAGCATCACCCAGGTGATGGTGACAGAGTCATTCCTGCCACTCGTTGCTGTCCCCAGCCTGGACAGCGTGGCTGTGCCCTGCCCTGCAGAGGGGTGACGTCCCCCACTGCCTGCCTGCCCTTCCGCCTCTGCAAAATGGGAAGAGCTCCAAGGTATCAAAGCGGGTCAGGAGGCGGCAGCGGTGCTGGCAGGGCTCCATGGGGGAATGATTAAACGCTTGCCAGGGGTTGGAGAAGGAGCATCTCAGTGCTCTAGGGTTTAGGGTTGGAGAACTATGGCGTGTGAACCTTGGAAAGCAAAAGGTCCCATTGGCACCTGCATCCTCTGCGGGTTCTGCCCTGGGAGCAGCCTGTTCCTCTTGTTCCTCCCTTGCAGCCCTGGGCAGCACTCAGCACCTCAGAGTAGCAGAGGGGAGAAACTGCAGCCTGGGGCAGTTCACAGTGCTGGTGGGCATTGGGAGGGACGGAGGGACAGGGACCAAAGGGTTGGTGCTGGCCTGAGGCAGGACAGGAGCCCCAGAGGTGTTCCCAGCCCAATCCCAGTGGCAGATATATTAGTACCTCATATCATGGGGCCCCTGGGCATATGTTGTTGTAGGGTGCCAGGTTGGATGTACAGAATCCTGCCCAGGGAGGGATGGCAGAGCTCTCATAGAGACATCAGGGCATGTCCAGACAGCAGTAGAGTCTCCTCTGTGCAGTGCCAGCATTGCCCACAGCACCCGGTCATGGCTGTGCCCTCTGAGTTACAGGTTGAGTCCCTGTGGGAGCGTCCTCGGCCACATGCTGTCCCCTGGCAGGGGCCCTGCAAGGCTCTGCCCGTGCCCAGCCTTGGGAGCATCACCTGCTACTGTCACCTCACACAGACCCTGTGACACAGCTGGGACGCTTAGGTGTGGTGGGCACTCTGCTGTCCACCCTGCCCATCCTCACCCCAGCAGGTGCTTCCCAGGGAGGCCTTGACTCCTCCAGGTGTGCAGGACCATGCTCAAGTCAGGAGATGCCTTAGCTGGGGCAAACCCAATGCTGCCAGCTCCATGCCCAGGGCACCTGGAGAGGAGGCCAGTGCATGGAGCATAATGTGGGTGAGCCCTGCTCTGCTCTGGGGTTGGCTCTGCTTGGGAGGACAGCCCAGAGCCTTTGCCAGGCAGGGCCTTTGCACTGCACTGTGGCTATTGTCCCCACCTCAAGCAAGACCTGACACCACAATGATAGGCACTCTGTCTGGGATCCCCCTTCCCGTCTCTGCTCCTGCGTGATGCCCCTGGAGCACAGGGCGTGAGCAGTCAGTCCCATGCTGGGGCTGTGCCCCTTGCCAGAGGTGGTGGCTTGGCTGCACAGCCCCTGTCCCTTCCCAGCTGTGGTGGGTTGAGCCCTGCAGCCATCCCGGGAGCCCTGCAGCCATCCTGGGCAGGGGGTGTCCCCATCCCCCTGGGCAGGGGTGTCCCCATCCCCGGGCAAGGGGTGTCCCCATCCCCGGGCAGGGGTGTCCCCATACCCCCAGGCTGCAGGGTGTCCCCATCCCCCTGCTCCTTGCGGTAGCGTTTGTTCGTTCGCTGCTTCGCGGAAAATGTGATGACTCGGCAGCCCCTGAGTTTCCAGGCCTGGTTCCAGCTGCTGGGTGGAGAAACTTCTGCAGTTGTCTTTAGGTTTGGCACAGCTGAAGGCTTCATGGTCAGGGGGGACTGGAGGGGAGATCCAGCATCCCCAGCTGAAGGAGGGCTCTCCCTCTCTGTGTCCCCACCTGAGGTGGCACGGTATCACTGAGGTGGCCGTGGGGAAGGCAGGGCTGGCACAGGATGAGCAGCTTCTGTCCCGTGGGGAGGCTGCTGAGCCCTGCAGCGCCAGGGACAGGGCCTCAGCTTGGCTCCCAGCAGTGCTTTGGGCTGTTTCCACTGCAGCCACAGCCCAAACTCCCTGAGCTGAGGGAGCACAGCCACTGGGACCCGAGGTTAAATAAGCAGGGCTGGTATTCACACATGTCCCCGTGGCAGGGGGTGACAGCTCACTGTGCCACCAGGACATGCAGAGGCTCTGAAAGCTGCTGGGATGTCTCCTGGTCCATGCTCAGAGGCCAATTCCATCCTGGTGGGCAGCAAGGCATCCCCCAAGCCCATCCTCGTGCTGAGTGAGGTTATCTCTCCTCCTGGCTGGGGAGGCACGAGTAGTAGCACAGTATGGCAGCAAGATCTGAGGGAACACTGTGTCCCTCAGAAATCCCTGCTTGTCTGCCCAGCTCAGAGACCAGAACAGGTAGAACAGACCCTTTGCTCCTTGGGCAAGCCACTGTCCAGAGCAGCTGCCTCAGTGGGGGAGTGGTGGCCCCATGCAGGGCTGCAGCAGCAGAGGTTGTGGCTGGAGCTGGAGATGGCTGGTGCAGGGGCACTGGGGCTGTGCCCAGGCAGGTGCAGTAACCATGCATGGACTCGGATTCTCTCCAGCTGGGCTGGGCAGGCACAACCCAGCTGGAGTGTCCCAGTGGCCGGGTTTGTCCTCTTGCTGGCCTGGAACTGCTCTTTGGTATGCTTTGAAGCTGCAGGAGCCCCACCTTGACTCTAGGGAAAACCTCCTCTCCATGCCACCACTGCAGGGACACTGCCTTTGACACTGGGGCATGCAACATCTTTTTCCAGGATTTTCCTTCAAAATCTAGGGTGCCTCCTGTGCCATGTCCCTGGGTCACAATTCTTGGCCCAGCAAGGCCCTCCATCCTCACCTCCAGCCCCTGCTTCATCAGCCAGGGGCTCTTTGAACTCAGCTCTTCCATCACCTGCCACACTCCAGGGACACCAGCACTGTTTGCACTGCCTCTCTCCCAACCACCCTCCAGGTGACCCTCCCGGCTGCTCATGGCAGCAAAAAACCCCACGCTCCCCATCCACAGTGTGGCCACCTGTGCTGGCAGCCTGCACCCCACAATGGACTGTGAGGGGACATCCAGTGAAAGCCCCTTTGCAAACCTGTTTGGGGAGCAGCCAGCTGCAACCTCCCCGATCCTGCCTGGGCCCCTGGGTAAGCCTGGCAAACCCACCCTGCAGTGAGGAGCTCCAGCCTCCTCCCAGCCGGCTGCAGCTGCCCAGCTCTGGAAAGGGGCCTGTAAAAACAGTCCCCAGCCCACTGGAGACGGCAGCAATCAGGCCCAAATCTCCCCCTGTCTCATTTCTGGGGAGGTGCTCCATCTCAGGGGCTGGAGGACCTCACCCCAGTCCCTGTGAGCACTCACCTTGCACTCAGGTTAATGGGGGGTGGCCAGCTGCCCATCAAGCTGGTGCCCAGCAGCACGGATGGGTGTCCCCGGAGCTGGCTGTGGCACTGGTTCATGGCTCAGCCTCATCACCCCAGGTGCTGGTGGATCTCAGTCCCAAGACTTATCAGGAGACCTCTAAGAGCCACAGCTGTTACCCTGGGCATCCATCACTTGAGCAGATGCACCCATGGCATTTTTGGCATCCAGCCCTTGGATCTGTGGGCATTAAAGGTTAAAAATCTTGCCTGTGCTGGAGCCAAGGCATTGCCTTCTGCTCCCACCCTGATCTCTGTGTTCAGGGTGCAGGGGAGGGGTCTGGAGACAGTGACACGAAGAGGCTCTGGTGGTAGAGCTGTACCTTTCTGCTGGGGGAACATCCGAGTCCTAGACAGAAGTGACAAACAGGCCCTCACTGCTGGGCTGAGCTGCAGGGCCAGGCCTCCTTTATCCTGAGCCCAGTCCAGGCAGGGACCTCTGCAGAGACGTGACTGTGACCACGGAGCTGGACTCCTGGCACCAGTCCCATTTGGCTGGGACCTGGGAAATTAACTGTTGCCCATGCCAAGGGAGGGGGATTCATGTTCCCTGTCCCCTTTTCCAGCTGGCTCCATCAGCCTGGGGGTTGTCAGAAGGGTTGGGGTATGGACTTGGGGTTGGAGATACATCCTAGACCAGGTCCCCTGTGTCCCCCTCTCCTCTTAACTGCATGCAAGGGCTGGAGCTTTCCCATGTCCCTGTCCAGATACTGGAGGTTGTTCTGTCTGCCACAGGTCCCACCTGACAAACTTCTGAGTTTTTTGTTGAAGGATTCTGGTGTTCTAGAAGACAGGTGGGGGATGTGTTCTACTCTGACAGCTCGGTAGCTTACAGTAATGAGCAGAGCTTGAATAGCCCTCATAGGTGGCCGTGCTGGCCACTGGGATAGACTCCCACGGCCACAAAGGCTGTGCTGGCTTCCGGACTGATGCATCACTGAACCTCTTCCAGCACTGTCCCAGATCCCCAGCGCTGATGTGAAGCCAATGGCATCTCTGCTGTGAATGAGAGCTGGCACTGTGCCACGCATTGCACAGACACCGCAGAGCACCGCCCTGCACACAGCCTGGGCACAGCCTGGTCCCCGGGGCAGCCCCCCGAAGGACAGCGCCCTCCCACCCGGGC
>NW_005054425.1:1420755-1434584 GCF_000277835.1 Geospiza fortis | reverse complement strand
GCCCGGCTGCTGTTCCCAGGGTCCCCAGCCGCTTCGCTCTCCTCTGCCAAAAGCGCCGCGATCGGTGGGGAGCCGACACGAGTCTGCCCGCAGAGCCGAGGGAAAAGAACGCCAGGAACATGATGGTTCTGCTGTGGCTTGTTGCAGGACAGGGAGTGGGCAGGAGACATTTCCTTTAACGTGGGGGGAACTGACGCCAGTCCAAAGCCGGGCACACCCTGCTGGGAGCAGGCTGTGAGAGAACGGGTGTCGCCGCTGCCGGGAGGGTGCCAGGGGCTCCGGGGATTCTGTTCTGCTCGTTGGGGTGGCAGCTGGACTGAGGTCTGTGGTCCCTCCCCTCCCTTGATGGTGGGAAGGAGGTGTGCCTGTAGGGGCAATGAGTTTGCCAGGCCCTTTGCAGAGCTCAATCCCTCCCTCTCTGTCCAGGACTTCTCCTGTGCCCTGGCTGGTTTGGTGGCCCTTTCCCCTGTGGGCATGGCCTGTGCTGTCTGCAGCTCCAGGACCCCTGCAAAAGGCCAGGGCAGCCCACAAACTGCATCTGCCAAGTCTGTCTCCCTGCCCTGGCTAAGGGAGGTCTGAGGAGTGACCTAGGCTCTCCTAGGAAAAGGGATCACAGCCCACAGATGCCATGTCAGGGTGGGAGCTGTGCCTGGCACAGGGCACCTCTCCCAGGTGCTGGTCTCAGCTCATCCCGCTCCTCTCTCACCTGACACTTTCAATCCCCCAGGGCGAGAAATGCAACCACACAGCACAGGCAGGGCTGGAGGGCCAGGATGCACCTGGTGAAAGAGGTGAGTCACAGCAAGGAGGTTCCCAGGCTGAGGAGGGCAGGATGGTCTCATGCCTGGAGGGGTGAGATGAGATGTGCTGGACCAGGACTCTTGGAGTTAAGAGTAGCTTTGTAAATATTCTGCTTTAGGCTGACTACATGCCCAGGGAAGGGGGAGAGTCAGTCCCATCCTTCTCCAGCAACCAACTGGATGGGGGCACAAGGCTCCAGAGCTCTCTGCTTCCACGGGGCACCAGCTGGGCTCAGTGGCAGCACAGCCATAGGTGCCCTGCTCAGAGCCTTGGAGTTGCCTGGGTAGGATCAGAATCTGTAAGGCAGCCCCACAGCTGCTGTAGGCCTGGAGCCAGCACAGTGCCCACGTGGCATCAGCCTGTGGCAGTGAGAAATCACCTGGATGATCCACAGGCACCTGTCAGGGCATGAGGTGTGTGTGGATGTGCTGTGTGTGGTGTGGTTATGGGAACGTGAGCAGTGCTGGGTCACAGGCCTCTGGCCCATTTTAGGTACATTTGTGCTGCAGATGTGAGGAGGGTCACAGAGAGAGGCAGGTGATGAAGCTGTTGGAAACTCAAGAGAAGCAGGGAAACATGGGCTGAGAACTCACACGTTCAGGAGATAAGAAAGAGCTTGCGGTAACAAACCATCCCTGCATGATGCCAGGCAGGACAGCGAGCTGTGGGCTGCCTTCAGGTCAGCTCTGCCTGGTGCTCTGGGTGTCTGCTGACAGCAGGGGTGGCCCAGGGCAGCTGGCCGATGTATAGACATCTCACCCATGGCACCCAGCTACATTTAGTTAGCTCAATGTTACCCTTCCTGAGCTGGCTGATCCTAAATATGCACTTGAACTTCTCAGGGATGGCCCTGTGGGGCACTACGTGCTCCTATTCATGTCCATCTGATGTCCTCTGGTCCTTTTGCCCTCACCAGCAGGCTCCAAACCACAGCACTGCATGGAACAGAAGTTGCACATAGTTCTGAAAGTCCAGCTCTGGGGAAGACACACAAACACAGAGCTCCTGAGTAGTGCCAATGGTGTTCCTGTCCCGGGCTCACCCCACACTGCTCCTCCCTGGCTGTAAAGGGTGCCCCATGGCAGCCCTCTGGGGCAGTCATTGGCAGCACTTCCTGCTTGGTTCCTGCTTGGTTCCTGCTGTCTCAGGAACCTGTGCCAGACCCTGTGTAAGCCTGTCATAACACGTTGCACAACATAAATTTTAAGTGCTAATTATTTCACAAATGTCTTATTAGCACTAGAGCTGCTTCTGGCGTTTCCCAAAAGCTGAGTGCCATAGAAGGTTTATGGATGTGGCACCTGGGGACTTGGGTTAGTGCTGGACTTGGCAGTGCTGGGGGAGCAGTTGGACTCAATGATCTTAAATGGCTTTTCCAACCTAAATGGTTCCATGACTAACAGCAAGGCTGAGGATGGGGGTGTGTAACAATCTGCTGGAGACATTGTGAGGCAGAGATGGACCCTGCCCTGGTCACACCACCAGCTTGGGCCTGACAGACAGGCTCTGCTTGGCTCCTCTTGTGTGGGTGACTCCTGAGCAGCTCTAAGGGCAGGAATTCAATAGCAGTTTCAGCCACTGACCCATCAGTTCGGCCAAGCCCTGAATGCCACTTCCCTGTCCCCAGACACTCCATTGGGATGCCACAGCCCCAGCACACTGACCTGACTGCTGCAGCACAGCCAGGGCAAGGACACACCTCAGCAGGGGCTGGGGCCACTCTGGTCCCACATTTCCTCCATGCATGCAGTGTCCCACTCCTCCCATGTCACCTCTGAACTGGGCAGGATGGGGGTGACCCATTGTCTGGATCCCCCAAAGCCGCCTTTGCCCCTCCTCTGTCAGAGCCCACACAGAGGCAGAGACTGTTGCAGGGAGCACAATGGTCCCCTGCCATATCCATCCTGCCCCCTGGCTTGCTTCTCCATGGTGGATCCAGAGCCTTCAACATCTTTTTGGAGGGCTCAGGCCAGCCAAGGTGACGAGCAATGGATTATACCCAGCCAGGGAACTTCTCTGCCTTAAACCAGGACTCTCTGGACAAAGCCCATGGTGACTGGAGCCTTCTGGTCTTTCTCCAGTGGAGCAGATGCTCCATGCTTAGGAGCATCTCTTTGACAGCTTCCTTTGAGTTAATGAAGGTTTCTGAAAGTTCTTCAGAAGGCTGTTCAGAGCCCTTGGGGTCAGGGTGGTGGTGTAGCCAGCAAGGGGGGGTGCCTGGGAGCTGGCCCTGCAGGCTGGCACCCAACACCACCAATCCCTGCTGAGAGTTTTGGCTTTGCCTCTGCAGGCACCCTCCTGAATGTCAGTGTGAGTGACCATGACCGCTCAGACTCCCTCCTCCTGTCCTGGGATGAGCCAGAGGGAGGTGCCAGGGGATATTTCCTTGCCCTGTCCCCCCTGGGGTCAGGCATGCTGCTGCAGAATGGCTCTGCTGGACCCAACACCACCAGCTTCTGGTTCCATGGGCTGACTCCTGGCACACGCTACGAGATCGAGGTGACAGCCACGCTGGCCTGCAGGGACACCACCAGCCAGACCATCACAGCACAGACAAGTAAGGGCTCCCCAGGACCTCAGTGCTCCTACCAGTGGTTGTTGTGCTGTTTGGAGTCCTACTAGTTTGTGGGATGTTGGGCTTTTCCTCACTTTCACAAGAATTAGGGTCCTTCCTGGGTCCCCAGAGTCTTAGGGGTCATTCCCTCATCCTTGTCCTGCCCCTGCTCCTTGTATGGGCTGGGTTCATGCTGTGTCTTCTCCTCCTAGAATAATGGAGGTAATGATGGACCAGCCCATGGTGTGGCTCACAGAGAGCTGAGGGAAATGTCATGCCTGGAAGTCTAGAAATAGCTACAAGGAAGGAGCATCTGCTCCACAATTTTGGCACATCTCTGTCAATCACTGCTCACCCCCAGGCCTTGCTCTGTGCCAAGGGCTGGAGAAGGGGCAGGGCTGGTGGCTGTAAAGCTCAGGTGGGGATGGCAGCCCTTGCCTGCACCTCTCCAGAAGATCCTTGAGTAAATCAGTGCAGGTGAAGGTGGGAAACCTAACAAAGGAGAGTAGAGCTGGAGGGAGGAGATAGGGCAGTGGCAGGGCTGGTGTCAGGCAGCAGAAGCAGAGGCTGGTTGTCACAGAAAGGCAGGTGGCAGGACCCACAGGGCCAGCAGGAACAGAGGACCTGTCAGCAGGTGAGTTCCAGGTGATGATGGCTTCACCTTTATGTGTTGGGCCTGACCAAACCTCTGCTCCGTTCAGAGGAGCTGCTGAGTCTGATCCAAGGGGATGGTGCAGCCACACAGCCTGTAGGGGGCTGGTGACTGGTCAGGGAGGTCATGGGGCTGTGCTTGGGGAATCCCTGCTGGAGCCCCTCTGCTCTGGAGACAGGCTGAGAGCTGGGCTTGTTCAGCCTGGAAAGGAAAAAGCTCCCAGGTGACCTTAAAATGCCTTTTAGGGGATTTGAAAGTGGAGAAATAGGGGCTATTTACATGGGCAGATGGTGGCAGGACAAGAGGGAAGAGTTTTAAACTGGCAGAGGAGAAGTTTATATCAGATTTTAGGAAGAAATTCTTCCCTGTGAGGGTGATGAAGCCCTGACATAGGTTGCCCAGAGAAACTTTGGCTGCCCCATCCCTGGCAGTGCCCAAGGCCAGGCTGGACAGGGCTTGGAACATCTTGAGCCAGTGGAAGGGGTCTCTGCACAGGCTGCCCAGAGCAGCTGTGGCTGCCCCATCCCTGGGAGTGTCCAAGGCCAGGTTGGACAGAGCTGTGAGGCTGGAATAGTGGAAAGGGGAATGAATGAGCTTCAAGGTCCTTTCCAAACCATTCCACGGTTCTGTGGTTCTATGAAATAGATTTTTGGTGCTCTTTGATTGCTGTCAAGGATATGTTGTGGTAGCAGCTGATCACCTCATCCTGGTGGATGTTCCCAACGTGATGGGTGCTGTGCAAATACAGCCAAGGAATCCAGGAGCCTCTGGCAGGTCAAAACAGTGAGGGCAGCCCTTGCAGAAGCCACTATTGCACCATTCCCCCAGCCACTCTCTGCTCTGGCCTCAGCCTGGTGAGGGGGGTGGGACTGGATGAGCTTTAGGGTCCCTTCCAACCCAAACCTGTTCAGGATGCTGTGACTGGGTCCTGTGAAGCTGCCAGGCAAAGGCAAGTTCCACCAGCCTGTGAGCAGCTTGCCAGCAGAGGCTGTGGCAGAGGCAGCCAGCAGTGCCTGTCCATGTCCCATGCAGGTCCCTCACCTGTCCTGAACCTGACTCTGAGCAGCAGCAGCTCCTCCTCTCTGCGTGCAGCCTGGGCACACGGGCACGGCCTCAGGGACAGCTACAGCCTGGCACTGTGGCACAGCCACTCCCAGAGCCTGGTGAGGAACGTGTCCCTCCTGCCCAGCACCTCCACCTTCCTCTTCGAGGGGCTCCAGGCGGGCAGTGAGTATGCCCTGAAGGTCAGCACGCTGGCTGGGCCCCGCCAGGCCAGCACCAGTACCCACCAGTGGACAGGTAGGGAGTGATGGGTGCCCAAGGAGGGAGGGGTGCTAGGAAGAGTTTGGCAGGAAGGATGCAGCACATGTGCCAGGCTGGCGAGGGGAAGAGGTCTCCAGGCTTGGGGTGGGGAGCTTGTAAATGGTGGGGAGCAGCTGGAGTGTTTCATATCCCCATTGTGAGCTGAGTGCCTGGGCCAAGGGGAAAACTTTGTACCCAGGGCTTGGATTTGTCTATTCTCAGCAGAGAGGGGAGTCTGGGGATCCTGGATCTCCTTACTGCCGAGAGCTGTGGGAGTGCTGCAGTACCCAGCCTGCCACCCCTCTGCCCTGCAGCCTGAAAGAACATGGCAATGTGTAGGGACCTCCGGCCTGTGTGGGAGGGGGCACAGGAGAGACATCCCTCAGCAGACCCCTACCACACCTTCACCCTATGCCATAGAGAGCAGTTGTGGGCACAGGGGGAGAGAGGAGGCTCCAGGGACCATCATCCCCAGTGCTGACCCTTGCTGTGTCCTGCTCTTCTCCTCAGCTCCCTCCGTCCCCACCCAGCTGAGGCTCAGCCCAGGTTCCAGCACCAGCCTTGTCGCCTCCTGGGCAGGGGCTGCAGGGGCTGCCTGGCTCCACCTGGAGCTCCACAACCTCCTCAGCCAGAAGGTCAGCATGAGCCTGTCAGCCAGGAGGGGCCTCAGCAGCTACACCTTCCAGCACCTGCACCCTGGCACTCAGCACTGGCTGGGGCTCAGTGCCACAGCTGGGCCCTACACTGCACTGGGACCCAATGCCACTGCCTGGACATGTGAGTATCAGCTTGGTGGCCCCAGCTTTCTCCCTGCCTCTGGTCCAGCCTCTGAATCCAAAAATCCTTGGGTGCACAGCGTGGTTTTGCTTGGACCTGGCCAAAAGCTGCTCCAGGACCCAGCTCTGGGGCACTGCTGTGGTGGGGCCAGTGAATCCCCTGTGCTGGCCTGCTTCTCCCTGGCATGCAGTGGGAGCAGCCTGTGGGCTCTCCCCTAGGAGGAGGATGGAAGAGCAGCAGATCCCACTGGTGTTCAGTGCTGCTGGGGCTTGGCTTTCATGGCTGTACAAGGGCAGCAGAAAAAATGGGGCAAGGGGGCAGCAGCTGAGCTGGTTTGAGCTGGAGGCCTCTGGGAGGGGCTTATGCAAGAACAAGAAAGACTTTTTACATGGGCAGACAGTGATAGGACAAGGGGTGAATGGTTTTAAACTAAAATAGGAGAGATTTAAATTAGATATTAGGAAGACATTCTTCCTGTGAGGGTGCTGAGGCCCTGGCACAGGGTGCCCAGAGCAGCTGTGGCTGCTCCATCCTTGGGAGGGTCCAAGGCCTGGGAGTGTCCCAGGACAGGGCTGGAGGCTGGAATAGTGGAAAGGGGAATGAATGAGTTTCAAGATCTTTTCCAATCCAAACCATTCCACAGTTCTGTGGTTCTATGGAATGGATTTTTGGTGCTCTTTGATTGCTGTCAAGGGTATGTTGTGGTAGCAGCTGATCACCTCATCCTGGTGGATGTTCCCAACGTGATGGGTGCTGTGCAAATACAGCCAAGGAATCCAGGAGCCCCTGGCAGGTCAAAACAGTGAGGGCAGCCCTTGCAGAAGCCACTATTGCACCATTTCCCCAGCCACTCTCTGCTCTGGCCTCAGCCTGATGAGGGCCCTGAAAAAGGGGAACTTTGCTGGTGACACCATATCCATAGCCCAGTGAAAGCTTCCAGTCCTGAACTGGCTCTCCCAGATGTTTCCAGGAGGGAAATAAAGAGGGCAGAGCAGATTCACTCTGAACACCAAGGTAGTGTTGGCCCCTTGTCCTGGCACTGGCCAAACACTGCTCACGTGTGTGCTGGGAGGAGCTGGGTGCCACCAGGTGTCAAATCTCCAGCTCCTTCCTGCTCCACCTGCCAGCCTGGGGAGCTGGAGCCTGCTCCCTGCTCCGTGCAGATGGGATTTTGGAAAGCCTCCAGAGCTCCAGCTGGTTTCTTTCTGCTCTGGAGCGAGGCTGATCCCTGCTGTTGCTGTCTGCAGCTCTGACCTGCTCCACTGAACAGAATTCCCCCATGCCAGACACATGAGCCAGGGGCATCTGGCCAGGAGTTTGGTCCTGGCCAGTTCCTGGGAATATCAGCAAGCTCATGGTGGGATGTGAATGGAGTGCAAGGAGACTTTCAGGAATTTCCCAGCAAGGCTGCCAGCTTTGTCTGGGCTCTCTTAGTCCAGGAATGCTTGTGCTGGGGAGTGCAGATGGCTCAGTCCAAAAGGATGTCTAAGGCTGGATGTAACCCTGCAGGAATGAGGCTCAGCAGTGTAAGGGGTACAGAATAGCCCATAACCCTGACTCACACAATCCTATTCCCTTCCAGACCCCTTGAGTCCTGACAATGTGACCCTGAGCAGTGCAGAGGAGCAGAACTCCTTAGAGGCTCGCTGGAGTGTCCCAGGGGGGCACAGGGACTTCTACCTGGTGACCCTGCAGGAGGGACAGGACAGTGCTCCAGCCAGGAACATCTCCGTGGGTGGGGACAACGATCACGTCACCTTCCACGGGCTGAGCCCTGGCCAGCAGTACTCTGTGCAGGTGGTGGTGGTGGCAGGGCCCTACAGAGCATCAGCTCAGAGCTCAGCAGCCTGGACAGGTGAGCAGAAAGGCCACGTGTGACCCTTGGGGCTGTTCCTGCTGCCTGGAGGGGGCTGGAGGTGAGGCAGACCCAGGGACAGGCACTGGGACACCTGGTCTCATGAGCAGGTTGTGGGTCAGAGCAGGAAATTCTGCATCCCCACAGCTCCTGGTGAGGGAGGGCTCAGAGGTCCTGGGCAGGCTTGTGTCAGGCACAGAGCAAGACCAGATCCTGCTTGGTGCCTTGTGGACTCTGCTGGGCAGGTTGCAGGCAGCTTCCTGCCTTCCCCTCAGCACAGCTGGGTGGGTGGGCAGGGAAGCACCACCAGCCCCCCAGAGGGGACATCTCCCTGTGCTCACTCTCCTGGGTGACCTGTGCAGCCACAGCTGGTGCTGTCCCAGAGCTGCCACTCTGGCGAGGGACAACTGTGGGGAGGTACCCACCCAACTGTGGTGCTGAGGGTCTCCCAGAGCTCTCCCTGCAGCCCCTTCTGCCCCTGTGTGGGATGGAGACAACTGCAGTGTCACAGAATCACACAACTGCTAGGGTTGGAAGGGACCTCTGGAGATCATCTGGTCCAACCCCCCTGCTCTAGGGTCACCTAGAGCAATTTGAAAAGCAGCAAATATCTTGTGAAAGCCATGCCTGATGCAGTGCCCCGTGTCATGCTGTCCTTGTCCCTTGCAGAACCACGAGCACCCTCTGCTGTGAGCCTGTCCAGCCAGGGCAGCCCCCACAGCCTGCTGGCCAGCTGGGAGGAGGCCTCAGGGGAGGGCTACGTGCTGGTCCTCAGCCTTGCAGAGCACCCTGTGCAGAACAGCTCCTTGCCCAGGGGTGTCACGAGCTTCACCTACGAGGGCCTGCGCCCTGGGACCCTGTACACCTTTGAGGTCAGCACCGTGGCTGGTCCCTACACATCCTCACCCCAGTGCATCTCCAACTGGACATGTGAGTGCCACAGCCCCTGATGATAGGTCTTTTGTCCTTGGGTGTGTGTGGCAGCCATCTTGACATCTTCAGTGTCATGCTTTTTATAAGCTACAAGAATGTTGAAGTTTAGTGGATGATTAATTGATGATTTGTGATCATGATTTATATTTTTGTATGGTTTTTTGGTGGGGGGAAAAAAGAAAAGGAGGGGGTTGGTTTTAGGATTCTGTATTTGTTTTGGGGTGATAGTGGAATGATGATGATTGATTGTTTAGTTTTTAATACTAGGAAAGATAGAAGAATCCCTTCCCCTGATGTCACACCTCAGGGCACTGACAGCACACATCTTCCACAGCTTAATCCAATAACTGGGCAAAAGGCTCAGCAGGAGGCAGAGGTGCTGCTGATGTGTGTGACCCTGCTGTTTCCCAGTCACCAGGCACAAGGGGCAGCTGAGCCCAGTGCCCTCCTCAGCCCCCCTCCTGTGGCACTGCTCAGGCTGTCACTGCCTTCAGCCACCCCTCCACCACCCACCACCTCCTCCAGCACCAGAACAATTTTTTCTCTGCCAGTTTGAGCTGTGCTGGTCCAGTCCTTGCCAGACTGGTGTGTGGGTGTCAGCAGGGGTGGTCCAAGCACCTGGATGAGGTTTTCCCAGGGTGGGGACTCCTGCCCCAGCACATTTGGAGCTGCACTTCTGCCAGATGATTCTAGACCTTTCCTTTCCCAGACCCTTTGCCCCCAGAGCAGCTGACCCTCAGCAATGGGGGCCACAGCACCTCTCTGCAAGCCTCCTGGAGAGCAGCTTCCTCTGGCAGCACTGGCTACACAGGGACCCTCTGGGAAACCAGGTCCCAGGAGCAGGTCAGGAATGTGACTGTGGGGAGTGACTGGACCAATGTCACCTTGGAGAACCTGGTCCCTGGGCGGCAGTACACGCTGGAGATGGCTGCTGTGGCTGGGCCTTACAGATCCCCTGTGAGATCAGCCACTGACTGGACATGTGAGTGTGACAGTGCTACCCTGCTGCAGGTCACAAGCACCCCTGCCCCTGAGAGCAGAATGCTCAGAGTCAGAGTGGCCCATGTGTGGGGAGGTGGGAGCCAGAGACAGGGGTGCATAGACAGACAGAATGGTGCATAGACAGACAGAATGGGCAGTCAGCTGGGGCCACATTCAGCCATGTTGGAAGTAGAAGGGTCTGCAGTGCACGAGGAACAGAAAACATTCCCAAATGTCACCCAGGGGAAGGTGGGGACCCACTCCCACATGTGCTGTGGAGCAGGGCCTCTGGCTGCTCTGGGTTTGCTGTGCTGACTCCTGACCTAACCCCAGCAGGCACAGACAGGGCAGGGTACCCAGGACAACCCCACAGCACAGCACAGCCTCCTGTCACTGCCTGGCTGTCTCCTGTCACTGCCTGGCTGTCTCCTCTCTCTCAGACCCTCTGGCTCCATCCGGAGTGACCCTGACCAACACCCGGCGCCCGATGGGGCTCTCGGCCTTCTGGGACAAGGCTGCTGGTGATGTGGACCAGTTCCACCTCCAGCTCTACAGCAAGAGCCATGCAGCACAGAGGAACACCTCAGTGGGGCCAAACACCCACAACTTCACATTCCTGGGGCTGTCCCCTGGCACTCAGTACTTCCTGAAGGTGACTGTCGTCGCTGGCCCATACAGATCCTCGTCACACTTTGCCACTGAGTGGACATGTGAGTCAGAAGTGTTCCCAGTCTCTTGCAGGGATGGGACATCCTGGCACTGCCTGCAAGACTAGCAGTGACACAAACTTGTCTGGGTGGAGGGAGGGCTCCAGTGACACCTGCATGCTCCCTGTCCTGGAAGACAGAGCACGTGTCATAGGTTAGGTGCTGTGAGCTGGACCCCAAAAGATCCTTTTCCCCAGTCAAGCTGAACCTTCTGGTGATCTGAAGGCCAGCCAGGGACTGGTGGAAGAGGGATGTGAGAGGAAGCACATAAATCTGTATGGGCTTGCTGCTCCCTGTCTGTGGAGCAGAGCAGCCCACTGGGAGCTGGGTGCTCTCAGCACCTGCCTGCCAGCAGCACCCTGGGGACATGCACAGGCAGCTTGCATGTGTGCAGAGGTGCAGGCTGTGCCCTGGCTCCTCCACCACCTCATGGGTGTCCATGCTCTGCTTCCCTCCAGATCCCCTGTCCCTGGCTAACGTGAGTGTGCAGCCTGGCCGGGAGCCCCAGGAGCTGCACGTGAGCTGGGTGGAGTCCGGAGGTGGCAGAGATCACTTGGTGCAGCTCTCAGTGGCTGAGTCCCTGTCCATCATCAGGAATGTGTCTGTGCCCCGTGGAGTGACCCAGCTGGCCCTGCAGGGGCTGGTGCCAGGCTCCCGGTACCGCGTGGAGATCATTTCCCAGGCCGGGCCTCACCGCATCTCCTCCCAGACTGCCATCGGCTACACTGGTACAACACAGCTCCCCTGCTCCCATCCACTGTGTGGATGCCCACAGTCCTCCAGCTCCCAGCCTCATTCTAGAGTTAGTTCTGGCCGGCCCAGGTGTGCCCCAGTGACGCTGTTTCTCTCCCACAGTCCCCCTGGCTCCTCGTTCCCTGTCTGCCAGCCCTGTCAGCGCAGCCCGGGCTCTGGCTGTGCACTGGGAGGCTGCTGCTGGCCACAGGGATGGATACCTGCTCAGCGTGCTCCAGGAGGGCTCTTCTGCACAGCCAAGGAACCTGGAAGCAGGGAAGGACAGCACCAATGTCACTGTGCCACAGCTGGAAGCAGGGACATGCTACCTTGTGAGGATCTGGGCGGTGGCTGGGCCCTACCGCTCCCTCCCCGAGAACATCACCGGCTGCACAGGTCAGCAGCTGACACCCACGGGTGGTGGCATCAGTGAGGAGAGGGAGGAGAAGGGGAAGGGGAAGGGGAAGGGGAAGGAGAAGGAGAAGGAGAAGGAGAAGGAGAAGGAGAAGGAGAAGGAGAAGGAGAAGGAGGATGGCACCCTGGCCTGGTTTCTGATGAAGCTGGCCTGTGGTCACTTCCTGCCTCCCACAGTCTCCTTGTATGAAGATGGCTGCATGTTCAGAAGTGGATTTTTTCCTCTCTGCCTTGTGTGTCTTGTTTTTCCTCACAGTTCCTGCTGCACCTACAAACCTGAGCCTTACCAACCCAGGCAGCTCCTCAGAGCTTTACACATCCTGGAACAAGCCCCCTGGCAGGAGGGACCACTACCACGTTACTCTCTACAGCCTCAGCACCCAGAGCAGGATTCAGGTCCAGACCTTGAGTCCAGATGCCCTGAACACCACCTGGACTCAGCTGGAAGCAGGCAGCAAGTTTGCTGTGCAGGTCACTGCTGTGAAAGGCTCATTAGAAGCCTCTTCCATCAACGTCACCCAATGGACATGTGAGTCTGACTGGCTGGGTTGGGGACCCCACTGTGAGCCTCCATCTGATCCTTGCAGAGCACCCACTGCCACCTTCCCCATGCCAAGCTGTGCCCACAGCTTCTGTGTGGTGGTCCCACCTTTCTGCTCACTGCCCTCACTCCATCCTGGACACAGAGCCAGTCCCCCCATCTACCCCAGAGGCTCTGGTTATCTCCCCTGCCACATCCAGCAGCACACCCCAGGGATGATACTCCCAAAGCCATGAGCCCTGCCTGGCCCTTTGTGCCCAGGCTTCTCTCCAGAGGAGCTCTGGTCCAGCCTGCCTGGAGGAGCCCTGGCCACAGCAGCCAGCTGTCAGCACTGAGCAGGAGGGCTCACTGTGTCCCTGTTGCTTTGCAGATCCCCTGGCCCCTGTGAACCTCACCCTGAGCAGCCCATCAGGCTCAGCACTGGTGGTGTCCTGGGCAGTGCTGGGCCGAGGGGCAGAAGGCTTCGTGGTGGATGCCCATGACACAGCATCTGGCACTCCTGTGGGGCACACGCTGCTGGGTGGGCATGCCAGGAGCCACATCCTGAGGAGCCTGAGCCCTGGCACCCGCTACAGCGTGGCAGTGAGTGCCACAGCTGGGCCCTTCCACGCCAGCACCCCCAACCTCACCCACTGCACATGTGAGTGTGATGCTCTCCTTGCTGTGTTCTTCTGTTCCCTTCCCAGTTCAGTCAGGCTGGTGCAGCTGTCCTGCTTACCTCTGCCACCCACGCAAGTACCCAGTGCTTGTTCTCTGCTGGATGCAGCACGAGGAGTCTGTGCCTGACCCTGTGCCACACCCTGTCCCTGGTAGCCACCCACAGTCTCAGCCAGCAGCCAGGCAGGAAACAGCTGCCACAGAGCCCCAGCCAGCCTGTGGCACCCTGCTGCTGCCCAGCTCCTGCAACACAGACATGGAGCCTCTCCTTGTGGCAGTGAGCCCAGCTGTGGCTGCTGGCAGTGACCTGTGCTTCCTCCCCAGCCCCATTGCCCCAGCTCCTGCAGCACAGGCCTGGCACAGACAGAGCTGCCCAGATGTGCCTGTGCTGGGGCATTCCCTGCCTGTGCTGGGGCATTCCCTGCCTGTGCTGGGTCATTCCCTGCCGGCGCTGACCCATCTCCCTGTGCACAGAAGCACAGATGTGTACAAGCACCTGTACTGTACCTGTGTACAGAAGGCTCACCCAGTCCTTTCCCACAGGTAGAAACCACACCTTGTTCTGAGCCCAGCAGTGGCTGCTGGCAGTGCCCTTTGCTTCCTCCCCAGCCCCACTGCCTCAGCTCCTGCAGCACAGGCCTGGAGCTTCTCCTTGTGCTGAATGAGCCCAGCAGTGCTGCTGGCAGTGCCCTGTGTTTCCTCCCCATGGAGCATGTCCTTGTGCCCAGCAGTGCTGCTGGCAGTGACCTGTGCCTCCTCCCCATGGAGCATGTCCTTGTGCCCAGCAGTGCTGCTGGCAGTGACCTGTGCCTCCTCCCCATGGAGCATGTCCTTGTGCCCAGCAGTGCTGCTGGCAGTGACCTGTGCCTCCTCCCCATGGAGCATGTCCTTGTGCCCAGCAGTGCTGCTGGCAGTGACCTGTG
>NW_005054425.1:1419242-1420374 GCF_000277835.1 Geospiza fortis | reverse complement strand
AGCCACAGCCTCGCTGGGGAGGGACACCCACAACTTCACCTTCACGGGGCTGGCCCCAGGACACGAGTACTCCCTGGAAGTCGCTGCCACAGCTGGACAGTACCAGGCAGCAGCGCCCAAAATCAGTGCCTGGACATGTAAGTACCTGAAGCAGTGTCCTCTGCAGAGGGGTGGGAAATGTCACACCACTGGGCTGTCCTGAGGAGGGTTGGGGGGTTCATGGGGGACCTGGTGGCTTTGGAGATGTGCACACACCTCTGCACAGATGTGAACTCAGCAGTTAGTGCAGGGCCACGCTGCTGGCTGCATGGCACTGGCATGTTCAGCTGTGGGCTTGCACAAGGCCTTGCTGATGAAACAGTAATGCAGCCTCTGCTGGGTTTGGGGTATCCCGGGGGGCTGCAATGGGTCTGGATAGCCCAGCCCTGCTCAGCACAGCCTGTCCCAGTTCCCAATGGGGTCGGGTAGCCCCAGCCCTGCTCAGCACAGCCTGAGTTCCCAAACAGCTCCCAGGCCACCTCAGCAAGCTTAGGTGATATCAGCTCTAGTGATTATCAGCTCATTTGTGATTTCAGCTCTTTGCTTGCTGGGTGCCTTGGGCAGACACAGGGAGAGAGAGGGGAAGGCTGTGTGAGGTTCCACAGGAGTGTCTTTGTTGAATCTTCTGTGAAGGTTCTCAGGGACAGCTCTTCTGCCAAACTGGGCAAAAGTAGGGGTTTTTATAGGATACAGGAGTTTTAGAAATTGTCCAGTAGTAAGGGTCAAAGGAAAGTGACCTACAGTCTTACAGAGAGATGAGCAAAGGTCTGAAGGCAGACAAAGGAGCTTCTAAGGTCCAGTCATCATCACTGGGCATTTCCTATCTTGGGCTGCTGACTCCAGCCCTGCACACACCTTTGCACTGCTGTGGGCTGGATAAATCAGGCTTTCAGCAGCCTCCAAGCAGCCTGGGATTGCGGTGGATGAGTTTTGTTAATGCACATGGGTCCTCTGCCCTGCTTCTTCCTTCTCCTCCAGCTCAGGGCTGGGATTTGTGGCCTTTCCCTTCTTTCTAATCGCCCGGAGGGAGGCATTAATGGGCAGCTGGAAGGAGAAATTGCAGGGCTGGGCAGCTGCTGGCAGTTTAGGATGG
>NW_005054425.1:1408190-1418334 GCF_000277835.1 Geospiza fortis | reverse complement strand
CATGGGGGATGTGTCTGAGCTGAACAGGGGATCCTGCCTAATGCAGCCCCGGTTGGTTTTGGGGTATCCCGGGGGACTGCAATGGGTCTGGATAGGCCAGGCCTGCTCAGCACAGCCTGTCCCAGTTCCCAATGGGGTCTGGATAGCCCAGCCCTGCTCAGCACAGCCTGAGTTCCCAAACAGCTCCCAGGCCACCTCAGCAAGCTTAGGTGATATCAGCTCTAGTGATTATCAGCTCATTTGTGATTTCAGCTCTTTGCTTGCTGGGTGCCTTGGGCAGACACAGGGAGAGAGAGGGGAAGGCTGTGTGAGGTTCCACAGGAGTGTCTTTGTTGAATCTTCTGTGAAGGTTCTCAGGGACAGCTCTTCTGCCAAACTGGGCAAAAGTAGGGGTTTTTATAGCATACAGGAGTTTTAGAAATTGTCCAGTAGTAAGGGTCAAAGGAAAGTGACCTACAGTCTTACAGAGAGATGAGCAAAGGTCTGAAGGCAGACAAAGGAGCTTCTAAGGTCCAGTCATCATCACTGGGCATTTCCTATCTTGGGCTGCTGACTGCCAGGGAGGCATTGCAGCCTCTGGGCCTGCTACAAAACAGAGCTGCCCAGCTACAAAACAGAGCTGCCCAGATGTGCCTGTGCTGGGTCATTCCCTGCCTGTGCTGGGTCATTCCCTGCCTGTGTTGCGACATTCCCTGCCTGTGCTGACCCATCTCCCTGTGCACAGAAGCACAGATGTGTACAGGAGGCTCACTGAGTCCTTTCCCACAGGTAGAAACCACTTTACCATAAAGGTTCATGAAATTAATCAGTGTAGTACAAGAAACCACTCCACAGTCCTCCCAGCAGAACAGGTCTCTGCTCTGGAGATGGGCTAATCCAGCACTTCTCCCCACCCAGAAAGGTTCTAGGGCTGGTCAGAGAACAGAGGCTGTGCCAGGGCTGTACCTGCCCAGCAGCTGGGTGTGGGAACACCCCTGTGCTCATGGCAGGGTGCAGGTGTTCCCACTGGGCTGAGGGAATGAGCATGACCTGGATGAGGAGGGCATGTGAGGGACCAGTAAGGGTGAGCATCATTAAAGGTGAGGTGAAATGGGAGTGGAAAAGAGACAAGTGAGGATGAGGAGGTGTTTGTCAGAGGGGATCCTCCCTCGGGGAGCACCTATCCTGCTGCACTATGACCATCAGGTGTCTGTGTCCTGCTGCTGGGTGTCCTGTCCCTAACACGAGGTGTGGTGGCTCCCCAGCTCCTGCAGCACAGGCCTGGCACTGTAGCAGACCCCATAGAATTGTCTAAGACCCCGTGGAGGGCTGAGACTTAACAGTAGGAATTGCTGAGTCATGATGAGACAGCAAAATAAGCCCCTGTCTTGCACCTCTCGGACCCTGGCTTATCTCTGTAACCCCATAGGTCACTTTCCCCTAACCCCTACTATTGGACAAGTTTGGATCCCTCTGTACCCTATAAAAAGGGGCTGTTTTAGCCCATTTGGCAGAAGAAGAGCTGTCACTGGAACCCTTCACAGACCCCTCAATAAACCCATTGCTGTGGAACCATCAGGACCTCTCCTCTCTCTCTCTCATCTGCTTCTCTCCCGAGCCCACTGGCGCCTTAGCAAGCAAGATGTGAAAATCCTAAGAGAGCTGCTAATCACTAAAGAGCTGAAATCCACTGAGCTTGCTTAAGGTAGCAGCGGCTAAGAGCAGCCTGGGTATCTGGGCACTCTGTCTCCAAGAGGGACTGAGCTATCTGGATAGGACTGCCTTGCTCGGGGGCAAAGCCTGCTCTGGGGCAGGGGGGACTTTATGGCACAGACCTGCAACATGTCCTTGTGCTGAGCACAGCTGTGGCTGCTGGCAGTGACCTGTGTTTCCTCCCCATGGAGCATGTCCTTGTGCTGAGCACAGCAGTGGCTGCTGGCAGTGACCTGTGTTTCCTCCCCAGCCCCGCTGCCCCCGGCCGCCGTGCGCCTGCTGAGCTCGGGGCACCCCGACAGGCTGAGCGTGGCCTGGGGGGCCCCAGCTGGGGGCAGGGATGGATACAGCCTGACCCTGTACCGGGCAGCCCTGGGCACTGTGGCAGCCACAGCCTCGCTGGGGAGGGACACCCACAACTTCACCTTCACGGGGCTGGCCCCAGGGAGCAAATACCTGCTGGAGGTGGCATCTGTGGCTGGCTCCTTCAGGGCACCTGCAGGGAACGTCAGCAACTGGACGTGTGAGTACCTATTCTGAGGGGATGTGTGTGGGTTCTCTGCTTGTTTTTTCTGCCTCTGTCAGGATTGAAGGCACTTGAGATGATAGTTCATGTTCAGACTCAGGTGTTTATCATTTCTTATCAGTGTTACAGCCGCAAAACTATGAGTTCTACAGTCTTTCATTAGCAAGGCACAAAATGGCTAACTATCTCTTGTTACAAGGTCTTTTAAGGCTAAACTATCTAATTAAGAAATGACACCTCAATTATTTTCCCTTTTAACCCAATAACTGATCCCTTGAAGCCCTCAGTGTGGACTTTTCTGTCCAATCACAAAATGCCACCCAAACTCACAGAGAAGAAGGAAGAAGAAGGTAAAGAAGAGCAACCTGTCTCTGCCCTAAAACCTCCATCTTGCTTCATATTTATTTCTATATTCTGGAACCTCAAACTCTAAGCTTTCCACCCTGTGATATTACACACTTCTAACCAACTCCACACCCATAATCTCAGTGCTATTTATCAATTTTGGAAGCCTTCTCCACAGCCTCAGGTCAAATGCAGTGTTCTCTTGTGGATCTGTGCCTTTCAGCACAGAAAGTTTAAAATTCTCAGCATCCAGGGTTCCAACAGATGTGTGCCTTGCTGGGCAGTCAGGAAAGCTCATGGTCAAGAATGTGGCCCTGCTGACCTTCACAGCAGAGCCCAGGCAATGGCAGTGAGCAGGGCTCTGCCCACTCTCACCATCTCTGCATGGCTGGCCCAGAGAGCGGTGGTGAATGGTGCTGCATCCAGCTGGGGCCAGTCACCAGTGGTGTCCCTCAGGGCTCTGTACTGGGACCAGTTCTGTTTAATATTTTTTTAGACGACATGGATGACGGCATCGAGTCCTTCATTAGTAAATTTGCAGACGACACTAAGCTGGGAGCTTGTGTTGATCTATTGGAAAGAAGGAGGGCTCTGCAGAGAGACTTAGATCAGTTGGATGGATGGGCAGAGTCCAACAGCATGAAGTTTAATAAGTCTAAGTGCTGAGTTCCACATTTTGGCCTCAAAAATCCCCTACAATGCTACAGGCTGGGGACAGTGTGGCTGGACAGTGCCCAGGCAGAAAGGGAGCTGGGGGCACTGATGGACAGCAGGCTGAACATGAGCCAGCAGTGAGCCCTGCTGGCCAAGGATGCCAACAGCTCCTGGTCTGGATCAGGAATAGGGAGGTCATTCTTCCCCTGTACCTGGCACTGGTGAGGCCAAACCCTGAGTGCTGTGTCCAGTTGTGGCCCTTCAGTTTGGGAAGGACGTTGAGATGCTTGAGCGCGTCCAAAGGAGGGAAATGAGGCTGGTGAGGGGCTTGGAACACAAGCCCTATGAGGAACGTTTGAAGGAGCTGGGGGTGCTCAGCCTGGAGAAGAGGAGGTTTAGAGGTGCCCTCATTGCTCTCTACACCTTCCTGAAGGGAGGCTGTAGCCAGGTGGGGTCGGTCTCTTCCACCGTGCAACTGACAGAACCAGAGGACACAGTCTCCAGCTACATCAGGGAAGGTACAGGTTGGATATTAGGAAAAAATTTTTCACCAAAAGAATAATAAAGTACTGAAATGCTCTTCCCAGGGAGGTGGTACAATCACCATTTCTGGATGTGTTTAATAAAAGATTGGACGTGGCACTTGGTGCTATAGTCTGGTTGAGGTGTTAGGGCATAGGTTGGACTCGATGATCTTAGAGGTCTCTTCCAGCCTCATGATTCTGTGATTCTGTGATTCTGTGATCAGCTCCACCAGCCTGGGGGAGGGCAGCTGGAGCTCCAGAGCCATGCTTCAGGGCAGAGCCAGGCAGGAGGGAGCAGCAGTGGGGAGTTCACCTTCCCCTGTCCCCAGGCTGGCTTTGTGTTCCCTCCTCAGCCCTCCACAAAATGGCTAACTATCTCTTGTTACAAGGTCTTTTAAGGCTAAACTATCTAATTAAGAAATGACACCTCAATTATTTTCCCTTTTAACCCAATAACTGATCCCTTGAAGCCCTCAGTGTGGACTTTTCTGTCCAATCACAAAATGCCACCCAAACTCACAGAGAAGAAGGAAGAAGAAGGTAAAGAAGAGCAACCTGTCTCTGCCCTAAAACCTCCATCTTGCTTCATATTTATTTCTATATTCTGGAACCTCAAACTCTAAGCTTTCCACCCTGTGATATTACACACTTCTAACCAACTCCACACCCATAATCTCAGTGCTATTTATCAATTTTGGAAGCCTTCTCCACAGCCTCAGGTCAAATGCAGTGTTCTCTTGTGGATCTGTGCCTTTCAGCACAGAAAGTTTAAAATTCTCAGCATCCAGGGTTCCAACAGATGTGTGCCTTGCTGGGCAGTCAGGAAAGCTCATGGTCAAGAATGTGGCCCTGCTGACCTTCACAGCAGAGCCCAGGCAATGGCAGTGAGCAGGGCTCTGCCCACTCTCACCATCTCTGCATGGCTGGCCCAGAGAGCGGTGGTGAATGGTGCTGCATCCAGCTGGGGCCAGTCACCAGTGGTGTCCCTCAGGGCTCTGTACTGGGACCAGTTCTGTTTAATATTTTTTTAGACGACATGGATGACGGCATCGAGTCCTTCATTAGTAAATTTGCAGACGACACTAAGCTGGGAGCTTGTGTTGATCTATTGGAAAGAAGGAGGGCTCTGCAGAGAGACTCAGATCAGTTGGATGGATGGGCAGAGTCCAACAGCATGAAGTTTAATAAGTCTAAGTGCTGAGTTCCACATTTTGGCCTCAAAAATCCCCTACAATGCTACAGGCTGGGGACAGTGTGGCTGGACAGTGTTCAGGCAGAAAGGGACCTGGGGGTGCCAGTTATCTAAATTATTTCTGCACTAAGGTTATATCAGGACATTTTCTGTCTTCCTTAACCCAGCTCTCAAGAAATTCTTTGTGGCTAAGATCTGGTGGAAGAGATAAATGACATCTGCTCAGAAGGGATGGTTTAATGGCTAATTTACTTCTCACCTTTAATGCCATGAAAAATCCAAACGAAATGCCAAAAAATATGAGTCAAACATTGCCCAGTGTTGTTTAGGTTTATGAATTTCCTGAAAACAGAATTCCAACTGGCTTTGCAGGCAGTGAATGTTTTTCAATCTGTAGAAACATAGGCCTTAAACTTTTCTATAGGGACACTAACAGTCAAGTATAGATCACCACCACTTTTTATTTCTGCTGTTCATTGTTACAGCAAACACTTTTGCTTGATTTTGATATTATGGTTTTCTGTATAGGTTGGATATTAGGAAGAAATTTTTCACTGAAAGAATAATAAAGTACTGGAATGCTCTTCCCAGGGAGGTGGTAGAATCACCATATCTGGATGTGTTTAAATAAAGACTGGACATGGCACTTGGTGCTATGGTCTGGTTGAGGTGTTGGGGCACAGGTTGGACTTGATGATCTTAGAGGTCTCTTCCAGCCTCATGATTCTGTGATTCTGTGATTCTGTGATCAGCTCCACCAGCCTGGGGGAGGGCAGCTGGAGCTCCAGAGCCATGCTTCAGGGCAGAGCCAGGCAGGAGGGAGCAGCAGTGGGGAGTTCACCTTCCCCTGTCCCCAGGCTGGCTTTGTGTTCCCTCCTCAGCCCTCCCTGCTCAGAGCTGTCCCTGCTCAGACAAGCACAGAGAACTTTGCAGAAGCCTTCAGCTGCCTCTGGGCTGGTGGGTGGAGCCACACAGTGGAGGCTAAGGGTGCTGTCCATCTGAAAAATCTTCTGATTTATATTTATTTTATTTATTTTATTTAGATTTTAATACATTTTGTGTTAATAATATAAAAATAAGTTAAAACATTTATAAATAATAACCTTTAATGAGTTGAATGTTAATAAGATTAAGTTTCACTATATTTAAGTACTCCTGAGTTACATTTTATCACTTTACTGTTCTATTAAAATTAATTTTATTATTCTTTGTGGTTAAAGTTTACTCATTCTAAGTTTAAGTGCTGTTTGATATAAAGATCTTCTAATATATATATTATTTATTTTATCTAGATTTTAATACCTTTTGTGTTAATAATATAAAAATAAGTTAAAACATTTATAAATAATAACCTTTAATAAGTTGAATGTTAATAAGATTAAGTTTCATTATATTTAAGTTTAAGTACTTAAGTACTTAAACTTGAGTTACATTTTATCACTTTAATATTCTATTAAAATTAAGTTTATTATTCTTTGTGACTAAAGTTTATTCATTCTATGTTTAAGTGCTGTTTAACATAAATTATCCTAAATCTTGTTAAAAGTTATTTATCTAGACTGTAGAATACATAGTTAATTTTCTTAGAGAAATAAATAAAATACATGTAAATTACTGTAAAATACATAGTTAATTTTCTTAGAGAAATAAGTAAAATGCATGTAAAATACTCTAAAATGCATAGTTAATTTTCTTAGAGAATTAAATGTGGTGGATCCCTTCTGATGGCACTATGAGGAGCCCCAGGCAGTGTCCTGGGTCCCTTTGCTGACATTTGTCCCATGCTGTCTTGGCAGACCCCTTGGCGCCCCGCAGTGTGTACATGACAAACCAGGGCTATCCCAACAGGCTGAGTGCATCCTGGAGAGCTGAGCCCCAAGGACAGGACGGTTACAGGCTCCTCCTGTACCACTCAGGCTCAGGCATTGTGGCAGCCAATGTCTCTGTTGGGAAAGGCACCAGCAAATTCACCTTTTCTGGCCTGGCTCCAGGACACAAATACCTGCTGGAGGTGGTGTCCATGGCAGGGCCCTATGCAGCCTCGGCAGGGAACATCAGTGACTGGACAAGTAAGTGTCAGAGCTGGAGATTCTGCATCCTGCACGAGGCTCAGCCTTCCCAGCTGGGTGGGCTCAGCACCTGTGGTGGGAGGGGCAGAGACTCAGCCAGAGAGCTGTGGGGTCAGGGAATGGTTTGGGTTGGAAGGGACCTTTCAAAGGCCATCTAGTCCAACCCTCCTGCTAGTGGCAGGGACATCTTCAGCTAGATCAGGTTGCTCAGAGCCTTGTCTAAACTGACCTTGGATATTTCCAGGGATGGGATGAGGTGGGGTGGGAGGTACCAGTGTAGCTGTGGGACCATGGGCTGGACAAGCCCTGGTGGGCAGGAGAGTGTGGCAGGGCAGTGCTGCTGCCTGTGGCAGGGCCTGGCAGCCACCAGTGCTGTTCCAGGAGGTAGTCCATGGCCCCACTGGCTCCTCCAGGCACGGGTGACTGAACAAGAGCACAGCAGTGCTGCTCTGGTAGATGAC
The DNA here is from genome assembly GCF_000277835.1 of Geospiza fortis. Taxonomy (NCBI): domain Eukaryota; kingdom Metazoa; phylum Chordata; class Aves; order Passeriformes; family Thraupidae; genus Geospiza; species Geospiza fortis. The sequence goes on along the minus strand of NW_005054425.1, from coordinate 1,410,871 downwards.
ACCCACAGCCTGGGGGACCGTGAGGCCTCACAGCTGGGGGGGACACCCCACCATTCCGGCTGCATTTTTTCCAGGCACTCAGAGAATTGCTGGCATGGGGTATAAGGGGAGGATGGGCTTTTTTTTCTTTTTATGGAATGTGGAAATGCAGATAAGCACAATAAGCCTTTTCATGTGCTCGTCCCCACAGTCCCCATACTTTGCTTGGGGAATCCAGTGGTCCCTGCTCCCACGCTCAGCCATCCCCTGGCAGGGTGCAGGGAGTCATGTGCAGAGCCCTTGGGGCAGGTTTCTAATGAAACTTGCTAATTAGCAGGAAGAAGAATCCATCTCCTCTCACTCCTCACTCTGTATGTCCTTCAGCTGCCATTTAAAGGTCATTTCTGGCAATGTTAGCACTGGACATGTGGAGCTTCCTTGTGTCACACATGTCCTCCTTGTGTCTCTGAGGAACAGAAGAGAGCACATGCATACCAGTAACTGCTCCTGGTGTGGTTTTTGTTGCAGCCCCCTCAGTTCCCCAGAATCTCTCGGCGGTGGCTGAAGGGAACAGCACCATGCTGATCTCCTGGGGCAGTGTCCCTGGCCAGCAGGACGAGTGCCAGCTGTGGCTGCGGGACCCCCGGAACAGCTCCCTGCCCTGGAGGCACTCCCTGGCCAGAGGACAAGCCCAGCACCTCCTCCAGGGGCTGATCCCAGGCAGGAACTACTCTGTGTCCTTGAGCTGCGTGGCTGGGCCCTACTGGAGCAGCACCAAGCCCTTGGCAGTGCCCGTGGGTGGGTACACACTGCCACGGGGAGGGAGGGGGCAGGATGGGAGAGGGAGAAACACCTGGGGGGCCTCAAGTCTGGAGTGTGAACAGAGGCATGGGAGGTCTTGTGGTGGGAGATGGGGAAAGCCAGCAAGGTGACCCTCTGGTAGCCATTGGCTCCCTGAGCTAGCCCCACCACAGAGATCTCCTGGCTTCCTGTGGAGCAGAGCAGGCTTTGCAGATCTCCCCTGTCAATGTCTCCTGTCAGATGTGAGCTCAGGCCCTGCCCATTCCCACTGTCCTGTGGCCCATGGCACAGCAAGCTCCCAGACTGCAGGTGTCCAGCTGTGCTCATCTCACTGGCCTGGGGAGCAGCTGCTGGCAGGGGCAGGGGTTGGGATTTCTCTGATCCAGAGCCTGCCCTGTCTCCTTTGCAGAGCCAGATCCAGTGAAGGATGTGCAGTGCCTACCAGAGTCAAGGAGCCTTTACTTGAACTGGACAAGCTCTCCTGGAGATGTGGAAGCTTATGAGGTGGTGACAGAGAGACTTTCTGAAGGACCCCCCACCTCCAGGCTTACCATGAGCATCCCTTCAAGCGAGGCCAGTCTGGAGGGGCTGGAGCCAAACTCCTCCTACCAAATCCTTGTGAGCACCGTGGGCATGAACACCCTGAGGAGCCAGGCTGTGACTCTGCTCTGCAGCACAGCAGTGGAGCGTGAGTCCCTTCTTTCTGTGACCGTGTTCACAGGGGTCTGAGGATGAGGGAAGAGACGAGGATCTGACTCCAGGTTTCAGAAGGCTTGATTTATTATTTTATGATATATATTATATTAAAACTATACCAAAAGAATAGAAGAAAGGATTTCATCAGGAGGATGAATAGAAAGAAGAATAGAAAGAGAATGTGCAGGCAGATTTCATTCTCCCTTCCTTGTCTTGGCAGACCCCTTGGCACCCCGCAATGTGTACATGACAAACCAGGCTGATCCTCATCCCTTCCTAAGAATAGAAAAAGAAAGAATGATAACAAAGGCTTGTGGCTCAGACAGAGACTCCGAGCCAGCTGGGATGTGATTGGCCATTAATTACAAACAACCACATGAGACCAATCACAGATGCACCTGTTGCATTCCACAGCAGCAGATAACCATTGTTTACATTTTGTTCCTGAGGCCTCTCAGCTTCTCAGGAGGGAAAAATACTAAGGAAAGGATTTTTCATAAAAGATGTCTGTGACATCTTTCCACAGGGAAGCAGCCCAGGAGACCCCAGGAGGAAGCACCTGGTGTTGCTGCTCGGAGCTGGGGGCTCTTTGGGGTGCCTGGGAGCCCCACGGGGCTGCCCTGCCCTGCAGTGGGTCAGGGCTCTGGCTGTGCTGCTGGGACCATCACAGGCTGAGCAGGGGGGGTCTGGGAGCAGGGACACCCTGACACTTTGTGCCTGCTGGTTGTTCTTCCAGCCCTGCCCCCTCCCCTGCGTGCAGAGGTGTTCCCAGTGGAGGCCAGTTCCACAGTCATCATCTCACCCGAGCTGTTCAGCGAGGAGAACGGCCAGATCGAGTACTACGGTGTCATTGCCACCACCAACGGGTCACGTAAGTGTCCCTGCATGTCCCAGGCTGTGCTGGCTCCCTGGAGGGCAGCAGGAGCCCTGGATGTCCCTTTGGTCACTGTCACCTTGCACATTCCCCCGCAGTGCTGAGGCCCACCCAGGAGATCATGTCCAGCACGTGGTATGACCACTACTACGGGACAGAGGACTCCTACCTGGCAGTGCTCCTTCCCAACCCCTTCCATCAGAGGAGCTCCCCCAACACCTGGAGGGTGCCCGTGGGGACAGAGGAGTGTGGCCAGTCCAGGGCCACCTGCAATGGGAAGCTGAAAGCCAACGAGCAGTACAGGTGAGAGATGTCAGCATCCCTCCTGAGG